>NC_137836.1:57766629-58366629 GCF_948465745.1 Chenopodium album | reverse complement strand
AGAACTTTAGTGTAATTATAATGAACAAGATGCCACCTAAGCTCAAAGATCCCGAAAACTTCTCTATCCCTTGTTCCATTAACAAGATACAAATTGATAATGCCTTATGTGACTTAGGAGCTAGTGTTAGCCTAATGCCATATTCGGTCTATCAAAGACTTGAGCTAGGGGAACTTTTGCCTTCTAACATTACCTTGCAATTGGCTGATAGGTTAATTAAGATTCCTAAGGGTAAAGTGGAGAATGTTCCTTTGAGAGTAGGGAAGTTTATGATTCCGGTGGATTTTGTGGTTCTTGAAATGGATGAAGATGCTACCATTCCTCTTATTCTTGGCAGACCTTTTCTTGCTACCTCGGGTGCTATGATTGATGTTAAGAGTGCAAAAATTTCACTTAAGGTAGGATATGAGGTCATTGAATTTGACTTGAATGAAAGCATTAAGTATCCATGTTCTTCTTTAGAAAATTGCATGATGATCGATTCTCTTGATCATGTTGTGTCTTCCATGCATGAGAACTTGCTCACTTCTAACGATGTTCTTGAGAATGTTTTGTTGAACAAGGAAAAGATAGGTGCTCCTAGCAAGGAAATGGCTTGGTATGAAGATGTGATAAACAAAGGCATTGAGGATGTTGAAGAGAAAATGTGTTTGAGCATTTCTAGCCAAGAAGCGTTGCAAGTGGCAACATCAAAGGAAGGTAAAGGTGTTCTAATGGTTGAGCTCAAACCTCTCCTATCACACCTTAGTTATGAATTTTTGGGACCCAACTCCACTTTTCCCGTGATTGTTAGCTCTTCTTTGAGTGAGCACCAAGCTCAAAAGTTGTGTGGTGTTTTGAGAAAGCATCAAGGTGCTTTAGGTTATACCATTGATGACCTCAAAGGTATAAGCCCCGCTTTATGAACACATCACATAACTCTAAGGAGGGTGCTTTACCTTCTATTGAGAGGCAACAAAAGTTACATCCCCAAATAGGAGAGGTAGAGAAGAAGGAGATCACCAAACTTTTGGATGCGGGAATCATATTCCCCATTTCTAGTTCTAGGTGGGTCTCTCCCGTTCACGTTGTCCCAAAGAAGGGAGGTATGACCGTCGTTGATAATGAGAAAGGTGAGCTCATTCCGACGAGGACGGTCACGGGATGGAGGATGTGTATAGACTATAGACGTCTATACACATATACAAAGAAAGATCATTTTCCCCTTCCTTTTATTGATCAAATTCTTGGGAGACTAACAAGGCATAAGTTCTATTGTTTTCTTGATGGTTATTCGAGATTTTTCCAAATCCCTACCCACCCGGATGACTAAGAGAAAACAACCTTCACTTGTCCATATGGTACATTTTCCTATATGAGAATGTCGTTCGGCCTTTGCAATGCTCCCGCAACATTTCAAAGATGCATGATGAGTATATTTGGAGATATGTTGGAAAAGGAGAAGAAGTTGTTTTGGATGAATTCTCCGTAGGAGGTGTTTCATTTGAGGCATGCCTTGAAAACCTTGAAAAATGTCTTGTAAGGTGTGAGAAGGAAAACTTGGTCTTAAATTGGGAGAAATGTCACTTCATGGTGGAGGAAGGCATAGTCGTTGGCCACAAGATCTCTCACAAGGGGATATAGGTGGATAAAGCAAAAATTGAGGTCATTGAAAAGCTTCCACCTCCGCTGAATGTTAAGGGAGTGAGATCTTTCTTAGGGCATGCCGGATTTTATAGCAGATTCATCAAGGATTTCTCGCTTATTGCAAAGCCCCTAAATGATCTTCTTCAAAAGGATGTCGAGTTTGTATTTGATGACAAATGTTTGGAAGCATTCAACAAGTTGAAGAAGGCTCTAATATCTACTCCTATTGTTCAAGCTCCAAGATAGGATTTACCATTTGAGTTGATGTGCGATGCAAGTGATTCGGCAATAGGATGTGTCTTGGGTCAAAGAGTGGAAAAGAAGCTTCATGTGATTTATTATATGTCCAAGACTCTAAATGGTTCTCAACGGAATTACACTACAACGGAGAAGGAATTCTTGGCTATAGTTCATGATTTTGAGAAGTTCCGTTGTTATCTATTCGGCTCCAAGACCATTGTCTTCACGGACCATGCGGCTCTCAAGTATCTTTTTGCTAAGAAAGAGTCCAAGCCAAGGTTGATCCGATGGGTTCTTGAACTCCAAACCTTTGACATTGAGATTAGGGATAAGAGAAGAGAGGAAAATGTTGTGGTAAACCATCTCTCTCGTCTAGAAGATTCTCACATTCATGATGATGGTTCTCCAATTGAGGATAGGATGCTTGATGACTTCTTGTATGCTATTGAAGCAAAGGAGCTCCCATGGTTTGCCGATTTAGTGAACTTTCTTGCATGTGGGGAGTTTCCTCCTTCCTTTTATAAGAACTAAAGAAAGAAGCTCAAGATAGAGGCAAGGCATTACGTGTGGGATGATCCCATCTTATAAAAGCGAGGGGTCGATGGCTTACTTATACGTTGTGTGCCAAACGAAGGGGTGCCTAGTGTTTTGAAAATGTGCCACTTGGATTCGAGCGGTGGCCATATGGGTGTCTCTAAGACCGCCACTAAGGTCCTTCCAAGTGGTTTATGGTGGCCACATCTCTTCAAGGACTCATAGAGCTTTGTTAAGACATGCGACCGATGTCAAAGAGTTGGGAATATCTCCAAGAGAAATGAAATGCCTCAACAACTCATACTCGAGTTGGAAGTGTTTGATGTATGGGGTATTGATTTTATAGGACCATTTCCCTCGTCTTTCAAAAATCAATATATCCTTGTGGCGGTTTATTACGTGTCTAAGTGGGTTGAGGCCATTGCCTCCCCAACTAATGACCACAAGGTGGTTATGAAGTTGTTTATGAAGGTAATCTTTCCAAGATTTAGAGTACCAAAGGCGGTGATAAGCGACAATGGTTCTCATTTTATTCACCATGCCTTTCAAAAGATGTTGAGGAAGCATGGAGTCCATCAACGATTTGGCCTCCCACATCATCCCCAATCAAGCGGTCAAGTGGAAGTTTCCAATCGTCAAATCAAGCTAATCCTTGAAAAGACGGTTGCAAGAAATCGAAAGGATTGGTCGGAAAAGTTGGATTATTCTCTTTGGGCCTATAGAACGGCTTTCAAGACACCCATAGGTACCACTCCATACCGCCTAGTCTATGGAAAATCATGCCATCTCCCGGTTGAAATTGAACACCGTGCTTTGTGGGCAATCAAGAAGATAAACTTTGACTTGGCAAGTGCGGGGGTGAAAAAGTGGTTAGATCTTCATGAGCTAGAGGAACTTTGGCTTGATGCTTATGATTGTGCTAGTGTGTACAAATCTCATTCCAAGGAAATACATGACAAGCTTATTGAGAAGAAAGAGTTTTGTGTTGGTGACAAATTCTTCTCTATAATTCAAAATTGAAGTTGTTTCCCGGAAAACTCATGTCAAGATGGAGCGGTCCCTATTTGGTCAAGAATGTTTTTCCAAGCGGTGTTGTAGAGGTCCCAATGATGGATTCTTCTTCTCCATTTAAGGTCAATGGCCATCATCTCAAGAAGTATTTCGATGGTGCTTTTGTTGGCCTTGTTCACACATTGCTTCTCCGACAACCACCTTAATTGGTGGAGGACGTCAAGCTATGACGTTAAACAAGCACTACCCGGGAGGCAACCCGGTTTTCTAACCTTTTTCTTTTGATTTTTCAATTCTCTATATTTCTTTTATTCTTGAGAACGTTTCTTATTTCTCTTTATTTTTGTTTATTCTCTTGATTTTAGGTACTATGATATTGGATCGAAGAAAATTTCCAACAATTTTGGTGTTACTTCAAGGTTTCATGAGGTTTGGTTAAACTTAGGTGAAGGAGTTTGTTGGGTTTATATGTTATTGTGTATGCATTTTCATTGATTTTTATATTCACGTTTGAGTAATTTTTGAATTATTTTTGTGAAATTTTTTAGCACTCGATCATGACACCCGATAGCGCCGGTGAGAATGCAAACACGAAAACATATTCAAGGGTAATTTTCTCTTCTCCCCTATTCTTCATGTGGTGCGTGCACACCCATCACTTGCGCGCACGCACCACGGGGGTAAGAGATTTTGCCCACTTTTTGCTGAAATTTTGGCGGATTTTGAAAAAACTCAATAACCCTATGGTGCGGCGCACCCACTACCTGCGCGCGCGCACCACAGGGGTCGGAGATTTTTGCCAAATTGGTCACAAAATCATCCCTCCCCAAGCTGCAAATGGTGCGCACGCACCCACTACTTGCGTGCGTGCACCACAGGGGTAAGAGTTTCAGGCATTTTTGGCGATTTAAGTCTCCTAAATTGCTTCAGCTGGTGCACACGCACCAGCCGCAGCAGCTAGGAGTAATTTTCGAGCCCCTTTTCGTCCCAAAATTCCCCCTTATTCTCTCCTTTCTCTCTCCTCGACTTCCCCTTATTTCCTCCTATCAAATTCTCTCATTAAACCCTACCATTTTCTCTTGAAAAATCCAAGCAAATTCACCACTTTTTTTTTCAGTTCATCATCAAATTACATTAACCACATTACAATCCTTCAAATTTAACAAAAAAAATTCAGAAATTTTCGAGTATATTTTCGAAAATTTGGGGCTATTTTGAAATTTTGAAGGTTTGTGTTGAGGTTTTAAACTTGTCTTTGTGTGTTCTATTTGTTCTTTAATCTTCAATTTGGGAAATTTGCAAGTAATTCAAGGCTTCATTGAGGTATAATTTCTCATTTTCTAGTCATCTTCTTCCTCATTTTTGAAGCTTGAAACCCTTGTTTTTGCTTTCATGGTAGAACTCCATTGTTAGTTCTTTTAACTTGTAATTTGTGTTGAATGATGTTATTGAATGTTAAAGTGAAGCTTTTTCATGTTGAATTTGTTTACCTTGATTGAATACTTGAATCACAATTGTTGGTCATTTTCTCTCTCATGGGTATTCTTTATGATGGCTTTATTTCTTTGATAATTCAATGTTTGAGATTATTTTTCTCAAATTGATTCATGATTTGGTCTCTTGTGTTCAATTTTGCCTTTAATCCATGCCTATTTGCCTCACACTTATGATTCTATATTAATGGCATTGTTCATATGTAGCCATCTCTTGCTTCATTTTTTTAGATAAGTGCATTTATGCTTGATTCATGAGCAATTACTTATGCTTATCCTTGAAATATGACAAATGTAAAAGACTTGCTCATGAATTGTTTTCCTTCTTATAGATGGCTCCAATCCGTGAAAAAAAGCGGGCAAGATCAAGTTCAAGCAAGCCTAGGCATGTTGTTCCACCTCCTCCCGAGGTAGAAGAAACATACGGCATTGAATTCTCTAAGGAATCACATTGGGATCGTTTCAAGCGTCTATCCAAGAGGAAGCTAAGACCAAAAAGATTCTAAGATCAAACAACAACCAAGTTTCTAGGAATAGATGAGGACGTTCGCTTCTTTGCAAAGAGCCTCGGTCTCTTAGAGTTTTTGGATTTTAGCGCCCGTACTTATGCTAGGGTGACCCATGAATTTCTATCATCTCTTGAAGTAGTCCGAGAACAAGGTGGTGACTCCTAAAGAACTTTGACTTTCCAACGCTTCAATATTGATCACAAATTGTCGGAGTCTTAGCTATGTTACTACTTCAAGTTTCCATGGGCTGCGGATTAGGACCATGTTATCTATCCGGCACATGGTAGAATGTTAAGTGACCATGGGTATGATGAGAAACTTTGGTGGCGGCGTATCTCCTAGGAAGGGAAGTATGAGCCTAAAAATTCCAAGTCTGCTTCCATTATTCATCCGACTTTGCGGTATCTCAACCGTATCCTCACTTACACCCTTTGCTCTAAGGACTCTTTGGGAGCTATCTCCCAAGAGGAGCTTTGTTGGCTATGGATAGCCGACCAAGACTCACATGAGATAGAGCTCGTGGATTTCACGGAGCATTTAATCAATCGGTTTTTGGATATCCGTGATGGAGTTAGCCTATTGGGGAGCATCCAATTGGGAGGGATGATTTCTATCCTAGATCTCTGCATCAATGACGCTTATAAGGCTTTGTTATGTGAGCTTCCCCCAATTGTCGATCCTCGAGAAAATTCTTCTTCTCATTTCCTCAACATCTCTGCCCTTGTGAACCAAAAGTTCCTCGATCGTACTAGAAGGGATGATGTTTACATTTGGAAAGTTTCTCGGGTAAAATATTGGTTTCTAATCCCATGCAAAGAGACAACTACCCGACCAAAAAAGAAAGATTCCTTGTCTTGGAGGCCTCCGATGCGCCATATTGATCCTTCTATTCTACGAAGGACGAATCATTCAAGAGCCTGCTCAACCAATGCTTTCTCGACGGATGTTCAAATTCTTCCCCCGGTTGAACCAAGTGGTATGCCTATTCCTTCCCCCTCTACTACTCCTTTTACTTTTGATTTGTCAACCATTCATGATAAACTTGATTATATTGCTAATGTGTTATGCTCTATGCCTTCGGGGCAAAACCCGTATCTTGGCCATGACTATCATGCAAATCAATTGTACGATTAACATGTGAGGAGGGGGAAGATCGATCCCTATGTGAATTACCCGTATCTCCCGGTCCAACAAGGACCCATCCCTCAATGGGAGCCTTTTGACCCTACCATGGGTCCTAGGCCTTGCTACCCTTATTGGGAGGGCCTTCATGTTCACCCTAGTGCTATCATAGGCACCACCCCGGCCACTTACGATTATAAGCGGCCCGGTGGATGTGATTATACATATGATCCTGCTAACCCTACGCCTTTTTCGGACCCCGAGACTTTTGATAAGTTGGGTAGGTCAGGCGAGCCGGTCTTAGATGATTGGTGTCAATTTTATGCGGTTGATCAATCTAGGAGGGAAGGTAGGTTAAAAGGTAAGGCTCCCATGGAGGTGAGCGAGATGGCTAGCTCTAGTCATGTGATGGAGACTGATGAGGGGAGTTCTCATTCTACCCCTTACCATATTTTGGAGTGATACTATCATGGCTACCCCCCTTCTTATGTGCTTTATGTGATGTTTCTCTTTTAACTATAAGTTATTAGGTTTAAAGTTAGGGGGTAGTTCATTTTAAGCTTGGGGGTGATTTATGTCGTTTGTTTATGTGCTTCACCGTTTATTCCCTTGCTTTTGTAGTTCACTCCCGGTCTCTTATGCTTCTGGTATTGATCTCTATGTCTTTTGATTCTATGATGATGATGATGTACTTCTGCTGATTTCGCTGTTCGATTATTGGATCTGTTGTTTGTTTCGCTGATCGTTTTCTACTGTGTATCTCTATATCTTTATGATGATGATTCCTGATGATGATTGTTTGATATCTTGTCTCATAATTCTACTTTAGTCTGATCCTATTCTCATTACTTTATCTTATTCATGATGCTATTATTACTTGCTTTTTCTTTATTTGCATACATTTTATCTTCTCTTTTCTTCTTTTCTTTTATAATTGAAGTTACTAACAATTTTCTTTGTATATAGTTTTTATTTCTCACCTTGCTTTAATTCTTATGCTTTGGATTTCGAAGATTCATAAAGGTGCTCTTTCGCCTTGTTTGATGTAGCATAGCTTTGATGAGTGGCATTTATGCCACTCTTTTATCCTTTTTCTCTAAGGATTCTCCCCTCATTTGCACTTGTTTGGACCTTTTTCTAAGCATTTTTACCTAGTTTTGTTTCCTCCTTTCGTTTCTCCTTTATCTTCCCCTTTCTTAGTCTTCTCACCTTCTCTTTATTTTGATTTCCATGCTTTTGTTTTGTAGGTATTTTGTGCCGAAAGAAAGAAGATTTCAAGGAGCCAAGTAAATTGTTCTGCGCGGGATGTTGTGCGGCTTCTGTGCGGGCACGCACATTTAACTGTGCGGGCGCGCAGCCCTGTCTGAACCCGCGCAGCCAGGCTGAAGAAACAGAGCCAAACCAGAAAGTTTGCGCGACCTATTGTGCGGCTTCTGTGCGGGCGCGTGACCTGCTGCGCGGGTGCGCAGGTTAACTGTGCGGGCGCGCTTGATTTCCCCGTACCCTCAAAGTTGCGGTCGCGCACTATGCTGAGAGGGCGCACACATCTACTGCGCGGGCGCGCATATGTCGTGTGCGGGCGCGCACCGCTGGGTTTATGATTTCTTTGCGCCTTGTTGCCCAAGTTTCTTTCTTTTGGGGGGAGCCACATATATATAGACGGGACTCTTTGTAATAAGGGACACTTAGTACTAATTCCATAGAACATTAGCCTAATCTAGAGAGAGAAAATAGATTGTTATTCAAGCATCCTTTATTGTATTCAACTTTGCTCAAGTTTTAATCTTCAATCAATCAAGCAAGAATCCAAGTTTTCATCTTTCATTAATCCTTTCTTTAGTAATCTCTTCTCCTTTCCTTAGTATTATTTATTTGTTTTATTGTTGCTTATTTTTGTTAATCTTATTAGTTCTTCTAGTTATTATTGATTTCATCGATTTTAATCATGTTTTGTTTTGAGTTTCTTGAGTTTATTTCTAGTTTTGATATTATGTTTAATCTCTTTTCTCTAGGCTAAACTTTTAGCTAGGGGAAGGGGGTGGAAGATATGAGTTGATATTGGATGAATGATGATGGTTGGATTAAACTTTTGCCATAAATTGATGAAAGACATGATTTTTATTAGCTTGAGATTATTGTTGCACTCTATTTGATGTTTTCTAGTTTAAATGCATGAAAGTGATTTGAACTAGATTAAGATCATCTCTATTTTAATGATTGCATGAGAATGAGTTATTAAAGTGGAGTTTTTATGGATTGTGCTTCTTTATTCTCTTGATTTGATTGTAACTAATAGGATGCATGAGAATGATCCTTATTAGTGTAGACCTCTTTCATTTATTTGCCTAGACTATTGCATGAGAATGAATCGTTTAGGTAGAATCTTGTGTTCTTTGGCATGTGTTTCATGATAATCACCATTATTCCCCTCTTTCTAATCATATTGGACACCCCCGTATCCCTAGCGTCATTTTCCCTTGATTTTAATCATCATTTTCTTGCTTATTTGTAGTTTTAGTGTTCTTACTCAACAAAACCAACAAAAACAATCCCCTTTTCACTCTTGCATTAGTGATTATTGAATGTTGAATTAGTGTGCTTCCCTAGTGGTTCGACCCTTTACTTGCCACTAACTAGTTTAGTGTAGGTTTAGGTATTATAAATTTCTAATTTGATTAGGGTAGTAGCTTAACGACCTATCTAACCCTTGATCAAGCTTTGACGCCCGGTGAGATCTTACTATTTTTCTTCTTTTTCTTTTCTTAGATGCTTAGTTTAGGATTAGTTTTAGGAGGAGTTGAATTGTTCGATGATGTTTGCTTTTCAACACCTTAGTGTGTTTGGGAACATTGGTGTTGTGGCCGAATGTTCACTTGTTTATTGATTGGGACTTATGTGTGTTAGCATTACTTCCTTGTTGCTTTCTACTTCTACTTTGCTTTACTATTTTTCGCTTCATATCCTTTTTCTTCCTTTTCTATTTCTTTTGGTTTTCCATTTCCTTCTTGTTTCCTTTTTCTCTTTTCTTCTACTTTTCTTTTTCTCTCTTGCTTTCATATGTTACGATTTTTAGTCCTTTTCTTTCATTTGAAAATAATAATAATAATAATAATAATAAAAATAATAATAATAATAATAATAATAATAATAATAATAATAATAATAATAATAATAATACGAAAAAAAAAAAGAAAAACGTTTTTTGTAAATATGAATAAAATGTTTTTGAGACATTGCTTTTCTTTCTTCATAATTTTGCTTTTACTTCGGACTTAGTACCACTTGAGCTTGCACATTGGCTATTATTCTTCCTAAAAACAATGGTTTACACGGTTTGAGAGTATCTTTGGTTGACTCTAGGATAGAACATGCTAAGGTAGTTGTCTAGAATTATTGGGACCTTGAAATCGGATTCTCTTATTTGATGCTTTTAGTGAGTTTTTGCCACAACCTTGTGAGGTTTCTTGTTTTCAAGCCTTCTTCAACTACTTGTATGAGTGGCATGGATCCTTGACTTTTGCGGACCTAATCTTGAAATTTGACTCTTAATTCTCAAACACGAGACCGAACCTTCTAAGGAGGATAAAGGCATGTTTTCGGGGTGGTAATTTTTCTTTTCTTGGTTGATCTTCTTTATTTTTAGTTCTTGGGTTCATATTTGCCTACTTGCTAACCATTTGAGCCTTTTTCCCTTCTTTTCTAGCCACATCTTTAGATCGTTGTGCCTTTTGTTTCTTTTTGTTCCATTTAGGTTTTTGTGAAGCAAATGGCCATGTTCTTGGAGTTTGTGGTGTATGAGTTTGAGTATTGGTTTTTATTTGTAAGCAAGCTTGTTATTTGTATATTTTGTGAATAATGGCAAATGTATAATGAAAAAAGCCGTCCAAAGTTAAAAAAAAAAAGGCAAGGACATTCAAATGAATAAATGAAATAGCCATCCAAAGTTAAAAAAGGCAAGGACATTAAATAAAATTAAACTTGAAGGGTTGAGTAAAAGCAAAGCAAATCTCTTAAAGCTTTGGCAAAAAAAAAGTGAAATGGAAAAGTTCAAAAAATATTTTGATCGTTTCTCCCTTTATTTTAAGCATTGAGGACAATGCTATTTTCTAGCTTGGGGGGAAGCGTCTTACGCTTTTTGTATATATGATTATGGTTATAGCTTTGAATAAGCTTGGGGGTGTTAGTTTGTTTTTTTTTTTTTTTGATCACTTTGTTTTGGCGTTGAGATTTGGTCAATCTTGCTTCACAACTTAGGTGTACCACCAAATTCTAAATTTTAAGTCTACCCTCACCCTTTTGCCCTTACATTACAACCTTTTGGAAAGCCCTTTTGACCTAGTGGTTGAGTCATATACCGAGGGAGGGCGTTATGAGTTAAAGAGTAAGGAGAAGGAATGCAAAGTCAAGATGTCGAGAAAACCTCAAATCTATTGATTATCCGGTTCCTTCGAGGAACTATAGAGACGCTCACTAAAAGAGGATTTAAAGCCAATGGGGAAAATGTGCTAAAATTGTTTTAGATGAAGGTGAATTGCGTTTTGGTATTTCTCTATACTTAGCATGCCCTATGTTTCAATCAACCCTCGATATCTTAGAACGTGCTTACCATTGTTGTTTTAGAAAGTTTGATATCCTTTCGTGTTTTCATCATGTGCAAAAGTCCATTGTATATGCACCTCTTTTATTTTCAAGGTTTTAAACTTTCTCTTTTCTTTTTTTTATGCTTTGCCTCCTTTTAATAAAAGAGTTATAGGTTACCACTTAGGAAACCTTTACGAGAGCATCACTCGTCCTCTAGGGCGATCTAGGGGTTTAAATGGCTTGTCTTTAGTTGCTAAAATTGACTGTGATTCCTACGAAAGTGAGTTAGTGTACATTCTTCTTTTCTCTTGTTTTTCTTGTTTCTTGTTTACCTAAATAATGTCATCATTTTACTTGTAAGTTTGATTTTTGTTTTGCTCGAGGACGAGCAAAAGTCTAGCTTGGGGGAATTTGATAAGTGTCATTTATGACACTCTTAGGCTAGGCTTTCTCTATGGTTTTATTCTCGTTTTTAGTCTTTTATGTCATATTTTTAGGGAATAATGCTTGATTTGCGTGTTTGTGTGTTAGTTTAGAGATATGCGTGTGTTTTCTTTCTATTTTATTCATTTCTCGGCTATTTCTCTCGCTTCTTCGTTTCTTTGACTTGTTTTGTAGGTGTGTCGAGTTTCCCAGGATTTAATTATCAAGGAGGAAGCTCGAGTGCATTCAAGGAGTTTGATGGAGCAAAGTTCAGTGTTGTTTTAAAGAATACTACAAGAAGGGGGGGTTGAATTGTAGTATGAGAAGTTAGCCAAACTTTTTGCGGAATTAAAATTAAGTTAGCTAAAGGAACTGAAAGATTAACTAAAAGAACTAAAGAATGCAAGAGAGATTTTACGTGGAAAACTCCTTGGCCCTAACAAGGAGAAAAACCACGACCACTTGGGATTTTGGGAAAAGAATCTTCACTATAATAGGGCAAATGAACCTATTACAAGCTAACGACTCAAACTCAAGTTCCTCTACGAACTTGAGACCCTGAGGAACAAGTCACCCAACTTGTTACTCTTCTCTTCTCTTTCTCTCTTCTCACTTCTCTGTTCTCTCTTCTCTTTATCTTCTCTTTCTCTTCTCTTTCTCACTTCTCTTTCTCATACACAAAAGTTCACTCGAACTTCCTCATTCCCTAAATTACAACTCGAAAGAAAAAAAAAACTCTAGTATAAGAACATTAAGAACACTCTAATGAACTTGTGTGGAATTGACACTTGACTCGAATTAAAAGTTAGAAAACTAATGTGAGCAAGGGTTAGTTTTTCCATCTGAAATCAACAACTATTTATAGACCAAATTTCGTTTAGGAGAATGAAGTGTCTTGTAAAAATACCATGAGGAACAAGAACGCCAGAAGCAGAGCTAGCCATATAGAAGAGTTCCCTCACAGGAACTGGCGCTTCAGAAATGAAGACTGGAGAAGAGAAGGTTCCCTCAGGGAACAGAAGCTTCAGAGAAGAAGCCTCATCAGAGAAGAGAAGTTCCTCCCAAGGAACAAAAGCCTCGGAGTAGAAGCTTCATCAGAGAACATGAAGACTAAATATATTTTTATATTTTAGGATTTATGTAAGTATAAGATATTAATTTGCACTCGAAAAATCTGTGTGGAATTGGTCTAAGAAAATAAAATTATGCATGCTAGTTTTTAGGAAAGTGGTTAATTCTTTAACGATTATCTTTTTCTTAACCAAAAAGATTTTATTTCTAATTTTCCAAAAATATCTTTTTCAAATAAAATCTCCCATGTTTTCTAAAAACTTGCGGCCTACTCCTCCATGATTTTCTTCAAGTCATGGTCTTGCACATTGAGGAGTTCATGTTTCCTTAATTTTAGGAACATGATCTTCTTAGTGGGTTGGAGTAGTGGCGTAATGGATTTGCTACACAAAGAAGTTTTTCCTAAACGAATTTTGGTCTATAAATAGTTGTTGATTTGAAGAAAATCATGGAGGAGTAGGCCGCAAGTTTTTAGAAAACGTGGGAGATTTTATTTGAAGAAGATATTTTTGGAAAATCAGAAATAAAATCTTTTTGGTTAAGAAAAAGATAATCGTTAAAGACTTAACCACTTTCCTAAAAACTAGCATGCACAATTTTATCTTTTTAGACCAATTCCACACAGATTTTTCGAGTGCAAATTAATATCTTATACTTACATAAATCCTAAAATATAAAAATATATTTAGTCTTCATGTTCTCTAATGAAGCTTCTACTCCGAGGCTTTTGTTCCTTGGGAGGAACTTCTCTTCTCTGATGTGGCTTCTTCTCTGAAGCTTCTGTTCCCTGAGGGAACCTTCTCTTCTCCAGTCTTCATTTCTGAAGCGCCAGTTCCTGTGAGGGAACTCTTCTATATGGATAGCTCTGCTTCTGGCCTTCTTGTTCCTCATGGTATTTTTACAAGACACTTCATTCTCCTAGTCTTTGTAACTGAGTACGCACTTAAACAATCAAGCACTTATTAGTTTGTAAGTAATTGAGGTTGTGCCATCATCAAAATCATTAAGTCCAACAATATTCCCCCTTTTTTATGATGACAAACAAACCAAACTTACTTACAAGGAAATAGAGATAATCCATTTTATTCCTAAAGAAGGGAAATGCAAAAACAAAATAAATGCATAATAGATACTAATGTTAAGGAAATAAAAACAATGCATAAATAAATAACTTAAGGAAAAACTGAAAAACTTGTATATACATTATACCTGCTTGTAAAGATTAGGCAGCTTGTGAAGATTTCGAACAGAGACCATAGAATGATTAAGTTTCCTTGATAGTTTGCATCCTTTTCCCCCTTCTGGCATTATCAAAAACTAACACACACATGTATAGTATACCATAACACAGCACCAACTAGTGGTTTAGTGTTAAGACAAGAAGCATGCATAGAGAGAAAACATTCACAAAGCATATAGGCAAAAGGAACATAGATTATAATCATCCAAAACCGATTTAAAACATCGGCCAAATGTACCAAATTCGCAAGTTTGCCAAAAGAAATTAAAAAGTGCCCAAAATATTATAGACCAAATTAAAAATTGTTCCCAAAAGCAGATAAAATATAAGTTTTTATCAATATAAAAAGGTTGCAGAGAAAGGTAGGTTATGAAGCAGTGCTCTGGTCATCATCAACAGCAAGATCCTCCAGCTTCATGCTGATTTGAGACACTATGTCCTTGACAGTGGACTGTCTCCCCTGTTCTGAGCTCTTGACCAGTTCCTTCACATCAGCATCTAGAGTGAGCACACTCTTCTTCAACTCCTCCATCTTCACCTTTGACTGCTCTTGTTCCTTCAGCAATTTCTGGAGCATCTCCTTCATCTCCTGCACATCTTCGCTGGGAACCTTAGGTGGGGAACTGAAAGCTGCAAAACCTGTACCTGTAGATGCATACTTGCCCGAAATAGGAGAGCTTGTGATTTTCTGCAAATCCTCTTGCACCCCTGAGATATCAATGCAAATGGGGGCAGAGGTCTCCTTTTTCTTCATCAACCTCAAGCTCTTCCTTTTCTTCCTTCCCCCTGTCTCAATGACTTCTTCCACCTGCTTTTCCTCTTCCTCCTCTTGCTCCTGAATTTCCTGAACAACTCCCTCAATCATAGCAGCAACCCTTTCATCTTCCCCCTCAGATGGTGCACTCACTTCCCTAGGTCTAGTCTCCTTTTCCTCCTGCACTGCTTCAAAACACCCATCTACAATCCTCAACTTATGGTTTTCAAGGAATATAGGATGTATGTACTCAGTGTTTTTGAGGGGCAGGGGTTCAACATTAGTCAAGGAGATACCAAAGCTTTCAAATACATAGGTGAGTAAGTTACCATATCCCACCTTCCATCCCTTAGGAACACAGTGGGAAAGGTGTTGGATCATGATGGAGGGAAAGTTGATTTGGATCTTTTTGGCTAGGCAACATATTAGGATAGAATCAAGCTTGTTGGCACTGTCTCTCTTTTGAGAACGAGGGATTATGTCATTAAACGCAAATTTTAATAGGATTTTATCAAGAGGGGTTAGGTTATTGTGGTTTATGTAGGTTTCCTCAGGGTCACCACCTAGATACTCCACTATTTCATCAATATTAGCATCAGGAAGAGGGTTCCTTATCACATTATTTTTGAAATAAATATCGTAACCAGTATTGGGCACATCAAACAACTCAGCCAAATACATAGCATCAAACTCAATATCCTTCTTAAGCACACAACAACGAATTACACCTTTAGAGTACTTAAAGCTTTTACAGAAATCCTTCATAGCATCAATATACAAACTCCGATTGAAACATTCACCCAACAAACTCACCCAATTTTGAGCCTCAAACAAATCTAGCAATTCATAAAGCTTAACAGATCTACACCAAGGTAAATTAAGTGCCAAACCTGTCACAAAGTGGTCACTGATCTTCTCTAGCCTCTTCATGGAAGCAGGCTTGTCTCGATAGTTGACACCCATCTCCGGAATGTTCTCAATTTCTTCTTGCATGTCTTCAGCTTTCCTTTTGCGAGAAGTGCTAGAATCAGTGGGAGATTCATGCTTGGAGGCTTCGGGATTTTGTGTTTCCGGGATGATTTCCATGGTGATGTCTTGGGTAGGGTTTGTGTTTGTTTCGGCTTTAATTTGGGTTTTTGGTGAGATAGACATTGAAGAGTAATTTTGATCGGAGTGATGAGAGAGAAGGTAATTTTTGTGTGGAGGGAATTTTGAGGAGGCTGACATTGCTTTTATGGTGGAGGTAACTTAGTGAAGTGAATAAGTGAGGTGTCGCTTGGGAGGTGAAGTGAATTTAGTTGATTTGACACATTTATTTATTTCTTAGGGAAACGTAAACCGTGTTTTATGAGAGTATTGCATTTGGGCTACTTTTAAACAAAAGATAATGATGAATATTAGATGCATTCATCCGAATTTTGTGTTTAGATAAAAAGAATTTGGAATTTTGAAGATTGGATAAACACGAAAATTTTATCTCTTGAAGTTTATCAGTAAAGATCACTTGCAAATGCAACTTGATACACGGAACAAATCAACAAGGCTCATGCAATCAATTTTGGACTTTTCATATTCTATGAATTTCAAATTTACATGCCCTTAGTGAATATTTCTCCTGCTCACAACCTGTCTTAACTATGTAATTAAACATATAACACTTGTGCACAGTATACAACAGATTCAGCACGTCAGTTTGAGCTTCATACCTGAGGGAACTTGATGCATTTTTCTCAGTATAACTTAATCATCCCAAGTTCCATACTCATCTTCTCATGCCTTTCTCTATTCAAGGGTTTAGTCAATATATCTGCAATTTGATTGTCAGTTTGGCAGAAATCTAATTTAATTAAACCCTTTTCAACATTATCGTTAAGGAAATGATACCTTATATGAATATGCTTAACTCTTGAATGATGGACTGGATCTTTAGATATGCAAATTGCACTAGTGTTATCATAGTAGATAGTAATGCAATTAAATTTAATACCAAAGTCACGCAACTGTTGTTTAATCCAGAGAACTTGAGAGCAACAAGCAGCTGCTGCTACATACTCAGCCTCTGCAGTAGATAATGCAACAGTATTTTGTTTCTTGGAACCCTAAGAACTAGACAAGAGCCAAGGAACTGAACCATACCTGAGGTGCTTTTCCTATTGACTAGGTCACCTTCATAGTCAGCATCTGTGAATCCTCTAAGCATAAAGTCATCACTTCTAGGATAGAACAGACACAGGTCATCTGTTCCTTTGAAGTATCTTAGAATTCTCTTAACAGCCGTTAGATGTGATTCTTTAGGGTTAGACTGAAATCTAGCACACAATCCAACACTAAAAAAAATGTCAGGCCTACTGGCTGTTAGATATAGCAATGAACCAATCATACCTCTGTAAGTGGTTTGATCCACACTTGTTCCTTGTGGATCCTCATCAAGTCTTGTTGCTGTTCCCATAGGTGTATGATTTATCTTGGCATTCTCCATGTTGTACTTCTTCAGAAGTTCCTTGACATACTTCTGTTGGTGAATCATTATTCGTTCAGCTGTTTGCTTTATTTGAAGTCCAAGGAAGAAATTTAATTCACCCATCATGCTCATCTCAAATTCACAACCCATTAGCTCAGCAAAGTACTTGCACAACCCATTGTTAGTAGCACCAAATATAATATCATCTACATAGATCTGTACAACTAACAAATCAGTTCCTCGAGATTTGAGGAAAAGAGTTTTGTCTACTTTTCCTCTTTTGAAATCATTTTTCAGTAGGAACTTTGAAAGCCTTTCATACCAGGCTCTTGGAGCTTGTTTAAGCCCGTAGAGAGCTTTATCAAGCTTAAAAACATGATTTGGAAATTTTGGATTTTCGAAACCTGGAGGTTGTTCAAAAAACACCTCCTCATTTAAGAAACCATTAAGAAAAGCACATTTCACATCCATTTGATTTAGTTTAAAACCCATAAAAGAAGCAAAAGCTACTAGGATTCTAATAGCTTCTAATCTAGCTACAGGAGCAAAGGTTTCATCGAAATCAATACCTTCCTGTTGGTTGTAGCCTTTCACAACCAATCTAGCCTTGTTCCTTACAATGGTGCCATGTTCATCAAGCTTGTTCCTGAACACCCATTTGAGCCCAATAACTTTCTTTCCCTTAGGCTTTGGCTCAAGGTGCCAGACTTTGTTCCTTTCGAACTCATTGAGTTCCTCCTGCATGGCCACTATCCAATCAGCATCTCCCAAGGCTTCTTGATGATTTCTTGGCTCTAAGATGGACAGAAAAGCATGGAATGCACAGTAGTTCCTCATTTGTGATCTTGTTTGCATTCCTTTTCCTATATCACTGATAATGAGATCAGTTGGATAGGAACCTTGATACTTGAATGGCCTGGGTTGAAATTCCTTTGCTGGAACTCCAATTTGAGGAGCTTCTGGTTCTGTTCCAACTACTTCTTCTGCTTGTTCCTCATTTACCTGTTCATCGGGTTGAGGAACCTCTCCATTTTCTTGATGATCCTCTTCTGGAGCAGGCTGCTTTTCCTTGGTTTGCTTCTGAGTCTCTTCTTCATCCCTGTCTCTTAACAATCCAATTTCAAAATCATTATCTTCTTCTTGTTCCTGCACACTCACAAATTGGTTAACTTCATCAAAGATTATATGAATGCTTTCCTCAACACACATTGAGCTTTTATTGTAGACTCTATAAGCTTTGCTATCAGAGGCATATCCTAGAAATATAGCCTCTTCACTTCTTTTATCAAATTTCCCTAGGTTTTTCTTACCATTATTATGTACAAAGCACTTACAACCAAAGGCTCTAAGATGAGATATGTTTAACTTCCTTCCCCTGAATAGTTCATAGGGAGTCTTGTTAATGATACTTCTGATTGTTAACCTGTTAAGAATGTAATATGTTGTATTCACAGCTTCGGCCCAGAAGTTCCTTGGCAATCCACTTGCAATCAGCATTGTTCTAGCCATTTCCTCAAGGGTTCGATTCTTCCTTTCTACAACTCCATTCTGTTGAGGAGTCCTTAGAGCTGAGAAGTTATGATTCATGCCATTTTCCCTGCAAAACTCATCGAATCTTGAGTTCTCAAATTCAGTTCCGTTATCTGATCTGAGATGGATTATGGAGTGACCACTGATTTTCTGTATTTTCTTGGCAAAGGCAACAAACTCGTTAAAAGTTTCATCTTTACTAGCAAGAAAAATAACCCAAGTGAATCTAGAATAATTATCAACAATAACCAAAACATATTTCTTGCCACTCCTGCTTTGAATTCCAATGGGACCACACAAATCCATATGGATTAATTCCAAAGGCTTTGTAGTGATTACCATTTTCTTCAATTTAAAAGATGAGCGAACATGCTTGCCTTTCACACATGCATCACAAACTTTGTTCTGTAGGAACTTGATAATAGGAAGTTCCACAACCAAGTTCCTTGACCTCAGCTTATCCAGTAATGAAAAACTAGCATGTCCAAAACGTTTATGCCATAGCAGGGGATCATCTTCAACAACACTCAGACATGTAAGGTTGTTCCTTGGGATTAAGTTGAGGTCAACAGTATAAGTGTTCCCTCTTCTTGTTCCTTCTAGAACAACCTTTCCTGACTTGTTGTTGATGATGTTGCAAGAGTCAGAAGTAAAACTTACAGAATTTCCTTTATCACAGAATTGTGATATACTAAGAAAATTGTGCATTAAGCCCTCGACCAGGAACATATTATCAATGGAATGAGATTTAGATCTTCCAATTTTGCCTTTTCCAATGATCTCGCCCTTCTTATTATCCCCAAAGGTTACTGTTCCTCCAGGGTAGTCTTCTAGTGAGAGGAATTTTGATTTATCACCTGTCATATGCTTTGAACAACCGCTGTCGAGATACTACGAGTTGTTCCCCCTAACTAGGACCTGCAAGAAAACTAAGCATTAGGATCAGGAACCCAGGTTTCCTTGGGTTCCTTGGACGTGGATGCAATATCAGTTTTCTTGACCCACACTTGTTTTACATTTCTTTTATCAGCTTCTTCTCTTATCCTACACTGTCCATAGAGATGTCCAGTCTTACCACAGCATACCTTCATATTAGGAAGCTCAACATATTTCTTTTGCTTACCTTTTCTCTTGGTCATATAACCAAGGCCTTCAGTCTTTTTCCTTAAGCTTCAGCTATCCACTTAGGTATGACTTTTGGGTCAATACTTCTATCCTTTCTATCATTCAGTTCCGATTCAAGTTGATCCTTTTGGGTTTTTAAATTAGAAATCTCATTTTTCAAATTTTCAAAATCAACATTGAATTTAAGCAACTGATCGCTTGAGGAACTGCTAGAACTAATATCAGAATTTATGAGCTTATACTGAGTTAATTCAACATTCAGAAGAATACTTTCATTCTTAATTCTATCAGCTATCTCAGTTATGTGTTTGTATTTAAAATCAAGTTCTCTTAGTTTGCTTTGAGACTTGGCATAGGCTGTTCCCAACCAAGCACCATATTCTTTGCAAACCTTAAGAGCTTTTTCACATTTATTCAACTTCACACATGTATCTCTAAAGAATTCTTCTTCTTCGAGACATATATCTATTAAGACATCTTTAGAGAGAGTTTTAAGCTATTTAGGATCAAGAAATACCTCTTTCTGGAGTTCCTCAAGGTAAGCCTTTTCATCATCTAATTTGGCCATCAAGCAAAGATTGGCTGTCTCCTCTTCTGGTTGGTCATCATCTTCTTCTTCATTTTCTGAGTCTCCCCAGGCTGCTATCATGGCCTTCCTCATGTCTGACTTTTGATAGTTTACTTTGCTGAATTTTTCTCTTCCCTGTTCCTTAGCCTTTCCTTTCCCTTTATCATTTTCCCAAAGGGGACAGTCTCTGATAAAGTGATCTGGAGATCCACACTTGTGGCAGCTGTAGTCAGGCTTTGGATTTGAGGTCTTTTTCCCAAAGTTCCTTGAGGTTCGACCTTTCTTAAACATCTTTTTGAATCTTCGCACAATTAGGGCAGCCTCATCCTCGTCCACTTCTAAGTCTTCCTCTTCATCAGCCTTAAGAGCCAATCCTTTGTTCCTCATGGGTTCATTATTGACTCCAAGGTGTAGCTCATGAGTCATGAGAGAACCTGCCAGTTGTTCAATATTGAACTTTGTGAAGTCCTTCGTTTCCTGAAGGGTTGTCACCTTAGCTCTCCATCTCTCATCTTGTGGAAGACTCCTAAGAACCTTCCTAACCTGCTCATCTGTAGGAATCTGTCTACCAAGGGAAACCAACTCATTTATGATGTTAGTAAATCGGGATAGCATCTCTTGAATGGTTTCCTTAGGCTGCATTTTAAATCTTTCATACTTAGACATAAGTAGATCGATTTTTGAGCGTTTAACCTCATTAGTTCCTTCATGAGTAATCTGCAGCATATCCCAGATTTTCTTAGCGTTCTTACACCCCATAACACGATTGTGTTCGTGAGGTCCAAGTCCACAGTGGAGCAATTTCACAGCCATAGCATTTATTTCCATTTTATCAAAGTCCTCTTTTTCATATTCAGACATAGGCTTAGGGATTACCTCATTCTGAGCATTTGTTTTGGTGACTTCGAAATCACCAACCTCGATGACCCTCCAGACTTGGTAGTTCTCTGCCTTGATAAATATCTTCATGCGGTTCTTCCAATAACTATAGAACTTGCCATTGAACATAGGAGGCCTCTGAGTTGAGTATCCTTCCTCGAGCTTTTCATGAGTATTCATTTTCTCCAAGACCTTTCTTCTTCAGGGTTTCCTAATTTTCCTAGAAGTTAGGCTCTGATACCAATTGTTGTTTTAATGAATACTACAAGAAGGGGGGGTTGAATTTTAGTATGAGAATTTAGCCAAACTTTTTGCGGAATTAAGATTAAGTTAGCTAAAGGAACTGAAAGATTAACTAAAGGAACTAAAGAATGCAATAGATATTTTACGTGGAAAACTCCTTGGCCCTAACAAGGAGAAAAAACCACGACCACTTGGGATTTTGGGAAAAAAATCTTCACTTTAATAGGGAAAATGAACCTATTACAAGCTAACGACTCAAACTCAAGTTCCTCTACGAACTTGAGACCCTGAGGAACAAGTCACCCAACTTGTTACTCTTCTCTTCTCTTTCTCTCTTCTCACTTCTCTGTTCTCTCATCTCTTTCTCTTCTCTTTCTCTTCTTTTTCTCACTTCTCTTTCTCATACACAAAAGTTCACTCGAACTTCCCCATTCCCCAAATTACAACTCGAAAGAAAAACAAACTCTAGTATAAGAACATTAAGAACACTCTAATGAACTTGTGTGGAAATGACACTTGACTCAATTTGAAGCTTGAAAACTTATATGAGCAAGGGTGAGGTTGTGTCATCATCAAAATCAGGAGCATGTCCTTCATCTCCTTGACATCCTCGCTGGGAACCTTTGGTGGGGAACTGAAAGCTGCAAAACCTGTTCCTGCAGATGCATGCTTGCCCGAAATAGGAGAGCTTGTGACTTTCTGCAATTCCTCTTGCACCCCAGTCATATCAATGCAAATGGGTGCAGAGGGATCCTTTTTCTTAATCAGCCTCAAGCTCTTCCTTTTCTTCCTTCCCCTTGTCTCAATCACTTCCTCAACCACCTTTTCCTCTTCCTCCTTCTGAATGTGCTGCACCACTCCCTCTATTATCCCAGTAGCTCTCTCTTCTTCCCCCTCAGCTATGGCACCTACTTCCTTTGGCCTTTTATCTTTTTCCTCCAGCACAACCTCAAAACATCCATCTACAACCTTCATCTTATGGTTTTCAAGGAAAATGGGCTGCATGTACTCGGTGTTTTTGAGGGGCAGGGGTTCTTTATCAACAAAGGAAATGCCAAAGCTTTCAAAGACATAGGTGAGAAGGTTACCATATCCCACCTTCCAACCTTTTGGAACACAGTGGGAGAGGTGTTGGACCATGATAGAGGGAAAGTTAATTTGGATCTTTTTTGCTATGCAGTAGATGAGAACAGAGTCAAGCTTGTTGGCACTGTCTCTCTTTTGGGTGTGAGGGATAATATCATTGAAAACAAATTTCAGCAGAATTTTATCAAGAGGGGTAAGGTCATTGTGATTTATGTAGGTTTCCTCCGGGTCTCCACCTAGAAACTCTACTATCTCATCAATATTTGCATCATGAAGAGGGTTCCTTATCACATTACTTTTAAAATACAAGTCATATCCAGTATTAGGAACATCAAACAACTCAGCCAAGTAAATCGCATCAAACTCAATTTCTTTTTCATACACACAGCAACGAATAACACCTTTAGAGTATTTGAAACTTTTGCAAAAATCCCTCATAGCATCAACATACATACTCCGATTAAAGCATTCACTCAACAAATTCACCCAATTTTGAGCCTCAATTAAATCAAGCAGTTCATACAACTTAACAGACTTACACCAAGGAAGATTAATAGCCAAACCTGTCACAAAGTGATCACTGATCTTCTCTTGCCTTTTCATGGCTGCTTGCTTGTCCCGGTAATTGACCCCTAGTTCCGGAGCGCTTTCTTCTTCTTCTTGCATGTCATCGGACTTTCTTTTTCGAGAAGACTGGGATTCGGTAGTTGAATCCACTTTTGGAGGCTCTTGATCTTCAATGGGAGAAATTTCCGGTGGGATTTCCATAGCAATGTCTGGAATTGTGTTTGTGTTTAAGTAGGCTTCAATTTGGGTTTTTGGAGAGGTAGACATTGGAGAGTAATTTTGATCGGAGTGATGAGAGATAAGGTAATTTTAGTGTGGTGTGAATTTGTGTGAGGCTGACATCTTTTATGGTGGAGGTAAATTGGTTAAGTGAGGTGTCGCTTGGGAGGTGAGGTGAATTTAGTTTACTTGACACTCTTATTTATTGCTTAGGGAAACGCAAACCGTGTTTTATAAGAGTATTTCACTTGGGCTACTTTTGAACAAAGGATAATGATGAATATTAGATGTATTCATCTGAATTATGTGTTTAGATAAAAAAAATTAGAATTTTGAGAATTGGATAAACACAAAAACTTTATCTCTTGAATTTTATCAATAAAGAACACTTGCAAATACAACTTGATACACGGAACAAATCAACAAGGCTCATGCAACCAATTTTGGACTTTCCATATTCTATGACTCTCAAATTTACATGCCCTTAGTAAATATTACTCCTGCTCACAACCTGTCTTAACTATGTAATTAAACATATAACACTTGTGCACAGTATACAATAGTTTAAGCACGTCAGTTTGAGCTTCATACCAGAGGGAACTTGATGCATTTTTCTCAGTATAACTTAATCATCCCAAGTTCCATTCTCATATTCTCATGCCTTTCTTTATTCAAGGGTTTAGTTAAAATATCTGCAATTTGATTGTCAGTTTGACTGAAATCTAATTTAATCAAACCCTTTTCAACATTATCCTTAAGGAAATGATGCCTTATATGAATATGCTTAACTCTTGAATGATGGACTGGATCTTTAGATATGCAAATTGCACTAGTGTTATCACATTAGATAGTAATGCAATTAAATTTAATACCAAAGTCTCGCAACTGTTGTTTAATCCAAAGGACTTGAGAGCAACATGCAGCTGTTGCTACATACTCAGCCTCTGCAGTAGACAATGCAACAGTATTTTGTTTCTTGGAACCCCAAGAAACTAGACAAGAGCCAAGGAACTGAACCATACCTGAGGTGCTTTTCCTATTTACTAGGTCACCTTCATAGTCAGCATCTGTGAATCCTCTAAGCATAAAGTCATCACTTCTAGGATAGAACAGACACAGGTCATCTGTTCCTTTGAGGTATCTCAAAATTCTCTTAACAGCCGTTAGATGTGATTCTTTAGGATTAGACTGAAATCTAGCACACAATCCAACACTAAAAGAAATGTCAGGCCTACTGGATGTTAGATATAGCAATGAACCAATCATACCTCTGTAAGTGGTTTGATCCACACTTGTTCCTTGTGGATCCTCATCAAGTCTTGTTGCTGTTCCCATAGGTGTGTGATTTGTCTTGGCATTCTCCATGTTGTACTTCTTTAGAAGTTCCTTGATATACTTTTGTTGGTGAATCATTATTCCTTCATCTGTTTGCTTTATTTGAAGTCCAAGGAAGAAATTTAATTCACCCATCATGCTCATCTCAAATTCACCACCCATTAGCTCAGCAAAGTACTTGCACAAACCATTGTTAGTAGCACCAAATATAATATCATCTACATAGATCTGTACAACTAACAAATCAGTTCCTCGAGATTTAAGAAAAAGAGTTTTGTCTGCTTTTCCTCTTTTGAAATCATTTTTCAATAGGAACTTTGAAAGCCTTTCATACCAGGCTCTTGGAGCTTGTTTAAGCCCGTAGAGAGCTTTATCAAGCTTAAAAACATGATTTGGAAATTTAGGATTTTCGAAACCTGGAGGTTGTTCATCAAACACCTCCTCTTTTAAGAAACCATTAAGAAAAGCAAATTTCACATCCATTTGATAGAGTTTGAAACCCATAAAAGAAGCAAAAGCCACTAGGATTCTAATAGCTTCCAATATAGCTACAGGAGCAAAGGTTTCATCGAAATCAATACCTTCCTGTTGGTTGTAGCCCTTCACAACCAATCTAGCCTTGTTCCTTACTATGGTGCCATGTTCATCAAGCTTGTTCCTGAACACCCATTTGAGCCTTATTACTTTCTTTCCCTTAGGCTTTTGCTCAAGGTGACAGACTTTGTTCCTTTCGAACTCATTGAGTTCCTCTTGCATGGCCACGATCCAATCAGCATCTCCCAAGGCTTCTTGATGATTTTTTGGCTCTAGGATGGACAGAAAAGCATGGAATGCACAGTAGTTCCTCATTTGTGATCTTGCTTGCGTTCCTTTTCCTATATCACTGATAATGAGATCAGTTGGATGGGAACCTTGATACTTGAATGGCCTGGTTGAAATTCCTTTGCTAGAACTCCAATT
Source organism: Chenopodium album (assembly GCF_948465745.1). NCBI lineage: Eukaryota > Viridiplantae > Streptophyta > Magnoliopsida > Caryophyllales > Amaranthaceae > Chenopodium > Chenopodium album. Next base: position 58,341,052 of record NC_137836.1, on the reverse strand, counting down.
TGAGGAGCTTCTGGTTCTGTTCCTCCTACTTCTTCTGCTTGTTCCTCATTTACCTGTTCATCGGGTTGAGGAACCTCTCCATTTTTTTTATGATTCTCTTCTGGAGCAGACTGCTTTTCTTTGGTTTGCTTTTGAATCTCTTCTTCATCCCTGTCTCTTATCAATCCAATTTCAAAATCATTATCATCTTCTAGTTCCTGCACACTCACAAATTGGTTAACTTCATCAAAGATTATATGAATGCTTTCATCAACACACATTGAGCTTTTATTATAAACTCTATAAGCTTTGTTATCAGAGGCATATCCAAGAAATATAGCCTCTTCACTTCTTTCATCAAATTTCCCTAGGTTTTTCTTACCATTATTATGTACAAAGCACTTACAACCAAAGGCTCTTAGATGAGATATGTTTGGCTTCCTTCCCATGAATAGTTCATAGGGAGTCTTGTTGATGATACTTCTGATTGTTACCCTGTTAAGGATGTAACATGCTGTATACACGGCTTCAGCCCAGAAGTTCCTTGGAAATCCACTTGCAATCAGCATCGTTCTAGCCATTTCCTCAAGGGTTCGATTCTTCCTTTCTACAACTCCATTCTGTTGGGGAGTCCTTGGTGCTGAGAAGTTATGATTCATGCCATTTTCCCTGCAAAACTCATCGAATCTTGAGTTCTCAAATTCAGTTCCGTGATCTGATCTGAGATGGAGTATGGAGTGACCACTGATTTTCTGTATTTTCTTGGCAAAAGCAACAAACTCGTTAAAAGTTTCATCTTTACTAGCAAGAAAAATAACCCAAGTGAATCTGGAATAATCATCAACAGTAACCAAAATATATTTCTTGCCACTCCTGCTTTGAATTCTCATGGGACCACTCAAATCCATATGGATTAATTCCAAAGGCTTTGTAGTGCTCACCATTTTCTTCAATTTAAAAGATGAGCGAACATGCTTGCCTTTCACACATGCATCACAAACTTTGTTCAGTAGGAACTTGATAATAGGAAGTCCCACAACCAAGTTCCTTGACCTTAGCTTGTCCAGTAATGAAAAGCTAGCATGTCCAAAACGTTTATGCCATAGCAGGGGATCATCTTCAACAACACTCAGACATGTAAGGTTGTTCCTTGGGATTAAGTTGGGGTCAACTGTATAAGTGTTCCCTCTTCTAGTTCCTTCTAGAACAACCTTTCCTGACTTGTTGTTGATGATGTTGCAAGAATCAGAAGTAAAACTTACAGAGTTTCCTTTATCACAGAACTACGATATATTGAGCAAATTGTGCATTAAGCCCTCGACCAGGAACACATTATCAATGGAATGAGATTTAGATCTTCCAATTTTGCCTTTTCCAATGATCTCGCCCTTCTTATTATCCCCAATGGTTACTGTTCCTCCAGGGTAGTCTTCTAGTGAGAGGAATTTTGATTTATCACCTGTCATATGCTTTGAACAACCGTTGTCGAGATACCACGAGTTGTTCCCCCTCACTAGGACCTGCAAGAAAACTAAGCATTAGGATAAGGAACCCAGGTTTCCTTGGGTCCCTTAGACGTGGATGCAATATCAGCTTTCTAGACCCACACTTGTTTTACATTTCTTTTATCAGCTTCTTCTCTTATCCTACACTGTCCATAGAGATGTCCAGTCTTACCACAAAAAGTGCATACCTTCATGCTAGGAAGCTCAACATATTTCTTTTGCTTGCCTTTCCTCTTGTTCATATAACCAAGGCCTTCAGTTCTTTTTCCTTAAGCTTCAGCTATCCACTTAGGTATGACTTTTGGGTCAATTGTTCTATCCTTTCTAGCATTCAGTTCCGATTCAAGTTGATCCTTTTGGATTTTTAAAGTAGAAAGCTCATTTTTTAAATTTTCAAAATCAACATTGAATTTAAGCAACTGATCGCTTGAGGAACTGCTAGAACTGATATCAGAATTTATGAGCTTATACAAAGTTAATTCAACATTCAGAAGAATACTTTAATTCTTAATTCTATCAGCTATCTTAGTTATGTGTTTGTATTTAAAATCAAGCTCTCTTAGTTTGCTTTGAGACTTGGCATAAGCTGTTTCCAACCAAGCACCATGTTCTTTGCAAACCTTAAGAGCTTTTTCACATTTGTTCAACTTTACACATGTATCTCTAAAGAATTCTTCTTCTTCTAGACATATATCTATTAAGACATCTTTAGAGAGAGTTTTAAGTTGTTTAGGATCAAGAAATACCTCTTTCTAGAGTTCCTCAAGGTAAGCCTTTTCATCATCTAATTTGGCCATCAAGCAAAGATTGGTCGTCTCCTCTTCTGGTTGGTCATCAACTTCTTCTTCACTTTCTGAGTCTCCCCAGGCTGCTATCATGGCCTTCCTCATGTCTGACTTTTGATAGTTTGCTTTGCTGAATTTTTCTCTTCCCTGTTCCTTAGCCTTTCCTTTCCCTTTATCATTTTCCCAAAGGGGACAGTCTCTGATAAAGTGATCTGGAGATCCACACTTGTGGCAGCTGTAGTCAGGCTTTGGATTTGAGGTCTTTTTCCCGAAGTTCCTTGAGGTTCGGCCTTTCTTGAACATATTTTTGAATCTTCGCACAATTAGGGCAGCCTCATCCTCGTCCACTTCTGAGTCTTCCTCCTCATCACCCTTAAGAGCCAATCCTTTATTCCTCATGGGTTCATAGTTGACTCCAAGGTGTAGCTCATGAGTCATGAGAGAACCTGCTAGTTGTTCAATATTGAACTTTTTAAAGTCCTTCGTTTCCTGAAGGGCTGTCACCTTAGCTCTCCATCTCTCGTCTTGTGGAAGACTCCTAAGAACCTTCCTAACCTGCTCATCTGTAGGAATCTTTCTACCAAGGGAAACCAACTCATTTATGATGTTAGTAAATCGGGATAGCATCTCTTGAATGGTTTCCTTAGGCTGCATTTCAAATCTTTCATACTTAGACATAAGTAGATCGATTTTTTAGCGTTTAACCTCATTAGTTCCTTCATGAGTAATCTGCAGCAGATCCCAGATTTCCTAAGCGTTCTTACACCCCATAACACGATTGTGTTCGTGAGGTCCAAGTCCATAGTGGAGAAATTTCACAGCCATAGAATTTATTTCCATTTTATCAAAGTCCTCTTTTTCATATTCAGACCTAGGCTTAGGGATTACCTCGTTCTGAGCATTTGTTTTGGTGACTTCAAAATCACCAACCTCGATGACCCTCCAGACTTGGTAGTTCTCTGCCTTGATAAAGATCTCCATGCGGTTCTTCCAGTAAGTATAGAACTTGCCATTGAACATAGGAGGCCTCTGAGTTGAGTATCCTTCCTCGAGCTTTTCATGAGTATTCATTTTCTCCAAGACCTTTCTTCTTCAGGGTTTCCTGATTTTCCTAGAAGTTAGGCTCTGATACCAATTGTTGTTTTAAAGAATACTACAAGAAGGGGATTGAATTGTAGTATGAGAATTTAGCCAAACTTTTTGCGGAATTAAGATTAAGTTAGCTAAAGGAACTGAAAGATTAACTAAAGGAACTAAAGAATGCAAGAGATATTTTACGTGGAAAACTCCTTGGCCCTAACAAGGAGAAAAACCACGACCACTTGGGATTTTGGGAAAAAAATCTTCACTATAATAGGGCAAATGAACCTATTACAAGCTAACGACTCAAACTCAAGTTCCTCTACGAACTTGAGACCCTGAGGAACAGGTCACCCAACTTGTTACTCTTCTCTTCTCTTTCTCTCTTCTCACTTCTCTGTTCTCTCTTCTCTTTCTCACTTCTCTTTCTCATACACAAAATTTCACTCGAACTTCCCCATTCCCCAAATTACAACTCGAAAGAAAAACAAACTCTAGTATAAGAACATTAAGAACACTCTAATGAACTTGTGTGGAATTGACACTTGACTCGAATTAAAAGTTAGAAAACTAATGTGAGCAAGGGTTAGTTTTTCCATCTGAAATCAACAACTATTTATAGACCAAAATTCGTTTAGGAAAAACTTCTTTATGCAGCAAATCCATTACGCCACTACTCCAACCCATTAAGAAGATCATGTTCCTAAAATTAAGGAAACATGAACTCCTCAATGTGCAAGACCATGACTTGAAGAAAATCATGGAGGAGTAGGCCGCAAGTTTTTAGAAAACATGGGAGATTTTATTTGCAGAAGATATATTTAGAAAATCATAAATAAAATCCTTTTGGTTAAGAAAAAGATAATCGTTAAAGACTTAACCACTTTCCTAAAAACTAGCATGCACAATTTTATCTTTTTAGACCAATTCCACACAGATTTTTCGAGTGCAAATTAATATCTTATACTTACATAAATCCTAAAATATAAAAATATATTTAGTCTTCATGTTCTCTGATGAAGCTTCTACTCCGAGGCTTCTGTTCCTTGGGAGGAACTTCTCTTCTCTGATGAGGCTTCTTCTCTGAAGCTTCTGTTCCCTGAGGGAACCTTCTCTTCTGTAGTCTTCATTTATGAAGCGCCAGTTCCTGTGAGGGAACTCTTCTATATGGCTAGCTCTGCTTCTGGCCTTCTTGTTCCTCATGGTATTTTTACAAGACACTTCATTCTTCTAGTCTTTGTAACTGAGTACACACTTAAACAATCAAGCACTTATTAGTTTGTAAGTAAGTGAGGTTGTGTCATCATCAAATCATTAAGTCCAACATTCGGGAATCCAAACATGCAATTGAAGCTAGCTCCGCAAGCACAAGGACCTTGGAAGCAACGCTTTAGCTTGGGATGTTCAAGTGCTTGGAAGATAAAGGAGATGCCCTTCTCACGAGCATCACCTCGAGTGCACCAATGATAGGGATGCTCGGGATCGCGGAGTTTGATCGAGCAAGCAAAGGAGCCAAGGCCTCGTGCACCAAACAGGGGTGCACGCGCAGCACTAGAGGTGCGTGCACGCAGACCCAGCTATGCGCGCGCGCGGCTGCTTGGTGCATGCACACAGCTTTGTTTAGCCACCTTCGCTCGGTTTTTCTATTTATAGCTTTTGACTTTTGTTTTTTGGGATGACTTAAATTTTGTACTTTAGATATAATTTTCCAGAAATAGTAGAGAGAGAAAGTAGAGAGAGAAGCTTAGGATTTACTTGATTTGTACTTGAATTTGATCTTAGATTTCAATTGGATCTTGGAATTCCTTCTTCAATTCAATGAAAATTTGTAAGATTCCTTCTAGTTTCTTGAATTTTGATTTTGATTACTTTCTTTGCTCTAGAATTTGTTGATTGATTGATTTTATTTTTTATTAAGCTTGAAATGAATATGATTGTGATATAATTTGTTTTGTTTCTCAATTTCACCATGATTAGTGAGTAGATTAGTTGCTAGGGAGAAGGGGAAGCATGCTTGATTGATGATTTTTTCTAGTTGATAATCCTAAATTAATTGAATTGTTGCAATTAAATTTGTTGACATAGTTGTGCATGTGATTAATTAGACTAGGAGTGATCAACCTATAAGATTAATCTAGATTACATTGCAAATTTCAATGACATGAACCCTTGATTTGAGAATTGCTTTAATTGATTGAATTTTATTGTGATTTTTCCTTGTTAGCCATTCATAGTGAACCCTAGCTTGACTTATAGGAGATAGATTTTGGATTCCTTTGATTGCAACTATTGTTTGTCCTTTGTGATGTTTGAATCGATTGAGTGATATATCAATTAGCATAATCATTGAGCTTGCATGTGGAACCTATATCCCTAGTGTTTGGCATATTTAATTCTCCGATTTGTCTAGTTTCTTGATACTTTAGTCACCAACCATAACCATCTACATTCTTCGAACTAGCTTGACATAGGCTATAGCTTGCACCTACTCATTCCTTTGGGTTCGACCCTTGACTTACCATATACTCGTATTAGGTTGGTCGATTGTTTACAAATTTAGTTTGGGTCTCGGAAGGGGTAGATAACGACCTACATTTTCCTCTTGTCAATTATCTACTAGGATATCAATGTGTGGTAAAGGGAAGTCGTCCTTTGGACTTGCCTTATTTAGATCTCGATAGTCGACACACATTCTTACCGTTCCATCCATCTTTGGAACTAGGACGACATTCGCGACCTGTTGGGGGGTATTTGGATACCCTGATAAAACCTGCAGTTATCTGTTTTTGTACTTCTTCTTTTATTTTAAGAGCTACGTCAGGTTTCATTCGACGTAACTTTTGTTTTACAGGTTTTATTCCTAGAATTAGTGGTATTGTGTATTGAGCTATTTCTCTATTTATTTCGGGCATATCTTCATATGACCAAGCGAATACATCGATAAACTCTTTTAGTAGATTAATTAAATCGAGTCTACTTCTTTATTAAGTGTTAGTCCGATTTTAACTTCTCTTTTAATGGTTGGATCTTTTGAGATATCAACCGTTTCAGTATCTTCAATTACTGGTGTCCTATTTTCAAGTGTTTCCATTGCTTTAATTATTTCTTTTTTATTTTCATTGTTAGTTAAGCAATGTCCATCATCTTGGGTTTAAAAGTGACACGAGGAGTAAGCAAATGAAGACATATTATTAAACTCGGAAACCATTATATCAAATAAAGATATGTCCGTTGGGACTTGACTACTAACTATTCTAGGAGAAGGTGCTAAAACAGAAGAATTGAGGGAAGGTGCTATAACTAGAGACTTAGAAGACTTGATAGGGGAAGACTCTAACTCGGACTCTAACTCAGATGATTTTTCGAACATTGGTCCTTGTCCTGTTGTTATGGATATCTTTTTTCCACTTGGAGTAGTCACCTTCACGGTCTTTAATTTTGCCATCCTTAAACTAATCCCTCGGCTGGAGTGATAAGCTTAGAAGGGTCAAAGCTATCACTTTGTAGTACCGTTTGAATGAGCAAGGAGTTATCCTCGACATATGTAGGCTCATTCTTTTCGTGCCCGAAGAGAAGTCCCATGACATTAAAGTCAAATCATGGAAGTGCTTTCTCCTTATGGATAGGAGCTGGGACATCATCTAGAAAGTTACAATCTAAGAAGATTTCAAACCCAGGTTGTCTTATCCCATTCACTACTACAAAATGCGTATTTTTTAGACGTTATTAGCTCGACACTGTGATAGGGGCGTCAGGTAATTATTATAGTGTGCGTGTCTTCTCGACGCTGTTTGAATTTGATATTTAATTTCGACTCTAAAAAGCGTCGAGAAACCCTCACGTGTGGGGCACGTGATGTACTTTGCTTAACCTACATCTTCAGAATTCATTTTAGGGAAAAAAACCGCCGCTCCTGAACAAAAGTAGAACCCTTGTTCTCAATTGTTCTTATTATCATCTCTTTTTTCGATTTTAATCCTCCAAAAATGCAAAGAATTCATCAAGCTTGGATTAAGATATACTTTTCTCTTTATATTACGTTGCGGAATTTTCCTTACTTATTGTCAAATTTAATCAAATACGTTCAGATCGATGATTCTGAGGTAATACTTTTTTCCCTAATTTCCTTTTAGAATTGAGTACTTTAATTTAGATCATTTTAAGGGTTATAATTTTGAGTAATGTTTTGATGATATATGGGTTTGGCTCTTGAAGAACAATTAGAGGGTTTTGTTTATGCGTCTATATGCTACAAGGCTACAATTTTAACCCAATTCTAATATTATTTTTGTTTTTAAAAAGCAAAATTGCTTAAGATATATGATAAGTTGGTCAATGATTTCTTTCACTTCTCTGCTTCTGTAGTTCCAAATCTGCTTTATTTATAGTTAAATAAAAATCTATGTCAAAAACCACCATCATTACCCACCAATATAACATTCCAATATTTCCTTCTTTTGCTGCGAGAATCCACCATCAAAAACAAACCTTTCATCCAATTTCTCCAAGAAATTCAAAGACCCACAAATTTTCGAGCGTCGTCCTGTAGGCCGTTTCCAACACCACATTTTTGAAGCTCCACCAGCCCACCACCAACCGCCACTACCGTTAATTTGGGTGATTAATACCTAGTCAAGCACCCAACTTGACTTGGTTTTCATCGGGCTTCATTCGGGTCTCTATCGGGCCGCATTTGGGTTTACTCTTTGTAGAACTGAGGAGTGTGGCTCCATTGCTTCGGGGCTCCGCCATTGAAGGTGAGGGCGCTCTAACAGGTGGAGTGGACGCTCTAAGACACTGACTGGACGCTACACTTTGGTATTATCGACCTATATTTCAGCTTTGTTTGGGTTGAGAAATTACATTTGTGTTGCATATTATTATGCTATCGTTGATGAAAGTTTGCTGATTATTGAATTGATTAATTTCTTTTTCAATCTCTTTAATTGGTACAAAATTCTTGGTGATATTTTAGTGAATCTTGACTTAAATTTAAGAGCACTATTGATGTTTTTCGAGATGGTGCAAGTTGTTGGTATGAACAATTGTGAAGTCGAATTGGATTTATTTACAAAAAGAGATGATCTTGGCTCCATTTTTATGGTCAAGTGGTTTTTATTGGACCCCCAATTTACGATGAAGAGAAAGACTTCAAGCTAGATTGTGCTCCACCTCATGAGATATCATATGCTCCGTCTCACATTCCTTCGGTTGATGATCCTTATTATTTAATTGGATTAAACGTTGCTAAAAGGAGATATGATTTTGTTTTTGTGATAGGTTTTGTAAACTATATATGTTGTCTACTCTTGTTTGGGAAACTGGGACAAAATTGCTCATAAGATTGATAATAGGATCATTATTTGTGTTGGTACTTTTCCTTGGTTATGCTTTGTTTATTGTCAGGGACAGTTATGTAGGAAGATTAAGAGTAAGATTGGACTTGCTGAAGGTGGATATAGCTTTGTGAAAGTCACTTTGGTTCCTTGTCATTTCACTCTTGGATTTGTTGTTTGCGTGTTTGATCCTGGAGGTGTGTTGATGATGCTACTTGGTTACGAGTGATGTTTATTTGCTTTCAATAAATGACATCTCCATTCGTTTGATCATGTCTGCTTGATGTTACCTCTAGGAATTGAGAACAATTCCTTTTGAAGAGGAGGAGTTTGATGCGAGAGCATGGACACTACTTTTGGGCCATGTTGACTATTTTTTACTTGATCAAGATCGGAATATATTTTGAGCTTGATTTGAATTATTTAGATGATTTTCCTCGTATGTGGGATGTGACTTAGGTTGTATTTATTTAGTTACTATCTTGTAATTAATCCTAGCCTTTTATTTTGTTGGTTTGAACTTGTTGTTACTTGATTTCTCCTCCCTTTTTCTTGGGTTTTGTTGGTTATTTCATATCATTTGGTATCAAGAGCCTAGGTTATTTGCCTAGAAAGATCCTACCTTTTGGAATTTCTCTTTCCCCCTCTCAAAAGATCTCATCTTTTCCCACAAAAATTTGAAATTTCTCTCAAAAATACAAGCTTTCTATGTTGAAACATGGGTGATAGATACTATTATGAAGATGATGAAAGTTACAATGAACACTCTAGATTGGATGCTCTAGAAAGGAAGTTTGTTAGACTTCTTGAGGTCTTGGAGAATAGAAGAAGTCCTAGAAGATGTCCTAGAAGAAGGAGAAGCCCAAGTGGAGAAGATGATTCTCACTCTCCTCACCGGAGAAAGGAACACCACCAATGGCACCATGAGGAAAACTGTGACCAAGATATTATTTTGAAACTTCCAGACTTCGAAGGTAATAGTGATCCTAATGAATTTCTTGATTGGGTTAGAACTATGGAACAAATTTTTGATAGAAAAGGATATAATGATGAAAAACGTCGTAAATTGGCCATCATTAAACTTAAGAAACATGCATCTTTGTGGTATGAGAATTTTAAAAATCGTAGGAGGATTGAGGGAAAAACAAATCACATCTTGGGATAAATTGAAGAAGCACATGAGTAGAGCTTTTGCTCCTAGAGATTATTTGCATGATGTTTTTCTTAAGTTGAATGCTCTCAATCAACGATCTATGATGGTGGAGAAGTATAATAGGGAGTTTAAAAATCTTTCTATTTTGAGTGGGATTGAAGAGGCCCTAAAACATAAGATTGCTAGAAACATTGGTTGTCTTGAGAGGAAGCTAAGGCTAAAAGATGATGTTTGTGCCCATGGAAGTATTGATCATGTAGTGCAAAAGGCTTTGAACTTTGAGAAGCTTGCTAAGGTGAATAGTGCTAGTTGGTATTCTAAACCTTCTTTTAAAATTCCTTGTGCATCAAAGGATGAAACACACAATCCTTTTCCAATTATAATGGACGAGGCTATGAGTAAAATTGAAGCTCCTAGTATGGATGAAGAAATATCTACTCCACATTTTCCACTTGATCATAAGAGAGACCATGGTCCACCAATCTATGATGAAAAGGTCGTGTTTGAGGCCAAGTCAACAAATTGCAAAGAGGCATTGCCGATTATGATCTTGAATGAAGTAAACATGTAGTCCACATTTCATGTTGATGATTATTTGTCTCGAACTTATGAGAATCTCTTAAGTGAGGTATATAATCCTACTCCTTCCTTATGCTCTTCTAGTGAGGTTTTTGACATTCATGTTAATGAGAGTTGTGATGATTACTAGATAGAGCATGAATTAAAAGAAGAATTTAAGTTGGATGTTGTAAAAGCTTCTTTTAATGAGCGTAGTGGTTGTTCAATAACTTCGAATTCTTATGAACATCTTGAGCTAGATTCTTGTTTACCATATTTTCATGTTGGTAAAAGTATTGCAAGACAACAATTTGAAAGGAATTCTTTATTCTATGGTGTGTTGATTGGTACATCTTGCATTGGTTCCACATTTGGTGTTGGATATTCCTTCAATGATGTTTTTCAATGTGATTCTACACTACTTGTTGGGTCATCATGTGTTGGCCAATCCCCATGGTTATCGTATTGCGCTTGTTGTGGGTGCTTGGGTAAAAGAATCAATAATGTGAATGGTGATACTATTATTCTCCTCTTGCTCTACACAATGGTTCACTTAATTTTACTCCTCATTTTGCTCAAGTTCGTCATCTTGGTGTTTGATCCGGGTAGGTACATCAGTTGAATGTGTTTTATGAAGCCAAGTAGGATTTATTGCTTTTAATAATGAAGTCATTATCCAAGGTTTGGTTTGAGTTTTATGTCATCTCTAGGAATTGAGGTCAATTCCTTTTCAAGAGAGAGGGTTTGATGCGGGAGCATCATTGAAAACTACGAGTTGTGCGACTATATGTTTCAATTGGTGGCATTTATGGCTCCATTCTACTTTTGGATAACTTCTCTATGTTATGACGTGACTTAAGTGAATAAAAACAATCCTTTTGTCTTGATTTTACAATTGATTGTTGAAGATAAACAATGGGAACGAGGATGAGAGGGAAGAAGCTTATCAATATATGATGAAACTACTTCATTCAGCCATATCTCCTTTGTTAGAAGGAATTTTTAGTTGCTTCAAGTTGGAGGTGAAAGTAGAGTTCAAGATCTTTCCAACAACAGGTCACATGCCAAATTTGAGCAAGAAACGAAGAAGTTATGAACGTTTGAGGTTGAGCTGTCCAGGCAGTCGCGGGGAGCAGGGGAGTTCGGCCGAACCGAAGAATGTTCGACCGAACCTCTCAGACAGTTTTAGACCTGATTTCAGCATCTTTGTAGGAGTGGTCGAACTCCAAAAGTTTGGTCGAACCTACCCACAAGTGTGGGTAGGTTCGACCGAACTTACCCTGAGTTCGGCCGAACCTTTTCCCGTTTTTCTGTCAGCTTGTGCGAACTATTTAAGTTGCTTTTAAGACGTTTTTGCTTTGGAATTAATGTTGAACTTTGCTTGATTTTGTAATCAAAAAGACTTTATCTCTCTACCATAATCTTTGTGATTATCTTGCTTTCTTTGTGATTGCTACCTTGTAATCTTTGTGGTTACACCTTAATCCTAGCTTTACTTGGTGTTAGCTTTGATTAAGACCCCTATTTCATTATCTTGGTTATTTTGAGATAGGTTTGCCTTATTTTGTTGGTTTGAACTTGTTATTACTTGATGTCACCTCCCATTTTCTTGGGTTTTGTTGGTTATTTCATATCAACCATTGCTTGATGATGACACTGTTTTGTCAGCGTTATATCCTACATGCCTCGGCAGCTTTCTTTTCTTGAATTTTCCAGTTTTTCGCAGTGTTATTTCGACTTTAGTTGTGAAAGATATTTCCCTAATTTCCTACATGTAAAAATCCTATGTTTTTTACGCATTACGGATGGTCTTTCCAATGCGGACCTTTTTATGCTTATGCCAATAATGTTAATCAAAATTACGCACATGAAATACTTAGATTTTTTCGAGTCACATCTACTCATTCTAAATTATTGCCAAAATAAATTTTAGGAATTAAAATAAAAATAATCCCCAGCGGAGTCGCAAAAAACTGTAGGGAATATTTCAAGCATACCACACTTGAGCCCCACTGTGATCATACACTTAAGCATGGTGGCGTCCAAAGGGAAGGAAGCTAGAGCAAAAGAGTCACAACAAGTTTTAGGAACTTGTAAAACATTCATAGGGTGAAAATTACACCCTTTAATGATCCATAAGATCGTCAACTCCAATAGGTCTGTAACCATTGTAATCCCCCGTATTTTTAAATATTTTATAAAGGAAATATTATTTTATTTATAATATTTATTTGTATTTTTTCAGAATTTAATTTCAAAAGTTTCAAATTATTAATTTGGGTCGAAAATTATTTTGTTACAAATTATTTTATGCACTTTCATTCTACAATTTATGTCCAAACAAACAAAGCCTAGTCCATTGTTATTCACTTAATTGACCCATTAATGTTATAAGGCCCAATATTCCTATTTACGCTACAATTTTCTCTCCTATAAATACCCCATACACCCCTAAAATTTTCCCCACAGAAAAGGTTAGTCTTTATTTCTTTTTCTCTTATTTTCTTTTCTTTTTCCTTATTTTCTTTTTCTTTTCTTTTTTTTCCTTTTCCTTTTCCTTTTCCTTTTCCTTTCTTTTTTCTTTCTTTCTTTTCTTTTCCCCCTTTTTCCTCCTTACGTGAGACTTCTCACGGCACTACTCTGCTGCTACTATTCACCACCAGCTGTTGCCAGTCACCGGGAACGCCGACCACCTGATCTTGGCGCCACTGCCACCCTGTCGGCAGTCGCCCCTTTTCTCCTTCCGCTTTTGTCTTATTTTGCTTAATGTGTATTAAATTATTTTGGATTTGATTTTAATTGTTTGAAATTAGTTTTATTAGTATGAAAATTATACTTTGGGTGTTTAAATTCATATTTTCATATTATATAATGATATTTTAAATTTTAGATTTTGTAATTATAAAACCTAGGGTTTTAATTTATTTAATTTGGGATTTTAGGGTTCTAACGATAAATTATTGGGGCTTTTGTACACTTAGTGTTTTTAATTGATGATTGAGTATAAAAGTGATGTGTTAATGAAGTTTTGAAGGGTTTTTAATTAATATAAAATGCTGGAAATAGTTTCTAAGTATTACTTTTGATGTTTTATAAAGAGGGTTTAACCACCCATTAAAAAGAGAGATTATTTAGGTGTCTTTAAATAATTTTCAGATTTTATAAAGCTTTTAACTTGCAGTAATTTCATGTAAAAGAATGTATTTTAAGGTTTTTGTGAAGAAAATTTAAAGAACTATATAAATGCCTTTAATTTTAACTAAAGGGAAGGTTTTAAAGTGTTGTTTAATTTGATTTTGAAGGTTTTAAAGTAAGTTAATATTGCTGTAAATTTGATTGTTTGGATATTAATTGAGATTTTGTTGTTTGGTTTAGGAAAGGACCTCATAGAAGGTGTTTTTAGTTGGAAAAGCGGTTTTTTCCAATTTGTTTATTCAAGGTACTACGAGTTACAAAACTTGCCTTTAGATGCATGTTTAGGGATGTATCAAGAATCTAGTATCATGTATAGAGAAGACTGAGCTTAATTGTTTGGTTATATATTGTGATTTTCGTATATTGTTATGAGACATGTTTGAGGTATAAGTATATCACTACGGTTGTGGGTGATGTATTAGTGATTTTCTTATCAATTGGATATGTTATGATTAATTAAAGGTTATGAATTCTTGGTTGTTAATAAGTGGAATTAATTTTGATAATGGTTCCATGAGGTTAATTTTTAATACTCTTTGATGAATTAATTATGATTTGAGTAAAGAGAGTTTATTAAAGTCTTATAAGATGAGGTTAAGGTTTTGGAGTGCTTTATGCACTCAAGATGTTTATACACTGAGGTAGTTAAAGGAATAAATAATAAATGTTGCTTGTCACTAATAAATTAAAAATTGAAATTGGAAGCTTGCTTTACTTGATTGAATGGATATTGGATTGATTGTATTATTTGCATGTCACTAAGTCTAAACTTGTAAAGCACGTAAAGTGCAAGATGGATGAGCAATAAAACTCTAAATTTGTGCACATCTAGAGTAATGACAATTAGGTGTTGGGGTACACAGGGTATTAGCCGTGCACTTTTCTCGATGTCGTCTGATCTACGAGTCTCTTATTTCAAATACTTTTCAAAAATTAGGAGTTAGATGGGATCTCATACTAGCTACGGTCACGGAGTCGCGCCATGGTCATTGGATGTTTTGTTGATGTTTCCGAAAGGAGTTTTCTTTTATTGAAAGAAAAATTAGGGGTTTTTCATTTATTGATGTTCCAAATGGAGCATGGGATGGACAACCTTGTATATTGCTTAATCCAATGATTAAAATAATATGAGTTAGCTACTATTAACTAGTGAGGTCTTAGTAAAACTAATAGTTGAGTCGTGTGTTGAGTCTAGGGGTGAGCAATACCGGGTACTCGGTAAAAAATTAAGGAAATGGTTATAACCGGTTCCACGATTTTAGAACTGGTCCCGGAACCGGTTATAATCGGGTCCATATTTTGAAAACTGGTCCCGGAATTGGTGGGAACCATTTCCAAAACCGGGTACCCGGTTCCTTGTAATTATCCAGATTTTTCAAACAAAAAAAAATTAATTTCTTGCAAAATTATTATATTCAACACACTTAGATCTACAATGATACAAAGGATTACAGATTTACAACAACAAATATATTAACAAAAACGAATTTAAAAAAAAAGTATTTCATCTCTTTAAATAACACTCTATTTGTCTCTCCTAATTCTAGATCTGACAAAAAATAAAAAAAATGAAACAAATACCAATCAATTGAAGTAAACATTGCATCAATAACCCAACAATGAATAAGAAAGTACTTGTAAGAAGAAGGTGCAACAAATCTCTTGTATGACGTGGTTTAGATTGTGATTTTCATGAATCATAGAGTATGGAAGTTGCAATTTTCATGTGATAGATTTTTTTTGGTGAAATGAATTAGTGTAGTGAAGGGGTTAAAGTATCAGTGTACTAGTATAAATGGTGTGTTTGGAGGTTGTGAAAGAATAAGATATTTTAGGTTTGTCAGATTAGACTATTTATATTAGGTGCATGATGTATGTTGGGTTTTGTCTTTTGGGCTTTTAGCACACAGCTATCTCTCATCCTTTTGTAAGTAGTAACCGGGCATCCACCGGGTTCCGTGTCCAAATTTTTTGGATCCGGAATTGGAACAGGTTCTAACCGGGTCCAAAATTTAGGAATCGGACCAGAACCCAATTGGACCAGTTCCGGGTCTAGACCCGCCGGGTCCAAACCGATACCGGTTCCAAAATCGGGTACCTTATATTTTTGCTCACCCCTAGTTGAGTCTATAATCTAATGATGCGTGATGATTGATTATTTGTAGCATGTTAGGGATTTCTTATTATATTTCGCAGCTTGTATGCACTCAGCTTTGCTGATTGCGTGCTTTGTGTTTCTTTCTTTGGTCATGGCCTTCGTCTTTCAATGACCCTGTGACGATCCAATTTTTACACTTGTAATATTGGGGGAGCAGATTAACCACAGGTTCTTACACATGTAGCATCCGTATCTAGGTGGTGGGATCTTGAATGGAGTAATGGTTGCTTTTCTCATTTTTATTGTTGTTTACTTTTGAAGATATTTAAACTCAATTTTAACTTTTATACTACTTCTATTGGTTTAAGTTTTGAATAAGGGTCTTAATGGTTCCAAGTTGTAAGACTTAATTTGGTTTTATTCGTTGGTTTTGAAACTTTTTTATAACTGAATTAGTTTTTCCGCTGCTAATTTCTGATATAGCCTTAATGTTTGAACACATGGAGGTAGCACATCAGTAATTCTCTTGGATTTTGTTCAGGGATATTTACAGGTTTAAAGAGAGAATTATTGGGGTGTTACAACCATGACTGGATGTTCGGGGATGAAGGTACAAATCCAACCTAAATGAGATTAAATTTGCCCTATTAGTAGGCCTCTACTTTATTCTTCTCGTATTCATGTGCGCTTTCTGACTAAAATGCGATCAATAGATTAACCGTAAACCTGTTTAATCTATGTTGGTTGAATATTAATGCACAAACAAATCTATTATTGGCGATCACTTGAATTATAATCATATTAGCCTAAACAAGATTATTAATTATCTTATTAAGCGTGATTACAAGTATAAATTCCCTTTAAACATGCATAAAAGACGTGATCAAGAAATAATAATAATAATATTAAGCAACATAATAACAATCATCATCATCATGATAATATTCTCAAAGCATAATAATATTAGCAAGATCCTAGGCATGATACTAACAAGATTAATAACAAATCCTAGCATGTCACTAAACATCAAAAATCAAAGCTTTAACCCTATCATGATACTAACATGATATTAGAAAAGAAATAGGAAGCATCTTAATATAATATCAGAAATATTAGTTAACCTTAAACATGATAATAGGAAGCAATAAAACATCCTAACATGGTACTAGGAATCAACAAAATAATCTAAGCATGATTTCTATATCAAAAGATCAATAAAGTAATTAAATTACTTATTTCAATGTCTCGTATCTCTTTCTAATAAAAAAATACACACGTTAATAACTTCAATGAAAATAATAAATCAAATAATTAAATTAAATAATTGAAATAAGATTTGGGACAAAACCCTCAGAAATTATCAACCTTTCATGTCTAGGGCAAAGGCAACTTTGAACTTAGCTAGGTGTGTCTAGAACTCATGAATGTGTTATTTTGTGAGAGAGAAGGTTTAGAAAAAAAATAGAGAGAGAGAAAGAAAAAACATCTAGCTTTTAGAGAGAGATGATTAGGAATAATGATTGTGAATGAATAAAAACGGGAGATACGACCCCTATTTATAGAAAAAATAGTCCAGAATCAAATCAATTCATATTC
This sequence comes from Chenopodium album, assembly GCF_948465745.1. Classification (NCBI taxonomy): domain Eukaryota; kingdom Viridiplantae; phylum Streptophyta; class Magnoliopsida; order Caryophyllales; family Amaranthaceae; genus Chenopodium; species Chenopodium album. Next base: position 58,323,767 of record NC_137836.1, on the reverse strand, counting down.
GGAATAAAATACATCATGTCGCCAACGGCGACAGCTGTCAGCGCCAGGCGACAGCCTTGTCGTCTTGCGCTAAGTTAGATTAAACACGCTTTCCACGCAGAATCCTCTTCTTAATACGATTAAGCAACTAATTCCACGTTGATCAGATTAAAATCATGTTTGTAATAAAATCACATATTTTATTCAAAATAAAACTATTTAAAATATAATTATCAATCCTAATCTTATTAGAATTTTAAAGAACCTTTTAGATAATTCTAGAAGATTAAAATCAATCCTAATAACTTTAGGAATAATAATTAATAGGCCCTCCTCTAGATCATTGGGCCACATATAAAATTCTTTTTGGGCCAAATTTAATTTAATCCATAACTTCCTCATTATTCATCGGAATTGGGCTTATAATATATCGTTGGAAAGCTCTTTTCGAGCCTAATCCAACTACACTATTATTGGACCCTTATCATGGACCAAACCAAATTAGACTGGCTATTTCATAAATAGAGTGTAAGAAGAAATATTTTCAAAACAGAAAGAGATATATTTTAATAAAAACATCCATATCACTAGACATTTCACACTTTCACTTCGTTCAATAATCAAATGACGTGAAAGATATTCATCATTGAGTTTCACTAGTACAAAATTGTGCTTAAGTAACACCCTTTAGTAACACTTAAACAAATTCATGATTTTTTGATTTTTACGTAACACTTTTGTAACATTGTGGTATTAGGTAACATTTTTTGTAACACTTTAAAATTATGTAGCACTTTCTTGTAACACATAGATATTATGTATCACTTGGTTGTAACACTTTTTTTTTTAATTTCTTTTTTCTTATCAAAACTGTTTACCTGCTTCAAAATAAAATAAAGTTTATTGAAGAAATAAAAAAGAGGAAAAGAAACAAGGCAAAACCAAATGCACAAAAAGAAATAAGGCAAAACCATGAAAAGCGAAAAGCGACAACGGAACAAAACCAAACGAAACTCAAAGTCTGAAGCGACACAACCCTAACTCCCTCTTTGTCTCTCTCACATCATTTCGATCGGCGACCACCAGGCATCGTACCAGTGCCACAGTAAGCATCAGCCACCATTTTTTACGATAACCAGGCACCAGCGCACCTTTTTGTTGTAGTATGTAGATCTGTGACCACCAGTCCTCACTCTCCTGCCTACCATGCCGCCACACCGCCTACCGCCACCGACCGGAGTGACCGAGTGAGTAAGTGACCACCGATTGAAGTAGAGCAACTGAGCAAGGTATTATTGTATTAAAATTTAAATTATGAACTATTTAATTTGTTATTTAGTTTTAATTTTAATTATGTATAATTTCAGTCATTTAATTGATTAAATTGTTGATTTGTTGTTCATTATTGTGTTATTACTTAATTAATTATAATTTTAGTCTTTTATAATTTCATAATCTTGACAGTTCTTTGACAAGGTTGTTCAATATGTTCATTGTGGTGTTGAAATGTTGAATTGAATTGAACTTTATTTGGTAAAATTGCTACTTTGTAGTCTTGATTAGTTGGTGATTAGACTTATTGTTTCATACTTTGATGTAATGGGTAGAGCTATCAAGTTTTATGCTTTGTTGGAATCTGGTGATTTGGTTTATGCCCACCAACTGTTTGATAAAATTCCCCAACCAGATGCTTCTATATACAACACCTTAATCAAGGGTTATTTACTTGTTTGCAATGCTATTTGGATAGGGAGTGCTTGATTTTGTACTTACGAATGTTGCAGGACTCTGTTTTGCCTAACAATTTCACGTATCCTTCTCTTGTTAGTGCTTGTCGCATTGATAATTGGATTTTAGAAGGCAAGCAAATTCATGCCCATGTTGTCAAATTTAGGTTTTTAAATGATGGGTTTTCTCATAACAATTTGCTTTACATGTATGTGAGTTTTGGTTTATTAGAGAAAGCTCGTCGGGTTTTTGATAAGATGCCACGAAGCTCCGAAATGATGGATTCAAAATTTTTTTTATACTTTTACAGGTCATCAAATTCAGGGTGACTCACTAGATCCGAAATATTGGATCTGCCACTGCTGTTGTATCTACAAGTTTGCATTTCCCTCTATTGGTACAGTGCTCAAACAAAAAACATTACTTTATCTTATGAAACTGGTCCTTTTCTTAAGTTTTACTAATAACTTAACCACTTAGATAGGTGTAATAGACTAACCTTGGGAGGGGAGGGATACTATTGGCATCATAGTGTATTTCTGTTATAAGGCAGCTTGGGAAATAGGTTGAGGAGCTTACATTTAGGGAGGAAATCTGTGGACAGTGAACCAGATTGATCAAACACCACCAGGCAGAATTGTCATATTTCCAATTTGTGAGTGGTAGCTTCTTTTTCTAAATTTCAACTGATCTTCTTCGACAAATTTATCAACTTTCCAAATTCCAAAAGTAATATTCTTCGAGCAAAGTCAATTTAGAATGACGCAATTTTTTAAATTGGTCCAACCTTCTGAAAACAATTTCGAGCCTTAATTTTCATTAGACTTTAAAAATGACATACATCTACATACTTTTATAAAGTTTAACTTTCATAAATGGGTTGTCCATACCCACTATATATGATATGTACCATGAACAGCATGCTTTAATTAATAAAGCAGAGCTAAAATAAACAAAGCTTGCTGCGTTTTTTTTTTCTGCTGTAATAACAATAGTATCACCATGGTTTATCAATAAAATTACCTTGTTATATCTGTTTTTCTTTTCTAATGTGCTTCGTTATCTCAGCTCAAAGTTATAACAGCATAACCTTGGGCTCATCCCTCATTGCTAGGGATATCTCTTTGCCTTGGGTATCTCCCTCCAAAGACTTTGCTTTCGGGTTTCAGAAGATTGAGTCTGGAAGTTTTCTGTTAGCCATATGGTTCAATATAATACCCGAAAGTACCATAACTTGGTCTGCCAACAGAGACATTCCAGTACCCAGGGGTTCAAAAGTAGAACATACTGCAAGAAGCTTGATACTTACTGACCCAAGTGGGCGCGAGGTATGGAGAGCTAGGTTGTTGGCTGGCAGCAGCAGCAGGAGTGACACTTGCCTCTACAACTATGCTCGACACTGGAAACTTCGTGCTGATGGATCGAGCGTCAGCTATACTTTGGCAAAGCTTTAATGAGCCAACTGACACTCTTTTGCCTACACAGATGTTGAATCAAGGAAACCGACTCATTGCAAGTTTTTTTAGAAAGAATTACTCGAGTGGCAAGTTCTCATTTAACTTAGGATATAACGAAAATCCTGCATTATACACCACAGATTTCCCCCTTTTCAACACACTGAACACCAACTATGAGACGTTCGCTGATCAGGGATTCGGAAGCCTAGTGGTGTTCGATTAGTCTGGTTCATTGTACCTTGTTGCCTTATAACTAATTTGATGGTAACTAATTTGATGGGGTTTATGTTGTTTCATTGAATGGTTGACGTATCATTTGCTCTTTAATTTGAAGGATAATAATGCGATTGTATATATATTCAAGTTTATATATATGTGTGAATTATATAAGTAGTAGTTTATAAGAATGTGCTTATATATATATATATATATATATATATATATATATATATATATATATATATATATATATATATATATATATATATATATATATATATATATATATATATATATATTTATTCTTGGCCTCAATACTAATTGATAAAAACTCATGTGATACTTTTAATGATTTTCATGAATGGTTTATTTTTGGTTCTTTGATATATGATGCTTTCTCACATATATAGGATCAAATGGATCAAGAAGAAGGATTGGAGTAGCAAGTAATGATGTCACGAGAAACACATTTGCATATTTTGTAGATGTCGATGTTTGGGGAGATAGATAGATAGATACTACGGAGTACAAGATTAACTTAGATAAACGTTTTTTTTCCAAGATTGAAAAGTTCGGAGCTCTCTGCAATTATTGATGCTGCTGTTGTCACTGTTATTGCTGAATGCTGCTATCGTTTGCTGCTATCGCTATTTGTTGACCTGCTAGATGCTACTGCTGTCTACTGTTAATAATGTTGTGTGTTGTAATTGCGCTGACTGCTATTTTTCTCTTTCTGTTTTTGAATTTGGTGGTCTCTAGAGACAAAGTCGGCTTTTATGTAGTTTGAATTATTTGGTTTTGGGGAGATACATTTGGGTGTCTACAAAGTTAAAGCTTTGATTTTTATTGTTTAGTGACATGCTAGGATTTGTTATTGTAGACACCCAAATGTGTTTCCCCAAAATAAAACTCAGTGATGAACATCTTTCACGTTATTTGATTATCGAACGAAGAGAAAGTGTGAAAAGTCTAGTGATGTGGTTCTTTTAACTACCTCTGTTACAGGTTATGTGCAACGATTCGACATTTTCCTTCTCTGATTTATGTCAAATCGCTGCATATAACCTATAACGGAGGTAGAGCTGTTCATGGACGGGTCAACCAGCTAAACCCGCCCAACCCGGCCCGCAAAATAAGCGGGCTTGGACAACCATTTTGAAAGAAATTGAAAATTTGGGCGGGCTAGGCCCGACCCGTTAATATAAATGGGCGGACACGGACAAGACAATATGTACCGTGGGCTAGCCCACCCGGCCCGTTTATTTCAAAAAGTAATAGTTTAATGATTTTTTAGTTAGTTGATTATTTAGTATATTTTAGAAAATAAATACAAAGAGACTATATTAGACTCTAACCTATTATTAGCTACAACTATTTATTTCAATTTTATATTTAATCATTATACTTGTATTAAATAAGTTCATTCTTTCCTTTTTTTCAATAACATATGTCACAAGTTAAATATGTTTTTTTCTAGTATCATTAGTGACCAAAATTTTTTTAAGATAACTAAATCGAAATACTATTAACATATGTAAATGATAAAAAAAAAAAAAAAAAAAAAAAATTAGTGTTAGATGTATGTAAAACAAATATTTTAGGCCCGCGGACAAGCCCGACCTGTTAATAGAGCGGGCTTGGACAATTTATCAAGCCCGCATAAAAGGGCTCGGGTCAGCTACAATTAGCCCGTTGGACAAAAAATGAAGTATAGGCCCGGCCCGTTTCCCATCCAAGCCCGCAAACGATCACCTCTAAACGGAGGTAGTATTAAAATATCTTTCAACCTGTTTTTGAAAATATTTCTTTTTACACTCTATTTATGACAATAGTCATCCCAATTTAATTTGGTCCATGATAAGGGTCTAATAATAGTGTAGTTGGATTGGGATTCAAAAAAGCTTTCCAGCGATATATTATAAGCCCAATTCCGATGAATAATGAGGAAGTTATGGCCAAAATATTAAACTGGGCCCGAAATGATTTTTATATGTGGCCCAATGATCTAGAGGAGGGCCTATTAATTATTATTCCTAAAGTTATTAGGATTGATTTTGATCTTCTAGAATAATCTAGAAGGTACTTTTAAATTCTAATGAGATTAAGGATTAATAATTAGATTTTTAAAGAGTTTATTTTGAATAAAATATATGATTTGTCACAAACATGATTTTCATCTGATCAACGCGGAATTAGTTGCTTAATCGTTTTATGAAGAGGATTCGGCGTGGAAAGTGCATTTTAATTTTGACTTAGTGCAAGACGATAAAGCTGTCACCTGGAGCTAATAGTTGTCGCCTGGCGCTAACAACTGTCGCCTGGCACTAATCTTGTCATCTGGCGCTAACTCCTGTCATTGGCAACAAGAGGTATTTTATTCCGAATAGGATTGATTTGTTTCAGGACTATTTTTTCTTATAAATAGGGTTTGTATCTCCCCGTTTTCATTCATTTAGAATCATCATTCAACCATCATCTCTCTCTATACTCTCTTTAAAAGATAGAAGCTTTCTCTCTCTATTCTTTTTCTAAACCTTCCCTCTCACAAAATTCTACATACATTAGTTCTGGACACACCTAGCCATGTTCGAAGTTGTCTTTGCCCTAGACGTGAAAAATTTATAATTTCTGAGGGTTTGGTCCCAAATCCTATTTCAATTCTTTGATTAGATTTATTATTTATTATTTTCCTTGAAGTTATTAACGTGTGTATTTTGTTATTAAAAAGAGATATGAGGCATCCAAGTACGTAATTACTTTAATCATTATTTTGATATAGAAAGCATGATTTGATTATTTTAATTCCTAGTATCATGTTAGGGTATCTTTATGATTCCTAGTATCATGTTTAGCAATAACTAAAATTTATAATATCATGTATGTTTTTAGTATCATGATTAGAATGCTTCCTATTTCTAATATCATGTTAGTATCATGTTAGGGCTAATGCTTTTATATTTATTGTTTAGTGACATGCTAGGATATGTTATCACTACTACAAAAATGCTCGTAGAGACCCAAACTAAGAGACCCGTTAGCAACATAAGTGGACTTTGTGAAAAGAGGGACCCGTTATCTTCATTAACAGGCCTCTTGTAGACACCCAAATGTGTCTCCCCAAAACCAAACCCAGTGATGAGTACCTTTCACGTCGAATCATAATCGAATGAAGTGAAAGTGTGGAAAGTCTAGTGTTGCGGATAGTTTTAATTTCTTTTCTCTTCTCTCTGTTTTTGAAAACTTATTTTAAGAAAACAGCCAATCCAGTTTGGTTGGTCCATGATATGGGTCCAATAGTAGTGTAGTTGGATGGGGCTTGCAAAGACCTTTCCAACGATATATTATAAGCCCAATTCCGATGAATATTGAGGAAGTTATGGCCAATTTACTAAACTGGGCCCGGTTTGAACTTTATATACGGCCCAATGATCTAGGGGAGGGCTTAATATGATTTATCATTCCTAATGTAATTAGGAATGGTTTTAGTCTTCTAGAATCTTCTAGAAGGTTCTTTTCATTCCTAATTCAATTAGCATTGATAAATTGACTTTTGTTGACTTTTCAGAGTTTTAATCAAAATCAAATAGCATTTTCGAGGAAATTATATGATTTTATCCTCCAGTACGGCAAACTTATCGGATTTTCAAAAACGCGTTAAAATTAGGCTTGGCGCCTGGAACCAGGCCTAGCGCCTGGCGCTAGCCATTGGCGCTTGGCGCTAGTGTTGGTGCCTGGCGCCAGCTCTGTTTTTTGTGCGTCAGACTCTGTTTTGTTTAATTTATCTTTTTGGCTGATTTTCTCTATAAATATCGTATTAAAAACTCCGTTTTCTAGAATCATTCATCACCAATTCTCATCAAGTTTTCTTGATTATTTCTCTCTTTCTTTCTTTCTCTAACTTTGTTTTCATATACAAAATTCCGCATTCACAAGATCTAGAAACACCTAGCCATATTCGAAGTTGCCTTCGCCCTAGACGTGAAAGGTTTAATTTCTGAGGGTTTGGTCCCAAATCTCTTTTTCAATTATTTAATTTAATTGTTTGTTCATTATTTTCCTTGAAGTTACTAACGTGTGTATTTTGTTATTAGAAAGAGATACGAAGCATCAAAGTAAGTGCTTTAATGATTTATTGATGTTATGATGTAGACATCATGTTTATATTGTTATGATATTCCTAGTATCATGTCTAGGGTAATTTTAATATTAAATATGATTGTTACGATGCTTCCTATGTTCTTTCTAATGATTGTTAGTATCATATTAGGGTTAAAGATTTGATTTTTATTGCTTAGTGACATGCTAGGGTTTGTTATTAATCTTGTTAGTATCATGCCTAGGATCTTGCTATTATTATTATGCTTTAACATGAACATGATTATGATTATAATTGTTATAATTTATGATTATTATTTTATTTATGATAATTATTGTTTTGATGATTATGATTATTATTTATTGATTATTATTATCATGTTGCTTGATATTTATTTTTATTGCTTGATCACACCTTTATTGCATGTTTTAAGGGAATTTGTACTTGTAATCACGCTTAATAAGATAATTAATAATCTTGTTTAGGGTTAATATGATTATAATTTCAAGTGATCGCCAATAATAGATTTATTTTTGCATTAAATTCAACCAACATAGATAAACAGGTTTAGGGTTAATCCTATTGATTGCATGTTAATCAGAAAGCGCACATGAATACGATCAGAATAAAGTAGAGGCCTATTATTAGGGCAGGTTCAATCTCTTTTAGGTTGGATTTGTACCTTCATCCCCGAACCCTTATTTGGTTCTAGACCTTATGGAGTTGACGATCTCTTGGATCGTTAAGGGGTGTAACCTTCACCTCGTGAACGGTTTACAAGTTCCTTAAAAAACTTGTTGGCGACTCTTTTGCTCTATCTTCTTCCCTTTTGGACGCCACCGTACTTAAGTGTATGATCACAGTGGGGTTCGAGCTAGTGGGATTAAAGCTTGAAATTATTCCCTACATTTTTTGGCGACTCCACTGGGGAGGATTTCCATTTTAATTCCTGAATTTGTTTCGGCAATGATTTAGAATGAGTGGATGAGACTTGAAACGTTCTAAGTATTTCATGTGCGTAATTTTGATTAACATTATTGTCATATGCATAAAAAAGATCTCATTGGAAAGACCATCCGTAATGAGTTAATAACATAGGATTTTACACGTAGGGAATTTGAGAAATATCTTTCACAACTAGGACTGAAATAACACCGCGCGAAACTGGAAAATTTTATCGAGCACAGAAAGCTGCTGAGGCATGTGGGAAGTAGCGTCAGGGGCCAGAGCTTGGCGCCAGCATTTTAGTTGTAGCGCCAGACGCCAGTATTGGCCCCAGGCGCTACAGTTAAAAGCTGGCGCCAGTTTCTGTTTGCTGGCGCCAATTTCCCCCAATACCGAGCCAGAAATATGCGTTCTAATTTCGACCGGTTTTTCGTATTGTTTGCTCGATCCTACTTCCTAATTGAATTTTTTCTCACTTTTCTGAAACCCATATGTGTTCTACATATGGACATAACCCTCTGGGAATTCATGCTCCATCTACCCGATTGAACGCTCCGTGCAACAAAGGGTACATCCGAGATGTTGAATTCACCAAACCATGGAAGCGAGTTTTTTCTAAAGCTCGCGGTGTCCCATCCACTCGCGCCAACCCTTCACGGTTAGGCTTCCGCGCGGTGCATCCGGACAATTAACCATGGACCCTCTATTGACTAAACCATATCCCGAACTTTAGAGAACTAGAGCCATGGTTAGGTTGCAAACTCATTGCATCATGTTGTGACTACTTGACTACTTGTGCATCTCCTACTTGTGCATACTTATTATGTGACTAAATTAATCGTTTGATTTGACTTGTGTTTGTAAATAAGTCTTAATAAACTAATTAATGACTAAAGGACTTTGTTTAATTAATTAATTAATTAATTTGAGCTAATAAATAAATATAAAATCGAGTCATAGTTCCTTTAAGTCAACCCGGATTTTTATTCCCGTCTACTGCACAAGCGTCAACCTTTTTTGGTCATATCTGGAGTTATAAGAAGAACTACGAGTCGTACAACCTATGAATCTGTAGCCCCGAGTTTTATATTTAATTTGGCGTTGGTTTCATCCAAATCAGAGTCACAGATAAAAAGTTATGACTAAAATACCACAGTCTGTCAAGTTTAATGCATATACGTGAAGTCTTAATTTAGTCTTTGATTGAGTCTAGTCACATAGTCTAGTCACATAGTCTAGCCACATGGTCATGACACGAGTCTTAACATACCATCTACACTCACTAGTCTTAGCACACACTTTGAGTATATGTCACCATGACCATGTCTTAGGTTCATGCATGAGTCGGTCTTTTTCCGTCATTTGAGTTGGGGGTACATTCTATTCCAAATTCTTCATATCCCTCCATCTACATCATTTTTCCTCCATATTCTATTTCATTTTTTTTCTTCACTTCCTCCATCCATTGCATGTTGAATGAAGTTTGAGTCAAATAATTAACGATAAATATCCCCAATTTCCTTTTCCACAGTACTTGGTCGAGGAGAGAAGGGCGATTAATCAAGGACAACCTCTTTATTTAGGTCTCGCTTTTTGATAAATCGATTCGTCAAAAGAGGAAAGCTAAGACCATAATGGCAACACAAGAAGAAGTCAATGATCTTAAGAACCAACTAGTTACCATGACTGAAACACTGAAGCTCCTCACCCTCAAGGTCGATGATCCCATGAAGCAACAACAAATGAACCTCATGCAAGAAAGTTTGAGGAAGCAATCTAGAGACTATAAATTTCAGGGCATGAGTTCACAAGGGGTCTCGCTGGACAAGGAACTTCTTCCGCTTAAGTTCAACGCCACTGACATCCCTAAATTCAAGGCAACAGATAATCCTTACTTCCATTTAAGAGCTTTTGAAACTATAATGAACATTAAGGGTATCGATAAGAAAGTTTTTCCCTCTCTGTTCTCACTATCTCTTGAAACCGTTTGCCAACAATGGTACTTCTCCCTTGACAAAGAGAAAACCTCTACCTGGGAATCGATAGTAAACGCTTTCATTGATAGATACAAGTGCAATATTCAAGTTGAAACCGATTATAGACAACTTGAGATGCTAAGACAAAAAGAGAATGAAGGTTTTACTTCTTTCTTTAATAAGTGGAGGGAAACTTCCGCTAAGATGATTGAGGTCCCCACCGAAAAGGAGTCTGTGAGGATGTTTATCAAGAATCTCCAAGAGAAGTATTCGAAGCATTTAAAATATCAACACAATCTGAATACTTTCAAGGCCGTTTATTACATCGGAATTGAAATCGAAGATGACCTCGCAAAGCAAAAAGCTACTAACAATAGTAACCATGGTGGCTGGAAAGGAAAGAAGAACGACAATCCTTCTTCTTTCGAAAACGCCCACTCTAGTAACAATGTTAGTACATTTGATCTCAGTGAAGTTTTAGTCATAGATAACCAAGGATCTAAGAAGCAACTAAGGAAAGACTTCACCCCCATTGGGATGAGCTACGATACTGCCTTTGATCGACTCCATTCCAAAGGACTCATTACTCCCATTGGACCTATTCAAGATCCCGCACCTGAAAAGAGATTGCCTAGTTGGAATCCGGAGGAACACTGCAAGTACCATCAAGGTAGGGGTCATACTACTGAGAGCTGTTGGAAGCTAAAGGAGGCTATCCAACATTTGATTGATAATAACAAGATTCCCATGCCCTCAGTTAACAAGAAGAGCGAGTGATAATAAAGCAAACAACACAAGACAAGAGGCGAGCTTCAACGACAAGATTTCATGACCTCTTTTTTTTCTTTTTCATTTTTTTCCTTTCCCCAATAAGTCTAGCATAGGAACCTTTTCTTTTCTTTTAGATTAATTTTGTAGTTTTTTTTTTCCTTTTCTCCTTTTTAATAAAATGAGTATTTATTTCCTTGCATATGATCATTGCATTCATTAAAAAAAAAATCCATGTCGAATTAAGCACAAGGTATACCAATGATTTGAGGCACTCCTTGTAGCCACATTATATTACCTTTCACCCTTCAATTATACATCTTTTTTTTGGTAAACCACTTTGAGCCTCGTCTAACGATAGACCTTTCTTTTCTTCAACCTACATTTACCTAACCTTGGGATGGGATGGTGTGCACCTTATGCAATTCTAAAAAAGAGCTTGAGTGATTTCAAAAAATCAAAATAGCAAAAAAATAAATAAAAGTGTACAAAAGGGCAAGTGTTCCAATGTCTTTGATATGAAAAAATCTTCGATAAGAACACGTCTCAGATTGCGTCTCTTATCGAGTGCTCGGTACCGTGCCTGAGAAACATGAATGCCAAGTGAGTGATAGACCGCATGATCGGGATTGCCCACACTTGCAAAAATAAAATATATGCTAAAGCAAAAGAAAGAGCTAAAAAAAAGAGTAGAAACTCAAGCATAAAAATACAAAGATTTCAAAAGCGAGGTTGCACACCTTGGGGGCTTATCGAGGGTCTTAAGCCTTTATCCCCTTCTTCTTCAAACCTTTAGCCTAACCACGTTACAACCCTTAAAAAGACCTTTTTGAGGTATACACACTTGTGCGAGGTTCGGCTAGAGCTACGTTCGGCCTGATTCCTAACGGATACGTAGGCAACCTCACATCGAGGTGCGGCCGTAATAAACATGCATTCATATTCACATTCACACACTTGCACCATGATCATATCAAGGGATATCCAATGCTCATCCCTATTCACTTAGAGCTAGACTTGGGGGCTTGATCCCTACATCATTAGCTTACCTAGCCTAAGAGTCACCCCCATTTGACTCTTTTAACAAATAATATCTTTCCACACACTTAGCTCTTGTGGCTTAGCTTTAGTGTCACTATCACACACATCACAGATACATGACCAAATACTTCCCTTAGGAACCCTTTGTCATGAAATCTTAACGCTGAAGCATGCCTTGTCATATCAACATCACTCATCAATCATAATTGTCATTGCATCACGAAGTATGAAGTGCTTAGCCTCCGTGCCTAAGTTACCCAAATGCTTTCATCATTGAGTCAAAAATTGAGATAGCCTAGGATGAATTAATCCTTGCACCTTGAGAGACATTATCAAATGACATTTGACTAAGCTCATTCAACATGCACCTTCAAAACTTCGATTCTTTTTCGCGTCTTTCTTTTTCGGGAGAAAGTCGGTACCCTCCATAAAAATGACGGAAAATTTTTGCATTTTCGAGTCACACGATCACATTACTATGCACACACGGGTCACGAGTCACATGTGTCATTTTACTTTGAGTCGAGTCAACCTCGAGTCAGTCAATCACAGAGAGTCAAGTTTATACCTTGAGTCGTGTCAAGTCGATGAGTCAAGCAATGCTAAACCTTAGGTCGACCCTAAGATTAATAAAGAGATTGGCAAAGTTATTTAGTCAAAATAAATACAGGTGTAGCAGAACAGGGAAGACCCTATCACAGCGTTTGGCGACAGAGTCAATTCTTGGCGCCAGAGATATTCCAGCAGCGACAGAACAACAATTTCGGGTTCCTTGGTACGCCAGTTAGCCCCTATAAGCAATTTGACATGATTAAGTAGTCGGTTTGATTACGACAGCAAATAAGTGATCGACCTGATGAAAGATCGCCTCACTTAGCTTAAAGCGCCTAAGCATTGGCTCAAAAGCAGAAAAGGCACCGACGTATAGGTTCAAAACAACGAAAGTGCCGACGTACAGGCATAGCGGAAGCAAAGTTCGAGCGAGCTTTAAAGATCGACAAGTGTTGGTCTTCGGTAATTTTCTTCGAAATATTATCGCAACAACTGAGGATGACTTTAAGTAAAGTTATTTTTGACAGCGTTCCCTAAGATTGTGGAAGTTGTCACTAAAGATTTGAGAAGATAGCACGAGATGGGCGGTCTTCGACAGCGTTCGCTAAGATTGTGGAAGTTGTCACTAATGATTTGAGAAGATAGCACGAGATGGGCGGTCTTCGACGGCATTCGCTAAGATTGTGGAGGTTGTCACCCAAGATTTGAGAAGATAGCACGAGATGGGCGGTCTTCGACGGCATTCGCTAAGATTGTGGAAGTTGTCACACAAGATTTGAGAAGATAGCACGAGATGGGCGGTCTTCGACGGCGTTCTCTAAGATTGTGGAGGTTGTCACCAAGATATGAGAAGAGCGGTTCATGATGAGGCGGTCTTCGACGACTTTTGCTATGATTGGAAAGGTTGTCACTATGATTCAAGAAAAGGCTCAAGATGTAGCAACATTGATCGACGGCGTTCCCTAGATTGCGGAAGATCGTCAGAACAAACAGTAAGATGGCGTTCCCTAGATTGTGGAGGGTTGTCACAAACAACTGAGGATTGTTTTAAGAGAAGCAATCTTCGATAGTATTCCCTTGGATGTGGAATATTATCAATGCGGAGGAGGATCGTTTCAGGCGAAGCAGTCTTCTAATTTGGAAGCAGTTACGGGCGTAGCGGTTTTCAAGCGGGATGGCATTCTCTAGCTTGCATGAGGTCATCAAAACAACAGAAGCGACAATAACAATCGGTTACTTTCAGAGACGTGTGCTCGACGGTGCAAGATACGCGTTTCTTAACTCTTTTATCTGTTTGACTAACGCTAGTTTTGCAGGTATCGGCGTTATAAGAGTGATTTAGGATCGCAGAACGTTCTGAATCATTCTCCGTCCCTATCGCTACTTTGGCTTTCGTTTTTCGAAACTTGCGTTTCTCCAAACTCAGTCAAAGTGGGGGCTTCTGTAGACACCCAAATGTGTCTCCCCAAAACCAAACCCAGTGATGAGTACCTTTCACGTCGAATCATAATCGAATGAAGTGAAAGTGTGGAAAGTCTAGCGTTGCGGATAGTTTTAATTTCTTTTCTCTTTTCTCGGTTTTTGAAAACTTATTTTAAGAAAACAGCCAATCCAGTTTGTTTGGTCCATGATATGGGTCCAATAGTAGTGTAGTTGGATGGGGCTTGCAAAGACCTTTCCAACGATATATTATAAGCCCAATTCCGATGAATATTGAGGAAGTTATGGCCAATTTACTAAACTGGGCCCGGTTTGAACTTTATATACGGCCCAATGATCTAGGGGAGGGCCTAATATGATTTATCATTCCTAATGTAATTAGGAATGGTTTTAGTCTTCTAGAATCTTCTAGAAGGTTCTTTTCATTCCTAATTCAATTAGCATTGATAAATTGATTTTTGTTGACTTTTCATAGTTTTAATCAAAATCAAATAGCATTTTCGAGGAAATTATATGATTTTATCCTCCAGTACGGCAAACTTATCGGATTTTCGAAAACGCGTTAAAATTAGGCTTGGCACCTGACTCCAGGCCTTGGCGCCTAGAAACACCTAGCCATATTCGAAGTTGCCTTCGCCCTAGACGTGAAAGGTTTAATTTCTGAGGGTTTGGTCCCAAATCTCTTTTTCAATTATTTAATTTAATTGTTTGTTTATTATTTTCCTTGAAGTTACTAACGTGTGTATTTTGTTATTAGAAAGAGGTACGAAGCATCAAAGTAAGTGCTTTAATGATTTATTGATGTTATGATGTAGACATCATGTTTATATTGTTATGATATTCCTAGTATCATGTCTAGGGTAATTTTAATATTAAATATGATTGTTACGATGCTTCCTATGTTCTTTCTAATGATTGTTAGTATCATATTAGGGTTAAAGATTTGATTTTTATTGCTTAGTGACATGCTAGGGTTTGTTATTAATCTTGTTAGTATCATGCCTAGAATCTTGCTATTATTATTATGCTTTAACATGAACATGATTATGATTATAATTGTTATAATTTATGATTAATATTTTATTTATGATAATTATTGTTTTGATGATTATGATTATTATTTATTGATTATTATTATCATGTTGCTTGATATTTATTTTTATTGCTTGATCACACCTTTATTGCATGTTTTAAGGGAATTTGTACTTGTAATCACGCTTAATAAGATAATTAATAATCTTGTTTAGGGTTAATATGATTATAATTTCAAGTGATCGCCAATAATAGATTTATTTGTGCATTAAATTCAACCAACATAAATAAACAGGTTTAGGGTTAATCCTATTGATTGCATGTTAATCAGAAAGCGCACATGAATACGATCAGAATAAAGTAGAGGCCTATTATTAGGGCAGGTTCAATCTCTTTTAGGTTGGATTTGTACCTTCATCCCCGAACCCTTATTTGGTTCTAGACCTTATGGAGTTGACGATCTCTTGGATCGTTAAAGGGTGTAACCTTCACCTCGTGAACGGTTTACAAGTTCCTTAAAAAACTTGTTGGCGACTCTTTTGCTCTATCTTCTTCCCTTTTGGACGCCACCGTACTTAAGTGTATGATCACAGTGGGGTTCGAGCTAGTGGGATTAAAGCTTGAAATTATTCCCTACACCTCTCAAATTATCAAAAAGACCCGTTATTTAAGAAAACCGGTCTCAAGGTATAAAGAGAGACTCGTCCTTCTAAATAACAGGTCTCTTGTTTTTCAATTTTTTTATTTGAGAAATCAGAGAGACCTATTGTTATAAATCTAGAGGGTTCTCTTAAAATTCCCAGTTCAAAACCCTTACCTTTAAAAAAAAAAACGTTCTCACTTTCTCATTCTTCCCACTCCGCTGACCACTCTCGCATCTCATCTCTTTCTATTTTACTTTTGGGAGTACCCATCTCTTTCTCCCTTCTCCTTTAATCTCTTATCTTTTTCACCCCAATTTTAATTTCCTTCATGTTTTTTTTCAATTTCAAGAACTCTAGCATATCAAAATTTAAAGATCTACTGTCAAGGTGCGTTTGTAATTTTTTTTTCCCTGTTTTTAAGTGTTGATAGATTTTCATTTTTTTGTTGTCTTTAATGAAAATCTGACTATCTTATAATTGATTATAATATTTGTTTTTGTAAAAAAAAATTTATACAATTTTTCATTAGTTATGATAATTGATTTTTCATTTAGTTTTCTTGTTAATGTTTTTGTTTTTAAACTTATTTTTGCAAATAAAAATTTATGATATTTGAACATGATGTGTTTTTCGGTTTCGTTTTGGGGGTTTTTTCAATGGATGTATTAGCTTTATTCCCTTTTTCTTTTACGTTTTTTTAACAATTTTTCCCCTTAGATCTTCTGTAGTGTTAGATCTAGTTTAGTTGATTTTTCGTTTATTTTTTTATATGTATTATTATTCGTTTCGTTCTTCTTTTGTGTTAGCTAGATCTGATATGTTGATGAATTTCTTTTATTTTCATTTTCAATATCATTTTTTAGTTCATCAGATTTTAGTTCTAGAATTTTTTTTCGTACACAAAACATTTTTATGTATAATAAATCCGATTAAAATTATGAAGCATAAAACAATTCGAATTAAATCAAAATCAAGCACAAAAATCACATTTTAGGGCTAGGATTTTGAACTAATTCGAAATTAGGATTAGGGTGTTCAAAAATTTCGAACAATTTAGGGCTAAATTTCGGTCTCTTCATGGCTATTTTGAGCATAATTAAATCACATTTAATCAATTCCAAGAGTTTAATCACATTAAATATAATAATTGAACCATAATTACATTAATTTCTCCCTCTTAATGATTATATAATTAACGTGGACATCAAATAATCATATTATTATGATCAAGCGTGTTCAAGGCTATAGACACCCATTTGTGTCTCCCCAAAACCAAACCCAGTGATGAGTACCTTTCGCGTCGAATCATAATCGAATGAAGTGAAAGTGTGGAAAGTTTAGTGTTGCGGATAGTTTTAATTTCTTTTAATCTCTTTCTTTTTGAAAACCTATTTTGAGAAAACAGCCAATCCAGTTTGTTTGGTCCATGATATGGGTCCAATAGTAGTGTAGTTGGATAGAGATTGAAAAGAGATTTCCAACGATATATTATAAGCCCAATTCCGATGAATATTGAGGAAGTTATGGCCAAATTACTGAACTGGGCCTGGTTTGATCCTTATATGCGGCCCAATGATCTAGAGGAGGGCCTAATGTAGATTTATCGTTCCTAATGCAATTAGGAATGGTTTTAGTCTTCTAGATTCTTCTAGAAGGTTCTTTTCATTCCTAATTCAATTAGCATTGATAAATTGACTTTTGTTGACTTTTTAGAGTTTTAATCATAATAAAAGAACATTTTTGAGGAAAATATGATTTTATCCTCCTGTACGGCAATTTCTATCTTATTTTAAGAAAACGCGTCAATTTCTTAGTTAGCGCCAAACGCCACTTGTAGCGCCCGACGCTACGCTTAGCGCTTGGCGCTAACGTCAGCGTTTGGCGCTAATTCTCGTTTTACGCGTCAGAACTCTGTTTTGATTTTCTATCTTTTTCATTGATTTTCTATAAATAGCGTTTTAAAAACTCCGTTTTCATTCGCCAATTCTCATCAACTCTAATCAAGAAATTCTTGATTCTCTCTTTCTTTCTAGCCTAGCTTTTTACAAACACAATTCCTCATACATTAGCACTAGACACACCTAGCCAAGTTCGAAGTTGCCTTCGCCCTAGACGTGAAAGGTTTTAATTTCTGAGGGTTTGGTCCCAAATCTCTATTTCAATTATTTAATTTAATTGTTTTAATTATTATTTTCCTTGAAGTTACTAACGCGTGTATTTTGTTATTAGAAAGAGATACGAGGCATCCAAGTAAGTACTTTCATGGTTTAATTGATATTATGATATAGAAATCAAGCTTAGATTGTTATTTTGATTCCTAGTATCATGTTAGGATGTTTTATTGCTTCCTAGTATCATGTTTAGGGTAAAGAATAAGTTCCTTAAATCAAGTATGATTGTTATGATGCTTCTTATTTCTCTTCCTAATATGATTGTTAGTATCATGTTAGGGTTAAAGCTTTGATCTTTATTGCTTTGTGACATGCAAGGGTTTGTTATTAATCTTGTTAGTATCATGCCTAAGATCTTGCTATTATTATTATGCTTTAACATGATTATGATTATTTTTATGATTTATGATTATAATTGTCATAATTATTGTTATGATGATTATTATACTTGTTATTATTATTATTATTATTATTATTATTATTATTATTATTATTATTATTATTATTATTATTATTATTATTATTATTATTATTATTATTATTATTATTATTATATCTCAAAAATAAAAAGTCATACAACCTACAATAAATTAGTGGGAAGCCGAGATACAATCTGGGCCCCCACTCCTCTAGCTATAGCAAAGCCTACCCTAGTAAAAATATGAGCTGCAACACTTGCTCCAATGTCTTGCGTCGTCGAGAACCTCTAAATTCGCTTAAGCAATGCAACAGCCTCCTTCTCTAATTCACCAAACGAAGAAAAGGAGAAAGGAATGAACCCATATCCAATCGCCTGACAACGAGCCTCATACTTATCCCACTTCCGCTGAGCTGCATCAGCCACAACCCGTCACGGAATAAAGTCAGATAGCCTTGAATGTATCAAAGGAGAAGATCCTGTCAAATCAACACAGACATCGCGACCACAATCTCAAGAATAAAGTAACACATCAGCAGGTCTGAGGGCCTCATCGTTCCCTCCAGACAACCCAATATCAACCTCTTTCCTTGCTGAAATCCCAGAACGATAGCAAACATCAACTAGGGTATCCCGAACAACATTATGTCTATGTTTAATACCCACGATACCAGCACACGACACCGCGTGATCGCCAAAAATATCCCCTGGAAAAACCCTCGAACAAGCAGAGCACGGTGTCGAGGCAGAGAACAACGGAACACCTAATCGGTAGCATAATACACATCGATAAGTCTTTGCATTCATAGTCTGACCCAATCCTGAAATAGGAACGGCCCGAAGCCAAGCAGACGTGTGATCTCCCTGCTGAGATTTCCACAATGCTGATAGACGAGGGGATAATGAAAAGGTGGATTCTGCAGAATCGGTAAGCTTCGTGAAATATATATCTGCCAATTTCTTCATAAGTTTTGGGGCAGCGACCTCACTAGGATTACTTAAAAAATCAGACTCCAGCCACACCATTAAACAAACCCAAAGCGTCTTCAAAAGCTCGACCATGACTGTAGGCGTCGCTCGAAGTGCGCGTACGTTAAAGCATGTGTGAATATGCTTGGCACTCATAGGAAGTGGGATTTGACATAATACGATTAGGGACAAATAAAGTAGGGAGTCGCCAACAAGTTTTTAAGGAACTTGTAAACCGTTCACGGATCATAAAAGGCAACCACGAATAAGGGACAACGAAGGCAACAACGATTGACCCGTGAAGGTTACACCCCATTCATAATCCATGAGATTGCTAACTCCATATGGTTCGGAACCACAAAAGGAGGATCGGGGATGATGGTACGAAGTGAGTCATGGAGTCACATTCGCCCGTATTGGCCTCTACTCGATTCTTATAGTGAAAAATGATTCCTGCGATCTCAAAGGCATACAAACAAAATATTCAATTTGCTCCAAACTATTATTAAGCTAAATTGGTTTAATATTAATGCAACATATAATTCTACAATATTGTAATCACTTGATTTAATAACAAGATTAAAAAGGAACCTAAACCGATTGTCCAAATTATCTTATTAGGCATGATTTTCAATTACATATTCCCTTTAACATGCAATATGGTGATCATAATAAATATAATAGAATAAACATTAATATTGGAAGCAATTTAACAAAAAATTGTTAATCAAATCGAATAATAAAATAACCTAATCATGATGCTAGCAATATTAAAATAAAATAAAAAGAGTAATTAAATTAATTAATTACTCACATCCCGCGCGTTCCTTTAAATTGCTACATCATGAATAAATTGTTAGTAACTTCAATAAAAATATAAATCAAATTGAAAATTAAATTAAAGTAGAGTTGATTTGGTCCAAACCCTTAGTCAATTATACCTTTCACGCCTTGGTTTAAGTATAGAACTTTAGGTATTGTATGAACTCCTTGGAGTGCTTAATTAGGGGAAGTATTTTGAGAAAATAGGATGGCTAGTATTTAGGCTAAAGAGGGAGAAGAGAATTATTTTATGATCAAGCTTGATGATCATTGAAAAAGGGGTGATATGACCTCTACTTATAGAGAAAAAAGAAGGGTCGAAAAAACAAGATAAGATCCGAATTAAATTGGAATAAGATGAATAAGATATCGTTGGAAAGCTCTTGAATTCTACTTTCTAACCCAATTAGAATCAGATTAAAATATTTTGTAGAATAAAATATATGGCCGAAATAGTGAGACAGTGTCAGTTTTGGATAGAGTTTGACATTTATTCATATCTTTTCCGTTATAGCTCGGAATTGATATTATAATATATCATTGGAAAGATAATTTCAAGGGCTATCCAACCATATAAAATTTGGATAAAAACTATGAGGCACGAAAATAATATCTGTCTATATTTGTATGTCTTTCAATTCGGATAAAATTAGGACTTTAAAAAAAAAGGAGTTTTATTCAATTTCAAACTCTTTAATCTTATCTTTTCAAAAAGGATAATTAGGATCTTTTAGAAACTTATAGAAACTTCTAATTAATCCTAATTGGTTTAGAAATGGGATTAAATAATTTGGACCCTCCACATGATCATTGGGTCGTAGGTAAGGTGGGCTTAGGTTCGGTTTGGACTCAGTTTAATATTTTGGTCATAACTTATTCATTATAACTCAGATTTGGGATTATAATATATCGTTGGAAATCTCTTTTAAAGCCCCATCAAACTATTCAATCATTAGACCCAGATTATGGACCAAAATAAACTTTATTAAACGCTTTTATAAAAAGGACACGAAATGAATGATTTTAAAGGACATGAAATGAATTATTTTGGGTTTAAAGGCACGAAAAGAGAAAAATAAGTTATGGGTTGGGGAAATGGGCTAGAAGTTGGGTTGGTTTATGAAATGGAAATATGGATTTAAGCACTCCAAGATTAAATACTCAACCCGACCAATAATGGCGGTGAAAGGTTGTTCATTATCGGGTTTGGTTTTGGGGAGACTTTTTAGGTGTCTACAATGACCAACAATGTCAGCATGCCGTAGAAGCTTTGTTTGCAACCCAGTAGACCGCAACCGAGAAGCAAGAAAAGCATAATGTCGAACATCACCTGCAGAATAAACACCAAGCCCTCCAAACGCAAATGGTAAAGTGGCAAGCCACCACTGCCAATCACCAATCCCAGGTCCTGAAGCAGTAACAATACGCTCCAAAGAAGATCGAAGAGCCTCGTCAAAAGTGCGCTGAGCCGCCTCAAAAGTACTAGGGGGATAAGTACGCAACGCAAAGTAGAGTTTAGAAACTCCGGTACAAGCCCTAAGTAACAATAGCTCACACTGAGGATCATCCAGCGTAGCAACCTTATCCATAAGCGCAATGGTCTTGGTCACCCTATGCATCACAAGCTCACTACTAAAACCAGAATCAGAACTAGCAGGACCACCAAGCAACTTAACACCACGCGAAGGTCGAGCAATGTTAGGTGGAAAGACACCCAAAAGCCTGCTTCGGGGGTCTTCTGTAGGCCAGAAAACTTCAGTTTTGTCCACGTTAAGATGTAACCCAAAAAGAGGCCCTTCCTCCATAATCAGCTGCAAAATCTTCCCCACCACCAACGTGTCACCAATAATAGTGTCGTCATCTAAATACCAAGCCTGAAGACATACATCAAAAGTATCTCTGATTTTACACACCAAGGGTTGTAAAACCAAAGCAAAAAGCAGAGGACCAAGGGGATCACCCTGCTGCACCCCCTGAGACGACCATAAGGTGTGGTCCCCATAATACAATCTAGCTGGATTAGAGTAGCAGAATTCAACCCACCGCAAAATACCCGGACAACGACGACGGACCTCACGTAACATGACTGCACGATCAACTAGATTGAAGGCATTACGAAAATCCACCAACAACATTGAAAGACCAACATCAGATCCACGAACCTCAAGTAATCGATTCACAGCATGAAGAATGGCCTCACCGCCTGAAGAAACCCCAACGCCAAATTGAAGACCATCAAAGTAACTTCCCAAAGACTGCCCAACCATAACAGCACCGACTTTTGAAACCAGACGCCGCCAAACGGTACCCACAGCTATAGGACGAATTCCACCACCGGGCTTGACAAGGGGTGTGAGAGGAGCACTAGCAATATACTCTCTTATTTCCATAGGACATCTACCAACTAGAAACAGATTAACCACCCCGGTTATAGAGTCAACCAACTCGTCTGAGACAGCCACAGCTGCACCACTCAAGCAATCCATAAGGTGTTGAGCACGTAACCCATCCCTACCACACGTTGTGCCACACAGGAAACTCTAAATCTGATCTAAAACAACAGCAGAGGAAGCAACGAGATGAAGTTGATCAACAGGAATACCAGCAGGCAAGGAAGGAGGTGAAGAAGAAGGGTGTTTTGAAAGCAAATCCGCAAGAGTGGCATCATTATACGGAGCAACACCTGAAGAAGAAAGAACCCGGACTGCAGCGGTGTAATGGCCATCACAAATCTTCCTACGACACTGCTTGATATTACGCTCTTCCAAATCAAGATCCTCATCATCAACCACCAACATAGTAGGAGCATCCTCAGCCAAAGTTTCCCTCACAAGCTGCACACTACCACCTGGTGCACCCCAAGAACAAATAGCCCGGGAAATACTTTCTTCTTGATGCCGACGCTTTACGGAAGACCTTGACTCACGACTACTCCGCGGGCAAAAGGTTTTAAGGGTGAAAAGAGGTAACACTAACAACGATACCTAACTAGAAATGTCATTAGGGTTAGAGATCACCTTATCAAGAGCACCTTTCAGTATTCGAGAAAACCCCAAACAACACTTGGGAGGAATAGATTTCACAGTGTGAAACCCCTTAGAGAGCAAAGCATTAATGAGAGCCACATCAAAACCACAAAACTGATCTCGCGCCAAACCATCCACAAGTCCAATACGAGCCGAAGAAGAGGGAGCTTGTGGCTTGGAGAAATTATGAAGCACAAAACGAATAATACCATCTCCTTCATCAGGGGGTGATACATCCTCACCCCTCTCGTGAAGACACCAAGAACGAAGCGTATGAGTTTTGTAACAAACCCCACAAAACCAAATCCCCATACGCGTAAAAGTAACTTCCGCCTCAGTATAAACAGCCAAATTAGAAGTAAGAGACTGACGTGTAACATCCCGCGCACCAGTACAACAATGACGATCATGAAGATGCTTGATTAAAGAACGCCTTGTAAGCCCATTGCCACTCCCATCTTGACACCCACTAAGACCCACAAAAGGACAATGAAACTTCACCAACATGGCTACACATAGCCACCACCAAAATCGGAGCAAATACCAATCGAAAAACAACACTTAAAAAACCTAAAAAAATCCACCATAAACTGCACCCAAAAGCACAATAAACTGCACCCAAAATGACCAGCAAAATGCACCCAAAAAGCACGAAAAACACCACCCAAACAGACCAGAAATTTGCACCTCAAAATAACCAAAAAAACTGACCAGGAAATTGGTGAAAAAATGCACCCAAAACAACCCCAAAACTGTACCAAACAAACCGCCTGAAAATTGCACCAGCTGACCAAAGCAACACCAAAATATGATAGGAAAACAGCCCGAAAAATTGACCCAATAGCCCCCTGAAATTCGCACCAAAATTGCACTAAAAAACATGGCAGAAAACACCAGAATTTGCACCAAAAACAGACCTGAAACTGCACCCAAAAGAACACAAACTAGCGCAAAGAAATGCTACGAAAAACGCTGCCTAAAACACGCGGAGAAACAGCCTGAAAACTTGATAAAAAGACGACCAGAATTCGCCTGGAAACCTACCTGAAAACTGACCCGATTAACTGCTTGAAAACTGACCCGATTACCTGCCTGAAAACTGCCTGTAAACAGCCCCAGAAACACCTGGAAAACCTGCCTCAAAGTCGCCGAAAACCAGCAAAACACCAGACTGAACACGGAGATGCTGCCTGAAAACTTGCAAGGATATTGCGCCTCAAAACTGCACCAAAATTGCCCAAAACCACCTTAATTTCGCCCCTAAAAAAAACCGAAGACCCACCTGAACCACCTGGCCTGAACTCGCCTGACCTGATCGACCCTAATCGCCGGAAAATGTGTCGGAAAAAGGACATGGAAGCCTACCCTAATCGCCCCTAAACGAGAATTATTATTATTATTATTATTATTATTATTATTATTATTATTATTATTATTATTATTATTGTTATGTTGCTTGATGATTATTTATTACTTGATGATTATTTATTGCTTGATCACAACTTTTATGCATGTTTAAAGGGAATTGGTACTTGTAATCACGCTTATATAAGATAATTAATAATCTTGTTTAGGGTTAATTTGATAATAATTCAAGTGATCGCCAATAATAGATTTATTTGTGCATTAATATTCAACCAACATAGATAAACAGGTTTAGGGTAAACCTATTGATTGCATGTTAGTCAGAAAGCACACATGAGTACGATCAGAATAAAGTAGAGGCCTATTATTAGGGCAGGTTCAATCTCTTTTAGGTTGGATTTGTACCTTCATCCCCGAACTACCAGTCATGGTTCCAGACCTATTGGAGTTGACGATCTCTTGGATCGTTAAGGGGTGTAACCTTCACCTCGTGAACGGTTTACAAGTTCCTAAAACTTGTTAGCGACTCTTTTTCTCTATCTTCTTTCCCTTTGGACGCCACCGTAATTTAGTGTATGATCACAGTGGGGTTCAAGCTAGGGGTAATGCTTGAAATATTCCCTACAAAGGCTAACTAATACCACTGTATGAGTTTATAGGTACTACGCAGCAGAAATAACATGAATCATATTCAATTAAGCACCTAATCCCAAGAATTACATGCATAACACACAAGACACATAATCATACCTTTGAAGCGTGAATTCCACGTAGCTATTTGACAGACAAATCAGGGAGAGAATAGAGCCCCAAATGTTGCTCCTCTACTTAGTCCACGAGATTCGAACGAGCCGTCCACCAATACTAAATTGGTCGAGTGATTGAAGAAAATCGCGATCACCACCTTTATGGACAACCGACCACCGCACGAACCACCTGCTTACATGAAAATGAGAGGGTTGGGTTTCGTGTTTGCTAATTAGGGTTTAATGAAAATGATCAGTCAATTGCTTACATGAAAACCTAGGCACCTAGTCTATTTATAATCTCATTATAATTAGACTAGGGCACGACCGCACGAGGCCCAAAACCCTCTTAATTCCCCTACATAGCCGGCCACCTAGAGAGATGAGGTCCATGATGGGCCTCGTCCTCTAATGCTCAATTTAGCCCCTTTGTGTAACCTTATAGGATCCGTCCAATTGGGCTTTTGGCTATTTTACTAGCCCAAAGATCGTTAGTAACTCTAGCTATGATAAAACGACAACCCAAATGTACGAACTTAATTATCTCCATAATTTAATCCAATTATATATCTAGTAATTGCACACGACAAAGACATAAATCCTTCATTTCTGGGGTGGCTTATGGTTGGCGAGGCGGTTTTTGGTATTAAGGGGTCTAAGGAGCTGTTTGGCCTAGTTTCTGAAACTGTTTCTCAATCTAAGAAACAGAAATTGGGCCAAACAAGGGAAATCTAAGAAATAGAAACACTTTTATAAGAAGCCCAAAATAGCTTCTGGGATGGGTAGAATGAGAAGCACCAAATTGGAGCTTCTCTTAGCTGTTTCTCGGGGAGCCATTTCCCCCATTTAATGAAATTTTCATTTGGACAAAAACACCCCCAATATTTTAAAAAAAGACTTCCAATATCCTATCTAATAAGAAAAAACCCATTTTCTCTCTCATCTCCTCACTCATGAACATGTCTGAGCTCTCTCTCTCATCTCAAGAAACCCAACCCCACCGGCGAAACGTCACTGGCGATACGCAATCTGGTCCTCCGAGACTAACAAAGCCAGCTTTTTGTCCACCCAACCAAACTCATCAGCAATGCTTCATCCAACGTCATCATCACCGCCACCATCGTCACTCTTCGTCGTTGCGTCGTCCTCCACCATGGTTTGTGTTTCCTCCTCTGCTACTTTAAATCTTTTCTTTGTCTAGCTCTTCTCCATGGATTCAGTCCAAGTAACATCTCTTTGTCTTTCTAAAGATTCAATTTGATTTGCATATGTTTGAAATTGTAGCCTTGTAGGGTTCCTTTGTTGAATTCAATAGTGCTATTTATAGATGATTAATTCAAATATTGATTGCGATGATTGGGATATAATAACATACATTTGGAGACTGATGCAGAGTTGGTAATCAATGGAGTAAAGCAAAGGAATGTGGGTTTCTCTCTGATCTTTCATATCTATGATGGCATTAGGAAAAATAGCATGTTTTTCAGTTCTTGTATTTTATCTCATGTGAGAAGGGCTAGCTTGTAATACGGTTGCGCATTGTATTGCTAGATGGGATACGTATAATTGTGATGAATATGTTTGTATCGATTCTTTTCCCCAAAGCATTTCCACTTTGGCGCAAATTGACTTGATTTAATAAAAGCCCGACCACATTCTTTCAAAAAAAAAATAAAAAATTACACTTACGAATTGTTCAAAATTTTAAATTGAATTTTTATACTATAAACAATAATGTATAAGAAACTAATTGTATAACCCTCAATTAAAAAATAAACAACTAGCTTACTTTGTTTTAGAATTATAAAAAAACTACTACAGGCCAAATAGGGAAAAATAGTTTCTATTTCTAAGAATCACTTCTAAATTTATTAGGCCAAACAATTCTGTTTCTTACAAGTGTTTCTCTAGAAATAGTTTCTGGAAAACTACTTCTAAGAAACAGAAGTTGTTTTCCAAAAGCTTGGCCAAACATACCCTAAGCAGGCCGTTTTCAGGGGTTTACAACAGGGGCGGTCGGTTTTTGGTGGGCATAGGGTAAGAGTTAGAGTTTCACGGTGTCTGGTGGGGTTTTTTCTTTTTTCTTTTTTTTTTTTTATAAATTTTGTTTGCCTGCTTTTTCTTTTAATTTTAAATATTTTGTATTTTGACCAATTATTGAGCGCACGTGTCTTTAAATAAAATTAAGAAAAATTAACTAGTTTAACAAGTTTTAAGTAAAAATCTGTATTAAAAGAAGATGACTTACCCAGGTGGGATTGTCTCGTAATGAACAGAAGGTGCAATTGTTATTGTCAAACCACGCAAAGGTGGAATTATTTTAGAGGTGATCATTGGGCGGGCAAAGGCAACCAAAAAAAAAAGCCCACTTTTTAGGCCGGGCGGAATTTTTTTTGCCCAAGCCCGCCCAAAATGGCCGGGTCGTGCGGGCTTTTCGAACCATTTTTGGACCGGGTGAAAAAAATCAACTAAAAATGCATAAGAGCACATTCCCAAACCCGTCCAAAAAAATTAGAATTCTGCCCAAAACCCCTCGAAATCGGGTTGGACCAGTAGGGCGGGCTAAGCATGATCAGATTTAGATTATTTATTTCTATTTTTCCTTAAAATTATTTTCTTCTTAAAATAATTTAAGATTTTATTTTCAAAATTTTGTCTTTGGATCGTCTTGTTAAATTTAAATAATGTTCATGACAAAATGTTATCATGTTCTTTATTAATATAATATACTTTTATATATATATATATATATATATATAGTTCGTACTTCTTAACGATTGTAATGTGAATTCCTTATAATTAATGTTCTTTATATGGTTAAATATTGTTCTTTATCCTAAACCATGATGTGTTTTATATTTGTATATAATGTCATATTAATGTTCAACACTATATTCTTTACATGTCAATTATTATATCAGATAATGATCTTTATTAGATCTTTGATAAACTATTTTAAATGTCCTTGTTCTTTGATTGTAAGTGTAATACACTTTTATTGTCATATAATATTCCATGTTTATTGTGAAATATTTTTTGAATTTTGTCTTTGGATCATGATGAGTAAATAATATTTTTTTTAAAAACATAGAATTAAAAAAATAATATTCAAAATTGATATTATGATAACTAAAAATGACGCTAAGAACTTATTTGAGAATAACATATGTTAATTAAAAACAAAAATTATGTGTCCTTTAATACCCCAAATAACACAATTGCCAAATTCAAAGAATATATAAGAGAGCTAAATTCAAAGAGCATCATCGCTAAAACATATACATAGAATTACACAAGAAATAGATCAAAAGAAAATAAAAACATATACATAGAATTACATAAGAAATAGATCAAAAGAACATAATATATATAACAAAAGAACATAAGAGATATACAAAAAAAAAAAAAAAAAAAAAAAAAAAAAAAAAAAAAAGACATAAATATGAGTAATATTTTAACTGAAAATTTAGCCGAATGTACCAAGCATGATACAACCGTCTATACTTTAGAAATTTCACCTACTCTTCTCAATTCCTTCTTTTAAGGAACTAAAGTATGTAAGTATTTTTCTCATCACATGAAATAAATCCCATACATTAGCACTAACACGTTCTAATTCTAGGAAATATGAAATATAAGAGAGTATATACTGTCATTAATTTATTATACTCCCCTCATATTTAATAAGTGTTACACTTACTAAATGTGTCCGTATTTTAATAAGTGTTAAACTTTTTTTTTGGCAAAAAGCTATATTTTAATACTTCGTATTATATGTTCCCCCTTTCATGGTCCCCGCTCACACTCACTACTACTTTATTTTTTTTATTTTTTTTCTCACAGTCATTACTTTACAATAAACTATTGACCCTACTATCTTTCTTTTACAATTTTTTAATACTCTAGCTACCCCACTTATCCCGTATTTATTTAAGTCAATTAATTGCCTAAAATTACGTGTTGGTCAAAATATAACACTTATTAAAACACGGAGGAGTAAGGCTGCATACATATAGTCGATATAGAGGTGTCAAGCCAAACCAACCCGAAAATAACATATGTTTTGAACTATAACCGATCCAATTTGATCCGAAAAATTAAGATCCAAACCCGATCTGTAACCAAACTGAACTCAACCCAAATCCGAATCTTAACCGATTTGAACTTAACATGAAACAGATTTGACTCGACTTGAACTTAACCCGAAATCGATTTAACCCGACATAAACTCAAACCAAACTCATTTGACCCGACCTGAACTCAATTTGAACCAAAATTGACCCAACAGATTCCTGATTCAATCCAATTTGTTATTGACTCGAACTGCTATTAACCTGACTCGATTTTAACCCTACCTGATTTTTACTTGACATATTTAAAACTAACCATAATTTTAAACTCCCAACCTATTTACCTTTTTTATTACTTTTTTTTTAAAAAAAAATTACCTTTTTTTACTTAAATATATATTAATGACATGATAAGGAAAATGATACATGAATAACTTGATAACCCAACAACAAGATTAAAAAAACTTAATAATTAGGAAAAATTCAGAGCTTTAATCCAATGTATAACTATTCTTCCCATATTAATCCCAACTATAGGTTATTATAGTATTATTTAGAATATAAGGGATACCTTCCTAAAATAATCTCAATGACCATTATCCTATCTAATTGGTATTTATGTATGATTATAAAATAATCCCTAACCACCACTAGCAATTACAAGCAATATCTTTACCCAACTACCAATGCCATCACGAATTCACCACCAGCCACCATAACTCTAATCCCCACAACTTAAATTGACCCATAAACGCCAATAATAGCCACCAAAATCAAAGCCCTACGCCCCTCTCCTTACCATCACCACCACACCATACATTTCTTCCCACAACAATATCATAATCATACATGCTACTTTATTCCACTATCAACGACAAAACTACCAAATCATCTTTGGTCTCCATTCTCATACACAAGAAGAATGGATGCACCGTCATGAACAAGCTAGTGAACAACCACCAACATCACCACCCATGCTTCTTTTACTAGCTGTTAAAAAAAGCGATATGTCACGAGACATCTCCCACACCAAGGATGGGCGTCAAGAGGGTCACTAGGCACCAAGGCAACGATTGGGTCTAGGGGGCCTGCCTTGTTGCTCAGCTAAGCACTTCTCCCTAAAGAGCTTTATTTTGATATGGCCTTGTAATTCTAGTGAACACCCACTTGACAGTAACACAACAATGGGCCACTTGGACGGGCTAATAGGCTCCAAATGGGCTCAAATATTTGGGTCCGCCATATTTTGGGCCAAGGAAGACCATGGAGGTATTGGTTTTCCAAACGGAGGTCTCAAAGTATGATTCTGGGCAGCAGGTAGTCCGAAAAACGTGAGGTGCTTCTAGAAAGTTTCGGGCTTCTCTAAAGTGTTCTTTTGTTGGAATATTCAAGAGGGGATGTCTCTAGAATATTCAAGGGTCTTCATGTACATACTAGAAGTTTCTAGGGTCTTCTATGTATGTACATATGAGTAGTGTATTCTAGAATGTTCTAGGGTGGTCTTGGACATTCTAGCTAGGGAAGATTGTAGAAACCTCCTTGCATGTATGTTCCTTTGGAGGTGGGAACGTTCTAGAGAGTAGTGGAGTCTAGTAGTCTAGAACCCTCCATTTGAGAAGGTTAGGAATTCTCTAGAAACTTAGGGTAGAGCTTGGATGCCTATAAATAGGTCATCCCATTCATGTGTACATTTCAGCCAACACACTTGTAATTTCTCTCAAGCAATCAAAGCTTTCCTTTGAAATCTCTTACTTAGCCAAATTCGTAGCACACTTAGCCTAGAAAAATAAGGGGAGTCCTAACTAGTGGACCGCGTGCAAGGGGACTTAGGCAAATAAGTCAGCACGTGACAAGTGGTATCAGAGCAACGTCGATCGAAGGGCGGTCTGTTGCGTTGGGTGCTAGCTGTTGTGTGGACGAAGGGCTAAAGTAGGAAACCGGGGTTGCAATGGAATTTGGTGTTGGTCAATCGGGGGTTGTCGATGAGGCGACACAGAAGAAGAAGCAAACGATCAATGAGTTAGATGGTTGTGTTACTAAGTTGGAGGGTAGCATTAGGGCTATCTCCGACGACGTCGAGGGGATCAAGGAGCTCACCTCGACAATGGGGCAAGATGTAACACCCCAATAATTCTCCCTTTTCCAAACCACTTAGTTTAAATAAAATAGTGGAGAACCATTGGCATGTTACCGCCACGTGTTAAAACGTTAAGGCTTTATCAAGGTATTGCAGCGAATAACCAAACATATATCTTTAAAATAACATAGTTTAGAAAACCAATAAGTCAAAGCTTACAAATTGGAACCATATAAGGCCCTTATTTTAAACAAACGAATAATCAAAATCCAAAACATAAATGAATGGCAAAGTATAAATAAGTTCAACACAAGAATCGAGTACTCTCAATCACACTAATCCCTTGACAATGCGTATGTCAAATCCCAAACTTCACATCATCAAGCTAACCTGTGCAATACTGCTCCCCAATAATACAAGTGTAATAATTGAATCATCACAGGGTCATTGAAAGGCGAAGGCCATGACCAAAAGAAAACACACAAAAGCACGCAATCAGCAAAGCTGAGTACATACAAGCTACAATGCACAAAACCTAGCATGCTCAACTAATTAAAGTAAATGAACATACAACACAAATTCATTAATCAATACTCTACACTTTAACAATTTAATTGACTCAACATACTTACTAACAAATTTCAAACACTTGACTCTTTATATTTAATTTAATTAATTTAGTTTGGAGTAAGCAATAGACGAGGTTGTCCAATCCACCAAATCATTTTGGTCCCAAATGACCATTTAAAATAAAAGTTTAGCGCGATGCAAGAATGGGCGCGACTCCTTTCTCACAAAGTTAGTCTAGGATCTCATCTAACTGTCATTATAAAATAAAAATGTAAATACCAAAGAAAAGAGGACATGTTGATCAAACAAGCCTCGAAAAGCCACGGGCTACCACCGTGTACCCCAACCCATAATTGTCAATACTCTAGAAGTGCACGTTTTCCAGAGTTTTATTGCTCATCCATGTGTCACTTTACGTGATTACAATTTTAATTAATAGTCGACTCATTCAAGAAGACCATACATAACAATCATACATCAATTCACTTTTAATCTTATTTAGGACAATGGTGATCACATCACAAGTTGACCTTTAATTCCATTAAACTTCCAAATTATCCAAAATTGTTGAACATAGTCAACTCACCTAACCATTTGGCTTAATCCACCTTTACTCAACATACTAAAAAGTCATGATTGAGTAATAAATAAAATAAATAACAACCTTGTAGAATAATTAATAAATTCATTTTACTTAAACCATTCAATTCCAATCCTTTAATAATCCAAATGTGGTTAACAAACCAATCCAATAAAATTATGTTTGTATCAACATTCCATACAAACAATTAATCCAATATAATTCAATATGTTTGCATCCATAATTCCATACAAACATAATCAATTCACCAAAACATGTCTCGTAAACATAAGCACATGAATTAATTATGTATAACCAAACAATTTTCATCCAAGTGTTCTCTAATCATGAAACTAAGTTCTTTTCTTTGGTACCTAAACATGATACTACTTACAACGAAGTAGACATGTACGTACCTCGTATAAACAATCTTTTGTGCCACTTTTAATCACTTAAAAGTCTCCTAGAGAATAATCACCTCCTAGAAAACAACCAATAATCACAAATTAACACTTCAACAAATTTCCAGCAATATAAATTTGATTAAAAGTCCATAAAAACTTCATTAAAAACATGCTTTTATACTTAATTAATCATAAGAAATGCAATAGGAACAAATGCCCCAAATTAATTGACATAAGAACCCTAAAATCCCAATTTAAATAAATTGAAACCCTTGGTTTTAAAATTATAAAATCTGAAAATTTATAACACAATTATAATATGAAGTTATAACTTTAAACTATTAAAAACATGATTTTGATACTAAAAATATAATCTTTATACTACAAAATCAAAACCCAAAATAATTAAATAAACATTAAGCAATAAAAGATAACAAAGAGGAGGAAGGAGAGGGAGCCATAGGTGGTGGGCTGGCGGTTCACCGGCGGCCAGAGGTGGTCGACGCCGGTTTCCGGCATGCAGGGGCGGCGACAGCAAGCATGAATAGGGGGCAGCAGCAGTGTTTCTCACGTAAGTGGAGGAAAGGGAAAAAAAAGAAAAGAAAAGAAAAGAAAAAGAAAAGAAAAAGAAAAGAAAAAGGTAAAGGAAAAGGAAAAATAAAAAGAAAAATAAAGGAAAAGAAAATTAAAGGAAAAATAAAGAGAAGAGAATGTACTAACCTTTTAGTGTGGGGAAAAATTTGGAGATGTAAGGGGTATTTATAGGAGAGAGGGTAGTGTAGGGTAAGTAGTAAAATTGGGCCTCATAAAATTAATGGGCCAATTAAGTAAGTAAGATGAGTTTGGTTTTGTTTGTTTAGACATGAATTATAGAATGAAGGTACATATAATAATTTGTACCAAAATAATTTTCGACCCGAATTAAAAATTGAAACTTTTGAAAAATTCTGGAAAAATACAAATAAATATTATAAATAAAATATAATTTCATATATAATATATTTAAAAATACGGGGGATTACACAACACGTCGAAACAGTGAAGACTCTTGCCAACGAGGTATCAATGGGATCGATAGCCGCATTTAAGTCTTGGAGGTAAGGGCAGAGGCAGCGGCATCGGGAGCCAAGGACGTGGCCTATGAGCTTGTCTCTCAAGTGGCCGACACAATCAGGGGAGAGTTTGCAAAAATCTAAGAAACCCTTCAAGGGCAGCTCCAAGCAATGAAGGAGCAAGTAGAGTCACTCAAAGGTGATGTGGCTCTATGTAGGGCGGCAGTGGCCGGGTGCGCCATACAGGGGTCGGGGCTTAGGATGAAGGTTCCGGAGCCGCCAAGATTTGAGGGG
Source organism: Chenopodium album (assembly GCF_948465745.1). Lineage (NCBI taxonomy): Eukaryota > Viridiplantae > Streptophyta > Magnoliopsida > Caryophyllales > Amaranthaceae > Chenopodium > Chenopodium album. The sequence goes on along the minus strand of NC_137836.1, from coordinate 58,289,326 downwards.
AAGCGTGACCCCAAGGCTTTTGACAACTTCTTGTGGAGCATCGAGAGATACTTTGAGGCTATGCACGTGGAGGATGATGCTTCCAAAATTTGCACCGCCACAATGTACTTATCGGATGATTCTATCCTATGGTGGAGAAGGCGACAAGAGGACATCAAGAAGGGGTTGTGCTCGATTGCAACATGGAATGAGTTCAAGAAGGACTTGAAGAGGCAATTCTACCCAGAGAATGCCGAGGAGCTAGCTATGAAGAAGCTACGTGGTCTAAGGCAAACGGGGTCGATTCGGGACTACATCAGTGCGTACTCGTCAATCATGCTTGAGATCCCAGGCATGGAGGAGAAGAATCGCCTTATCTTTTTCACGGATGACTTACAAAGGTGGGCCGAGCAAGAGTTAAGGAGACGTGGAGTCAAGACTCTTACGGAAGGCATTATTATGGCGGAGTCCTTGGTCGAAGTTTCAAGTAGGTCAAGGCGCGATAGGGGCAAGACGGCCGAGGAGAGTGACCATGAGGTTGAGGAGGCATCACTCTAATCAAGAGTCAAGCACGACGCATATGGAAAGGACAAGGCCCAGTCCAAAGGGGATAATCGCAACGAGGAAGGTAAGTCTCGCAAGCCATTCTCTTGCTAGTTGTGCGGAGGGCCGCACATGGCTCGCACTTGGCCACAACGACAAAATTGAGTGCCATCATCGCCAACTTTGGGGATGAGTCCGCACCAGAGAAGGCCACCCTAGCCAATATGCGGCTCCTCAATGCTGGGGTAGTCAAGGATGAAGTGCTCATGGGAGAGGCACCCTCGACAAATAAAGAAGCAAGCACGAAGCAATAGGGCAACTTTGTGTTCGTCAACGGAGAGGTGAACGGGGGTTATGCTAGGATGCTTATGGACTCAGGGGTGTCACACAACCTTGTGAGCTTGAGGGAAGCCAAGAACCTAGGCATAAAGTTCACCAAGGTAGATGGCGAGTTGAAAGTCATCAACACTGAATCCACACCGGTGCATGGGAGAGCGTGGAAAGTTCCTATCCGCTTAGGGAATTGAAGTGGAAGGAAAAGGTCGATTTCTTGGTAGTCGACTTGGACGACAAGGACGTGGTGCTGGGCATGGAGTTCATTCTTAGAGTCGCGCTCGTCACTATAGGGCATGATGTGATGACAATCACATACAATGGGTGCAAGCACGAGATCAAGCTTTCAAGGGGCGAGGAAGTTGGGGCAAGGCTCACTTCCATGAAGGCATGGTGGGCACTGGGTCGGTCTGACGATGGGTCGGAAACTCGGTGCCAAGGGCGAAACATCAAGGTACGTCTCATGTATGGGACAAGGGGCTCAAGTGTGGAGTCCAAAGGAGGGATGTAGCAGCGTTGCGCGGAAGCATCAAAGGGATAAATGATGCGCTAAACCGGGGCGCGGGCACATACTCCAAGGGTCGATCTTTCCGAGGTCGGCAAGAAATTGGGTGGGGGAGAATGTCTCGAGACATCTCCCATACCAAGGATGGGCGTTAAGAGGGTCACTAGGAAGCAAGGCAACAATCGGGGCTAGGGGGCCTGCCTTGTTGCTCAGCTAAGCACTTCCCCCTAAAGAGCTTTATTTTGATATGGCCTTGTAATTCTTGTGAACACCCACTTGATAGTAACACAATAATGGGCCATTTGGACGGGCTAATGGGCTCCAAATGGGCTCAAATTTTGGGGTCCGCCATATTTTGGGCAAAGGAAGACTTAGAGGTGTCGGTTTTCTAAACGGAGGTCCCGAAGTATGAGTTTGGGCAGCGAGCAGTCCGAAAAACGTGAGGTGCTTCTAGAAAGTTCCTGGCTTCTCTAAAGTGTTCTTTTAGTGGAGTATTCTAGAAGGGATGTCTTTAGAATATTTAAGGGTCTTCATGTACATAGTAGAAGTGTCTAGGGTCTTCTATGTATGTACATAAGTGTAGTGTGTTCTAGAATGTTCTAGGGTGGTTTTGGACATTCTAGCTAGGGAAGATTGTAGAAACCTCCTTGTATGTATGTTCCTTTGGAGGTGGGAACGTTCTAGAGAGTAGTGGAGTCTATTAGTCTAGAACCCTCCATTTGAGGAGGTTAGGAATTCTCTAGAAACTTAGGGTAGAGCTTGGATGCCTATAAATAGGCTATCCCATTCATTTGTACATTTCAGCCAACACACTTGTAATTTCTCTCAAGCAATCAAAGCTTTCCTTTGAAATCTCTTGTGAGCATCTTACTGCTCTTACTTAGCCAAATTCGTAGCACACTTAGCCTAGCAAAACAAGAGGAATCCTAACAAGGAGACTAACGGGTGTTGTCGACTAGTGGACCGCGTGCAAGGGGACTTAGCCAAATAAGTCAGCACGTGACAAGTAGCTGAAGTGGAGGGGACGAGGCAATCTGGTGCCTTTGTGGTGGGATTATGTTAGATATATGATATATTTTTCGATATCATATCTCTAACAGATTACTTTGGACGGATGAGCCAAAGGTCGGATTATTCCTGGAAATTTTTCCTACAGAATAACCCTTAGTTAGGATTAATATTGGAAGAATGACCATAATTTGGATAATTTATGTGAATTTTTCCTAATAATTACTCCAGTTTTATTAAAAATGTACTTATTTGAATATTAAATTTGGTCAACCCAACCAAAACGCAGTCAAACACGAAAAGAATCTGAATAACAATTGACCGAATTCTGAATCAACCATATTAATCGGACCAAAATTACTCCCTCCGTGTTTTAATAAGTGTTACATTTTGACTGGCACATAATTTTACACTATTTTATTAACTTAAATAAAATAAAAGGTAAGTGGAGTAGTTGGAAAAATAAAAAATTATAAAAGAAAGATAGTGGGATTTCATAATTTATTAAAAAGTCATGAATGTGAGAAGAAGGAAATAATAATAAAAAGGAGTAGTGGGTTTGGGTAGGTGTCATAAGAGGAGAGATATATAATATTAAAATGTAGCTTTTTATCAAAAAAGGAAGTGTAACACATATTAAAACACGGCTGCATTTCGTAAGTGTAACATTTATTAAAACACGGAGAAATTAACAAAATCAAAATCAACCGAACATGAACCAACTCGATCCAAAGTCATTAGAATAGAAATTAAACCGGACAAACACATTTTGTACCCGATTCAAATATATCCCAATGGAATATGAACTAATTAAAGTTGATCGGCTTGATTTGACCCAACTTCAATCTGGACCTAGTAGTTATTGACCTGAAGGTGACCTGATCCAACCCGAGGTGGGTTAACATGGTAGTTTTGAATTGAATGTACTCGATTTAAACATACCTGAGTCGTCAGAGATCAATCCCAACTCCATCCGATTATCTGAATTACTCCGTAACACCTCTACATACATCATTTGCCTTTTTAATCATCGCATACATCACATGTAGAGGTGGGCAACGTGTCGTGTTGGGTCGCCGCGGGTCGTGCCTCGCCGTGCTTGGTGATGGCTCGTGCCGTGCTTGCATCTTGACGTGTCGTGTGTGCCGAGCCACCATTTAGCACACCCCAGCCCACGGCACGACACGACCCACGGCATGGCACGGCCCGACCCACGTGCTTGGCGGGCACCGGGCCGCCTATAATATTTTTTTTTTTTTGTACAACTTTTAAAGTGGATATACTATTTAAATAATTTTATTAATGTATGCTTATGTTATTATTATTATTGTTGTTGTTGTTGTTGTTCTTCTTCTTCTTCTTCTTCTTCTTCTTCTTCTTCTTTTTATTATTATAGTTCTTTATTACTATCTCCGTTCTGTTAATATTGCAACAATGGATTTTTTTGCACTGTTTATCACTCTAGTTTGACCATAAAATATGATTTATACGTTAAGCAAAATATAGCCATGTGGGATCTTGTTGGATTCGTCTCATAAAATACTTTCACAATATCAACTTTTTATAATTTTTACTCTTACACAATTATAGATATTTAGCATACAAAATGTGCTTAGGGATGCGTAATTTCCTCCTTGTTGCAATATTAATAGAACGGAGGAAGTATTATTTATGTATTTTATGGCTGTATCGGGTGTTGTCGGCGGGCCAAACTACTATGCCGCCCGCGGACTGTGTCGTGCTCGTGCCAGATTCTTAAAATTGTGTTCATGGAACAACCCACTCCTCGATCACCGTGCTGTGTCACTAGCAGGCGTGTGCCGTGCCGGGCCCGTGTCGCCTACGGGCCGGCACGACCCATGCCCACCTCTTTTCGCATGCACCATCCGTTACAATTGTTAATGACTGACGTCGACCTTAGCTAATGTTGGCTGAGGTCGCTGCCAAAACAAAAATTTAGTATAGTAATGAGATTTTCTAATTAAACATATTTTACAGTAATTTTGTATTCCTTAATAATCAAATGTTCATTTTCATGCATTATGATGTTCATTCTTATAAAATATATGTTCATTTTCATGTCGTACGATGTTCATTTTATTTTTAAATTAATACAAATTTTTGTGTATGTTCAGTTGTGTAAAATGTTTGTTTTTAAGATAAAGGATGTTCAATTAACATAAGCATTTTGTTCATTATTAAAAAAACATATGGTTGATTTATTTAAGGAATAAGGGTCTTTTGTTTTTCTCTTCCACTATAATTTCTTGTTTGTCCTAAAAAAAGCAAAAATGTAATTTTAATGACATAAAATACTTTAGTTTCTCTTTTTTCCCCAAAGATGGTGTTTCTGTCTCAAACAAAAATGTCTCTTTCTCTGCCCTCCACTTTCCTTCCCAAACCTCCTTGTTTCAATCACTCCTCTTTTTCAAGACCGAGCCACAACAATGGCAGCGTTGCTATTGTCTAGTTCAAGCATGACCTTCGAATCGACAAGACGGCGATCATCCTAACATTGTTTACGCCGCTTCCAACTACTCCAATGTTGTCTCTATCAACTTCTTTGATCCTCGTATTTATCTCGTTAAGTCTATTTTTATTTTATTTTTTTCTACTTGATTTTTTATTTCTTTGATAAAATTTCTTTGATAATATGAACATTTACTATAAAAACTGAAATGTTTAGTTATACATAACAACTGAAATGCTCAGTTATATAATATTGAATGTACAATTTTTTAATTTTAATTTTTTTTTCCAGTTTTATAGTCTCTTTATTATAAATGTCCATTTTTTTTTTATATAATGTAATGTTAAAAAAAAAATAATCATTTTTTTTTCTAGTAAATGTTCATTTGTTGGGCGCGACTTCAGCCTAGCACGACCTCAGACATAAATTTGCGCCATCCGTTACACACCAAAACAAAGTTTATCCATTTCTTTCCTTGCAGGGTCTACAGAAATTCTCTGGCAGTACCATCAACAATTCTATTTAGATTCTGTATTACCTGACAGTATTCAATTTCTGCTTCAATTTCGCAACCCTTTATTTTCACCATTCAATTCCTTTCTCCTTCCTCCTACTCTTTGCATCAGATTCTCTCTTTCAACTCCGTTTTCCAGGCCCAAAAAGCTCTCTTTTCTCGCTACTTTTCCGCCATCCTCCATTTCAAGCTTTGAAACTTTCTTACTGCGTTTTTCTGCTAGAGGTATCGGGTTTTTGGAGAAGGCTTTAATGGCGGATTTTCAGCATTATTGGAGTTTTTAGCAATATCGTGATTTTTGCGTATGAATTCGTATATTTGTTCGGATTATGCAATTAGGGTTTTGTAAAGCGATTCGAGTTCATGAATTATGCTTCCGTGGGGTGGGATTAGCTGTTGTTTGAGTGCTGCTGCACTTTATCTTCTTGGAAGAAGTAGTGGGAGGTCTGTTTTTAATCTTCTTTCATGTTAATTTTATGGATTGTTTGATTAAGTCGATCGTTGTTATTTGTGATTATCAATTGCATTTTTTATATGATTGATTGTTTACTTGTAATTGTTAATTATAATGATTGCAGGGATGCAGACTCTTTGAAATCCGTGGGTCGAGTTAATCAACTGAAAGATTTGGGTAAGATGATTAAAAAAAATTCCTGTTTATTGCAGTTTGCTACATAACTAGTCTTGGATTATATAATGTATTGTTCCTTGGTCAATTTTAATCGACTTTGGCATTGTATTATATCCATATTGTTACCTGACAACTTGTGTTAAGCAATGCATCAGTATAAAATTGAGATATTACCTGAAATGAATCAGTAGAGGCCAGAGGGCAGGGGTTTAAGGAGATAAGGGTTTATTCAATGGTGTTTCTTAATTGCTTACCGAGGTTTTGTTTTTATATAATTTCAGCACTGTTGCTAGATGCTGCAAGCAAAGTTATACCTTTTGTCGTCTGCGTCTCTGGACGTGTTGGTTCTGAAACGCCAATAAAATGTGAATACAGTGGTTTACGAGGTGTCATGGTGGAAGAAACGGTATGTAAATCATGCTATCCTATTTAACAGCAACGATTTAAAATTCACTTTATGAGCAACGTAGTATTATCTTTCTCTATCTTGCTTAACCTGTGCTGAATAGGGCTTTGATGTAAATTAGATATAGTTTTTATTAAAAACTTTGCAGTTTTCTTCTACATTGTTGTTTGTTTACAGTATTGTAATCTTTATATGTAAGGTACAAAGTATTTATTTTAGATGGAGGGAGAATGAAATTTGAATTTAGGATAGAATTTTGCATTTATGTTCTTCATTCTCTATCTATACCTATGCATTGATATTTTTTTTCATGCCCTTTTGTGGTTGCCTCAGGCTGAGCAACATTTCTTGAAACACAATGACGCTGGTTCATGGGTACAGGATTCCGCGTTGATGCTATGTATGAGTAAGGAGGTGCCCTGGTACCTGGTAATACTTTCATCCTTGTTATATTGGCTATGAAGTATTTAACTTAAGCTTGTTACTATGTTTCTTATGTGATATTGATGCATGGTTATTTATGAGGAAGACCCTTATGATGCATTGCATTAAACTAGCTGATAATTCTTCTTTTTCTTTTTAAGGATGATGGGACAGGTCGTGTTTTTGTTTTGGGCGCACGAGGTGCTACTGGTCTGGAATTAACTGTTGGGAGTGAGATTTTTGAGGAGTCAGGACGATCTCTTGTCCGTGGGACATTGGACTATCTCCAAGGTCTTAAGGTACATATCTGTTCATTTTAATGTAAGCTTCCAGTTCCAGATGCATTTTTGTCCTTGCTGATGTTGATATTACTTTTCAGATGTTGGGAGTGAAGCGCACAGAACGAGTGCTTCCAACTGGGACACCCTTGACTGTTGTAGGGGAGGTATGATTCAATGCTGATAAGAATCTTGAAAGTATTTTTCTTACACTTTTGAGATGCACCAGCTTATGTCTGTAGCTTTGTCTGCTATACTTAGAAACCTTATGCTTCTTTGATTAATCATACGGGAACGTGTCATTGATTATATATCTGCGCCCTTTCCTTCTCCACACATGTAACATGTTTAGACTTATGAGTATCTAGGTTCTTATTTCATTTGATCACTGTAATTTTCTTTCGTTCTTTATTTATTTTTATTTTTGTTTTGTTTGCATTGATGGGCTTCAATTAATTCTTGGTGTTATCTTTTACATTTGCAGGCTATCAAAGACGATGTGGGGACAGTTCGCATTCAGCGCCCTCACAAAGGGCCTTTTTATGTTTCTCCAAAAACTATTGATCAGCTAATTGCAAATCTTGGAAAGTGGGCTAGGTACAGCTTTTTGTTTTCTCTTATTTTATTTTTTGGCAATCATATTTTATGCATCCTCTCTCTGTATAAACGGCGTATGCATCAGGTGGTACAAATTTGCTTCCCTGGGATTCACTGCCTTTGGTGTCTATCTGATTGCTAAGCATGCTCTTGGACTTATCCTTGAGAGAAGACGTCGATGGGAGATGCATAAACGGTATGTGGTCTTGTTTATTTATAACCGTTGTTGCTGTAAAATAGTTGTGAACAATAATGTACAAAACAATGATTGTTGTTCCTGCTCAGAAACAAGCTTACTTACTTGATTGGCTTATTGGATAGAAAATTAAAGATTCTTTGCTCATTTTTCCATGGATTCTTGTAGATTGATACATTAATTTTGATTGCTTTTAACATTAAGTGGTGATGTAAAATAGGAACATGAAAAAAAGCAAGGGTATAAAGAGGATCTTAGTATTTGATCTGAGAATGGATAGTTATATGGCTGGTGAATGAAAGCTGAAATTACAAGTGAGCAAGCAAATATGTTTGCCTGAAACTTTGTATTCCCTCTGTCCCATATATTATCTACTTTGGGTTTAGCACATACTCCATATTAATGACAATTGTTATATTCCCCCAAGTCATCATGGAACCATCCAATGAATTGCTTATTTGTAACTTCATTGATTCCCATCTTTTGGTAGGGTTTTTAGCACACAATAGTACAATACCTCCATATGCTCATTCAAATATGGTGGATGTACAACTGCAATGTGATGCAAGATTGCAAGAGACTTTATTTTTTTTTATTCACTTTTTATTCAACCAAACCCCACTATCCCCCCCTTTTTTTTTTTGGAAAATTTGTTAAAAACCATCTTATAAAAAACTGATTTTGGTAAAAACCATCTTATAATTTTTTTTTTGTCAAAGCACACCTGTTTTTTTTTGGTTAAGTCCCACCACTCCACGGATTCTGACACTTGACTTCATTTTCCGGCGTTGACTTGCATTTGCAAGTCACGTGACCCACTATTATCCCCCAATTTCTTTATTTTCCCCCCTTTTCCCTTCATTCTTTCCCCTCTTCGTTCTCTGCTTCAATTCGCATCACACGCATTTACTCTTCTATGCAACGAGTCCTCCACGGCAGGAGGAAATTGATTGCTTCTCATCAATTTGGTGATTGCTTCTCAGCAACAAGCATGTTGGTCACATCTCTTTGCCAATCCAATATTTCCTCATCTATCCACTTGAAGAAACTTCCTGCCAGCTATGCCTTGTCTCAAAATTATAGAATTTGCAAGCTATGAACTTCTTGCCAGGATTCTCATGAGTGCAAGATGTCCTACTGGCAATTGAAATTCCACCTACAGAAGAATTTTTGGTCCCTTCTTAATGAATTAACAGGAGCCGTCCTACTTGACAATACACCCCATAAACAATTATACATCACAAAACAAATTGCAAAACCACCCCTAAAATTCGCATAAAACTAATTGCAAAACTCAAATTCGTATAATTTATTGTTCAATTGGTTATACAAACCCTAGTTTTCGAAAGCTTTTAAGTAATTGTTCAAACTTTACAAAATAAGGAAATTCGTATAAAAAACTTGCCAAAATTGCGTTTTTCCATTGCATTTGATGCGATATTGCTGGAGCTTCGTCAAGGGTGATGTGTGAATTGAAGCATAGAACGAAGAGAAGAAAGCAGAGAATGAAGAGGGGAAAGAATGGAGGGAAAAGGAGAAAAAAAAAAAGAAAAAGGGAGGATTACTGGGTCACGTGACTTGCACATGCAAGTCAATGCCGGAAAATAAAGTCAAGGGTCGGAATCCGGGGAGTGGTGAGACTTAACAAAATTTTTCTTAAAATAGGTGTGCTTTTACACAAAAAAAAAAAAAAAAAAAAAAAAAAAAAAAATATATATATATATATATATATATATATATATATATATATATATATATATATATATATATATAGGGGAGGGATCCGGTGAGAATAGGTTCATATGTGAGAATTCATACTTATATGAGAACTGATTTTAAATTTAGAACATGTGAGTAAAAGTTTAGAACATACGAGTAAAAATTTAGAACATGCGTCTGAAATTAAAATTTAGAACATCTGAGTAATAATTTAGAACATCTAAGTGAGTAATATGTTTAGAACATTTGATTTAAGAATTAGAACAAGTGATTAAAAATTTATAAAATCTGCTTTATGAAAATTTAAACATATGAGTAAAATTTAGAACATTTGATTTAAGATTATGAACATGTGAATAAAAATTTAGAACAAACAAATATAGAATATAGAAAGTGTGAGTAAAAAATTTAGAACATATGAGTAAAAATATAGAACATACGCTTTAAAATCTGGAACATATAATTAAAAATCTTAGAACACACATTTTAAAATTTAGAACATATAAGTTAAAATTTTGTAACAAGTTATTTAAAATTTATGATATTAAACTTAACTAATTTATGGTTTAGAACATGTGAATACTAAATTAGAACATTTGATTTAATTTAGAACACCTAAGGAAAAGTTTAGAACATCATATTTAAAATTTAGAACATACAAGTAAAAATTTAGAACATAAAGAGTGTTCTCACATAAAAAAAAATTCTCACATAAGAAAAATTCTCACGAGAGTCTCCCCCTATATATATATATATATATATATATATATATATATATATATATATATATATATATATATATGGGAAATTCTCAATGGTAGCCTCATGTTTTTGCTTTTTCTCAATGGTAGCCAACTTTGTTTTTGGTTCTCAATGGTAGCCCTCAACTTTTTAAAAGTTGCAACCGTAATCTTATTAACTTAAAAAGGTTAAGTAACTGTTAAATGTAACTAGAGTTAGAGCATTTAACCATGTTTTCTTAATATAAAAAACAAAAAAAAAAAAAAAACATTTAACTATGTTCAATTTTTTTCTCTCTCCTTCACTTCATGGCTGTCACGATCTTTCCCCCAAATACCCACCATCCCAGCCACCCTCTCCCCCTCCTTCTCACTGTATCTCCTTTGAGGAGATGGTCATGGCAGCCACATGCCACACCCACACAATTCTCTTCCTCCAAACCCCTTTCTACCATTGGAAACTCACCAACAGACCCATTTCCATCCCTTCAACTTGCAACCCCATTTCTAAGGTTAGCTATACACCGCCGCTACCTCGCCACAAAATCTCCGGCAACTTCAAGATCAACAAACCTGTTTCTCGCTCTCTCCTTCCCTTCATGGCTGCCTGCCACCCTTCATTTCCCCAAACTATGAGCCTCGACGGCTCGACCCCATTCCCCCTTCATCCACCACAAGTCGCGCACTCATTAATTTGGAAATCTTAATACTAATTTCGAAATTGAAAAAGGATTGTAAATTCAAATTAAGACGTTCAATTTCTCGAATCTGAGGCTCTCTCCCTAGTTTTTGATCAAGTTTGGGGGAAATGGGAGAGACAGTTCAGGTTTTGGGGAAAGGGGTGGAACCGTGGAAGGGATGGGTGGGGTCTCGGGGTGGTGGTTGTTGTGGTGTTGGGAAAGAATTTCCGGTAAGGGTTGGACGGCCGCTAGCGGGCTAGGTTTGGCCAGGCACCGGCATACGGTAAGGGAGGGGGAGACGGTGGTGTGAGGAGGCCGGGGTGGTTTTTTTAATTATATATTTTTTTTAAAAAGTTAACCTTGGTTTTTTTTATATACTCGTAATAAAAATTAAGTTAACCTTGGTTTATATTTATAATAAAAATAAATATAAAAAAAAATATTTATAAAAAAGTTAGTTTTAACGGAAAACCATGATTAAGGTTACAGTTGTAACTTTTAAATAGTTTGGAGGCTACCATTAAGAATCCAAAAAAAACCATGATTAAGGTTACAGTTGTAACTTTTAAATAGTTGTTGGCTACCATTGAGAAAAAGCAAAAACACGAGGCTACCATTGAGAATTTCCCTATATATATATATATATATATATATATATATATATATATATATATATATATATATATATACTCACCCTTACTCAACCAAACCCCATAATTTTATATTTCATTGTCCAAGATGGAATGCATTTACAATCTTATCTATCAAAAATGTGTTTTACAAACGGAAAATGAACTTTTGTTTGGCGTGGAAGGTTTATTTGAATGAAAAATTGGATTTGAATAGAGAGTGGACAAAGTTAGAGAAAGCAAAGGTGGAAAACTGGTTGGTCAGTTTTTTCTGTTTGGGTTATTATTGGTAGTCATTTCGGCTTCTTATTAGGAAATGGTTCAGAACTATGTTACCAGGACTCGGGTACGGGTGTCGGACACGGACACGCGTCAAGGTGTCCAATTCGGCAAAGTCCAAAATTTTGGGACTCGGGGACTCACTCCGAAATTTGGACACGGGTGCGGGGACACGTGTGTGTGTGTGTATATATATATATATATATATATATATATATATATATATATATATATATTCTACGGAGTAAGCCATAAGGAAGCCTTTAATGAAAAAAACAGTAAAGGAAAAAAAGGATGTCTGATGCGGGCCAGTATAGGAAAAAAGAAACCGCCTTTAATGAAAATAATAAAGAAAATACAGGCTGTTAAAGCATAAAGAGTAAGGGTCACGTGAAAACATTTTCTTTTCTTTTCTTGTCTTTCTCTTCGTATTTCTTCTTCACCTTAAAAACTCCCTGCACTTCAATGGAGTCTCTTTTCTCCGTCACCCTCGATGCAAAATCAGAATGGCGTTTGGCTCGCCAGAGGCCCACGAGTAAAAGCCCTATAGTTTTATTACTTTTTACTTCTTCATTTTTGTTTAATTTGGGAATTAGGGTTTCTGCTGAATCCGAGGAGAAGTTGACGAATTGGACACGAATTTCGTGTCCGAATCCCATACGCGTCGTGTCGACTCGCGTTCGGCGGCCAAAATGCCGAGTCCGATTAACAAAGGTTCAGAACTCCAAATTTCATTTTCTGGTTGACCCAATAGGTTGAGAGCTTCTTTTACTTATTTATTTAAATGCATATAATTCTGTTTAATATGTCATTTTAATTTCTGTTATGGTACTAAGAATACAATCACTAGAAATATATTACGAAGTATTTATTAAGCTATTGAAATTTTATATAAATCATCATTCTGTGACAATTGTTGATAAGAGAAAAACTACTACTCCCTCCGTTCATTTTTTATTATGTATTCCATTTGGGTGTTCCCTTCTATTCTTTACGCTTCCTTTTGTAAAATACATAATATTCCAATTTTATATTAACTTTTTCCTTTAAATATGTGCCCATCATTTTTCAATTGAAGTCAAAATTCTTAAAAAAATTTATTCATCCAATATTTTTGCTATATTTCCGAAGACTCCTTAATTAATTAAATTAATCACAAAAGTTGAACCTATCTACCACAAACATTAAAAAAATGAGGATGGGGAAAGTAATTTCATATATATTAAACTCAATACAGTGAAAAAAGGAAAAGAATGATAGGTTCAAGTGTTGTATCATTGTTAACCGTCCCCCCCACCCCCCCCCCCCTCCCCCAAAACTACTGTTCCAATTTGATTGTCTTGACCCAGCGGGAGTTTTGATCAATTTTTTAGCAGCAAGCAATAAAGATCCATATCTGAATGAAAGATCTAACTTGAAAATGGCATATGATTAATGTAGATGGATTTATCCTAATAAAGCAATTATCATAGACTTGAATGTAAACCCAGCTAAATTTGGCCTGAATTGACCCAAAAATGAATTGAATGACTTGCCATGGACGACCATGATATTTTTTAATCCTTTTTTCTGCCATTTGTAGTCTTGGATTCGATAAGTTTGAAGTTGCAGCTTTATGCCCAAATTATAATAATTTGAAGGTATTTTTTTTTTTGTTTTTGGTGAAGTAAAATTTATCTAGGTCTAAGAGATGTGTTCCTCAATAAAAAAAAAAAAAAAAAAGGTCTAAGAGATGTGCCAAGATAGAGATATAAGGATTGATGTGATTGAGGTTGAAAAAAAGAAAATTCTAATTGAAATAGGAACACATAGTTTATATTGGGTTATTCTAAAAAGACAGTGTAATATATATTAAGGATAGATTGTGTAATACTCATACAGTAATATTAATTTTTAAATGAAAAGAGAGCAAGCTTAGTTTTCATCTCATCCATATTTACCATCGATCATTTCAATTCTATTTTCAAAGAAAAAATGTAGTAATCGACTGAGATACCACTATTACTAAATTCCTGTGGCCACCTTAAAAACCTGAACTGTGAAGAAGCCAATAACCCCACAACTTTAAAGCAAATATTACCTACTCGGGCTCAATTCAACAATTGTATTGTTTTAGTCTTTGCTCATTGTTTCATCGTCTACAGCTTTCAGAGGAATGCTTGTGATTATCTTTATATTTTCTAATAAGTTAGATGTTAGATGTTTTATGTTATATGTGTGTCGAATGCTACAGTATTGTCTGAACTTTGTTTAGATTCTCTATTACATTGGATTTGCTGATTATATACACTTCCACTCACAAATTAACTACATTTTATCAAGGATAGGTGCTAGATGGCAATAGAGTTAAGTTGCTTACTCTCTTTTTTCACCCTTGCTGAAGTATGATCTTTCTTCCACTAGAAACCTAAGATTGTGTGAAAACATTGCCTGGCAAAGAATTGATTTGTGAACTTGATGACTGGATGAACATAACAGTGATCAATGTCTTTGGTCTATTTTTGAATCTTTTCTGAAGTTTAATCATCAATAGTTCATCTTTGTTCCTTCTTTAGAAGTTTAATTGATCCTTGTTGGTTCTGTAACTTCTGTAACCCACTCACCATCTATGATATCAGGCCTTAACTTAATATATCTCCTAATTGTGCAGGGTTCGTGATGCAGCAGCAAAAAGATCAGGCCGGGATGGTGATGCTAGTTTCTTTGGATCCCTTTATTGTTTCATTAATGCTCTATTTGGTTATTTGCTGAATGATTTCTGTTCCTTGTTTCAGATGGAAAGGATGAAGGTGGATCAGATAGTGCTAAGAGAGATTGTTTAATGCCAGATCTCTGTGTCATATGCCTGGAGCAAGAGTATAATGCTGTGTTTGTCCCGTATGCTTCTATCCCCTCCTTTTTTCGCTTCGTAGTATTTGCTGGAACCTGTTTGTTTAAGTTAACACTTACAGAATGCATGCAAGTAACTATTGATACAGAAAGCTTGGGGTCTGGCAGTGATTTGATACTATTAATAGTTGGTTGACTTGATACCATACTCTGACATGTTATGGTTCAGGCAGTTGATATTTACAAATGGTCATTTCTACTAAATGCAATTTAAGAATTGAAGACTAACCATGGTTTGAACGCAAGGCCATGGTTTAGTTCGTATTGAATTTGCTTTACAGCTATAGAGCTATTGGAGTCATAGGCTAGTAAGCTGTTCATGAGATTGAACTAACAGATTTAGTGTATGGCTTGCTTGCTTTATTTAGAAACTAACCATCCTCCACCTGTTAGTGTCATATTCCAAGAACAGTTTCCTTTTTTTTTTTTTTTTTTGGGGCATCCTCTAGCTAATCTTATATCTTCAAAATTAACAGCCATACCCCCTTTTAAATCCACTAGCCATCAATTTCTTCTATATGGCTACTCTATTTCTTCTATGTCAACCCTTTATCATCTCACTTGTATTGCATTTAATCTTTTTGGGTGTAACCCCAAAAAAGTAGATCAGGGAGGTGTCAGAGTAAGTCAAGATTAGATGCTTAATTTGTGCAAAATTTAACAGTTAATAGGCAGAAAATTATTATCTTATTTTGATCAGAGACAACTATTAGGTGTGGTCTTGTATAACTGAGATACTTAGGAAGTTAGGAGTATTTTTTGGTTTAGGATGCAGATTCGACCCCTTGGTAAAGAAGTGTTGGTATGGATATTATGTAGTTTCTCTAATTGGAGTTTCTTACTCTTCTGTGTACTACTGATTCCAAGGATATCTTAGCTTTGATGTGATGGAAAGACGTTCTTATTTTATCATTCCTGATACCATATGTTACCCAAAGGTTCCCCTTCTTTGGCTCTTGTATTTGCAATTACTTACTATCTTGGCTGCTTGAATCTCAAGCAGGCATGTTTGACAGTCTGTTAGGTATTGATTCATTGTCATTTATTTTTTAATATAAAAAAAAAAAACAAAAAAAAAAAACTGCATTCTAGGCACATCTGAAAATTAGGTCAGGAACAGTTTCATTGTGGCTATTTGGTTGACGGTGGGCTATTGGCATGAGCATATGTGCCTGAGAAAGTTCTAGTGTGGTATGGCTAGATATTATTATCTTAGAATTCGGCCTGTAATTAAAATTCTAATAAGCTTTATTGTTTCAATTTTTGTTATATTTGAGAATTTTTAGGTCCAAATGCTTTGGTGTTTTCTTTTAAAGCTATGATACTGGTGGTAGTGTTTTGTGCATAATTTTACTGATATCTTTGGACACAAATTTATCACAGGTGTGGTCATATGTGCTGTTGCACAGCTTGTTCATCGCAATTGTCAACATGTCCACTCTGTCGACGACGCATTGAACAGGTTGTTCGAACTTTCCGTCACTGAAGCATGGGTTTTGCTTTTTGGTGCATCAGATAGGTGTTGAGTACAAGGATATCAAACGTAGCTCCAGTTTGAAATTGCTCAGCGCTCCAATTTTTAAGTAATTAGGTTCCAATTTGAATTTAGTACTATTTACGGCAATATATTTTTCTCCCTTACATGGGAAACTGCCGTATGGATTGATGTCCTGATGTCCTGTGGCAGTACCCTAGTTCATGTTTCTGGGCGAAGGCATTCAGCACTGTAAATACATCATATGTGAACCTATATCTTATACGGGAAAAACTCCAAGAAAGCTTCAGTTGAGAAATTAATGTCTTTATACCCCGACAAAAATCCTAGGATTGATGGACTCTTCTACCATATTCTCTACTTGCTCAAAGCATAGCTAAGCTTTCGCTAGTTTTGGACAATGTACATTACAAGTGTGCAATAATGCAAACCGTTATTTCAAGACATAGAATGTGCATTATACATATCTAACACGTGTATTATACATATCTAACACATGATAAAGTATGTATATGATATAGTTTAAGTGGATTATGCGATATATAAACTACTATTAATTGTGTCACAACGTATTTTTGATGCAGAGATGTACAAAGTAAAGAACAACTTCAATGATTATTTTTACAAAAACATGGATTAAAACTCTGAAATTGTAAAATTTACTCATCCATTAATCACTTGTACACAAATTAAACACTATGCTCATTAGTAAAAGGCTTACCTATCAGATTGTTAATGTCAATGGCAATTTTAAATACGATAATATCTGTATTAATCTATTAAACGATGGTACTAAGAACGTTTATGTGCCACGTAAACCCCTAAGCATTTTGATACGTCACATGTTCAATTCATCAAGGACGAGGAGGTTTGAACACTCAACCTTTTAGAAGAAAGATCATTGTTTAATCATCTAGACTAATTATCATTTGATACTCTACGTGTCATAATGATGAGGGGTCTACGTGGCACATAAACGTACATAGTAAACCTCTTGGGCTACTCACTTGTTGATAACTTAAATAGTTGATTAGCTAACTTAATTTTGGATAATGGACAGTACAAGTGTACATTAATTATGCGATATGACTAAGAGATTCTCAATCCTTACATCAAGGTCGTATGTTGTTTCAAAAAAGAAAATAAAAGGGAAGGCAATTCAATAAAGGGGCAAAACAAACAAGAAGACAATTAGGTATTAGCATTAGTAGTGGCTCCAAGGAAAAGTTTTGCCTGGCCACAAGGTCATATTTGAAAACTATAACATTGCTCAGTTGACTTGTTTAACCTAAATTACACCATGTTTATTTTAATACTTTTTCCGTCCTTTTTCGATTGCGATTGGAGATGAGCGATATTTTAGGAGATGAAATCGACATAGAATAAAAATATAGAATGAAACACATGTAATGAGATATATGAAATCATTGTCTAAATATTTTCAACTTTCCAAACAGAAATACGTTGCGATTAGAATGGAAAGAACGGAGAAAGTATAGGACAACATTGACTATTTCTTAAGTTGACTCTTTTGTAAATGAGTGGTCATCACAAACTATTTATCCCATGCAACAACAGCTTTTTATAAGGTCTAAGTAACACCATATAAGTTTGCATTTCAATGATTAGATTTTATATTGCTTTTAATCATGAGCTATTTGAAACTGATCAAAATATTAATGTTTTATCAAATGATGAATATTAATTGTGGTTGAGGGATCTGAATAGTTACTCCATTATTATTAACATGCATTAGATATAATTCTTAATTAAGATCCAAATTTGGTACATTAGAGATAAATTATTTAGATCTATGTTTTGTATCTGTTTTTTATAATTATAATAATAGTTCGATGTGTTGGAATCTTACGTATTACCAATTTTCTTTGCAACATTAAATGGCTACTAAGATTTGGCCTCTGGTTATGCTGAAAAACCAAACTGTTGTGCATGACTTCATAATTTATGTATTCTACCTTTATTAAAATAAGTTAGCAAATTACATAATTTTTATTAATTGGGTGTTACGGAGTATTGTTTACTAATTTATCTAAGTTTTTCTAATGAGCTTAATTGTCTTTTATAGAGTAGGTCAAAACTGTTAACAACTTTCAAATAATTTAACTCACCTATGGCTGTTTTTCTAAGAAAAATAAATTCGGAAGAACATAAACAAAAAATTTGACAGTTTATTTGTACTACCAAACCAAAAGTTTTAATTTCTAGCAAATTGACACTAAAAAAAAACATTTTAATTTCACCAATTGATCCTAGAAAATGCTAGCGGTATTAATAACATATACTCTCTCCGTTTTATAATAATTGTAACATTTTTCATTTATATCCTTTTCATAATAATTGCAATACTTCATTATTTTGGTAAGGACCTACTACTATGTTATTTAGCACACAAACACAAATAAACCTTTTTTTTTTTTTATTAACAACGATAATATATAGTTTTGACATATATAATTCATATCCTAAGGTAGAAAATATATCATTCTAAAATACCAAAGGAAACTAATATATACGTTAAGATAGAAAATTTATTAGGGCGATTAGAAAAATTCTAGCATAGTAGTCGATTACGCTAGAAGCTTTGATGCACGAGATTCAGTCTTTGTGCAGAATATTCAATATTTCCTATGCGGCGCAAGGGTGGTTAGTGACGGACAATGTTCAAATGCCGCATAGCTAGAATACGCTGTATTCCATGCCAAATTGATATTAATATGCTACATACTTGAATATATATATTTGTGACTAACTAGTAAATTATAAATAATAGATTTATATATATATATTTATATATAAAGGGGAGTTTTTTTAGAGCGCCATGTAGGATTTTTATTTTTAAAAAAGTTATTAGAGCGCCACATATGATTAATATTTTTAAAACGCTACAATAGGATTATGCCACCTAAAATTAGTTAACGTGCCACGTAAGATTATAAATTATAGTTATATCCAATAAATAATTCAAGTGTCACATAAGCATAATTGACCAATGAGATTTTAATGGTTACATTAATTAAATACGAAATATTATCTTTTGAGATTAGGAATTTTATCTAATATTTTAAAACAAATACGGAGAAAATGATATATTACGTACAACTAATAAAATAACAAATGTAATCACATAAATATAAAAAATATTTTTTAGAAAAAAATAGATCGACCCGTGCATCGCACGGGCTTCATCTAGTAGATTTATAATAATGACATTTTCTATGCATTACTAAGTATAATATTCCATAATATTTGTATGTAAGATCTGAATCTCTTGAGGATTATTTATTGGAGATTCTCTTTGTTAATTTTGTCACTATTATTGTGAGCTTAAAATATGAGGTCAGGGACCAGACTTCAACATTTAAGGCGGCATGCAGTGCCAAAGAGTGCAGAATGTCCAGCATCACGTACTCTCTTTCGTTTTTTAAATTATTCAGTAATCACAAATTTGTGAATTGATTAATGTTATTTAGGGTCTTTTTGTTAATGTTCATGAGATATTTCGGGTTGGTAGTTACTACAAAATTGATTGCTATACGCCTATACGTACAAATACTTAGTTGTTTTAAGGTATATATAATATATATATATAGAGAGAGAGTTAGGACGTTTGGTACATTTATGAGTGTTTTTAGTTTCCCTCGTTTTTATTAGTACTTGCACAGTAATAGATGTATCGGAGTAAAGTTAAACCATTTAATTTCTTCGCATATAGCTAGATCAAAAATCCAAATTAAATTTAAGAAAATGATAGAGATTGAATATTGTATTTTACAATGCATCTAAACCACGCCACCATTATGTATTACTTGTATCAGTTTGTTTTGTGTGATAGGGAGCCACAAAGTAAACTTTATAGACAAGTTTATTTCAATACAAATTCTCGGGTAATTAACCCTAAAATAACATTTTGTCATCAACTAATTATTAGTTAGTTGGCATCCCCAATATGAAAAACTCCATAGCAAAATGTCTATGATTAAAAACTTGACGTTATTTGATAGATATACATATACTTGTAATCATATACTTGTATATGATTACAAATTAAGGAGTATGCTTTGAATTTTCCATGCAATTTCCTCAGGTGAATTATAGTGTAAAGTATTTGAACTCTCAAGTGGTGGAAGAGTGCCAAAAAATAAATCTGATTGCTTCTCGGATATAAACAAAACTCAAAGATAAATTTCCAAAATTTATAGATTGAGATATTAGCTAGCTCAGTTTGTCAATTTATTAAAAGCGTCAAGCAAAATGTCACAAGAGCTTTAAATAAGGCATGTGTCGACATGTCTTGTTTTGTTTAAAAAAGACAAACGTTAGATAAAATGTTTCTAATAAACGAGTGTTTGAATCATATACGGTGCGAACTCGTTATAAGGGTAATACAAATTATTATTGGGGATAGAAGATTTAAATATGTGACCTGATTTAGGTTCGGTTTTGTTCACTTCACTGTAAAATAATAATATTTAATGTAAATAATTTCAATTTGATAAAAATAAGTTTAATTAAATTAAAATAATTATAGTTCAAAAAAAAGATAATTTTAATTAAGTAAAATAACTTAAATTAAATAAAAATAATTATAGTTTAGTAAAAAAAATAGTTTAGTAAAAATTAGTAATTTTATAGAAAATATATAATAGAGATTTAGTAAAAATAACTTCAGTTTAACAAAAATAGTTTCAGTTCATTAAAATAATTTCAGTTCAGTTATATCACTTTCATTTAAAAAAAAAAAAACTTTCAATTCAGTAAAAATAATTAATGTTTAGCAAAAATAATTTCAATTGAATAAAAATATTTTTAGCTCAGCAAAAATAAATTAAAGTAAAATAAACAGAGCTTATTGTATACAAAACCTAATTTAAACCATTAATTCAAGACCTTGCCGATCAGTTATTGTAACTTAATCATATCAAGTGTGAGATTTTTTTTTTCCCCCTTTAAATGAAGTTAAACCAACAAGGCTTGATTGTTGAATCTGAATAAGTCCGAGTCAAACCAGGTGATTAAATTTGGCTAAAAAAGCCCTTTTAAAGAAGATTCTTAAAAGGTATCAAAGTGCTAATTGCTCTACACGTCGCCGTCATTTATTGCGTTATGAAACATGCCTAATTAGATGACTATACTTAATATAAAAAGGAAATAATTAGCTACCAACTTGGTCGTAAGTCTATTAAGCAGACGGCAATAATATCACAGCTTTAGTAATTCTTTAATTATCAAAAGGCTGATCTTTGTCGTTCTATTGTCTGTCTTTGAAAAAATAATGCAATATTTTGAACCTGTACCGACTAGTTAAATTGTTATACTTCATTATAAAGGTGTTAAAAACTAGTCGATAATTTAACTCGAAAGTGATTTAATTTAGATTTTAACTTGTATGGACATATGGTTTAATATGACTCTAATTCGAACTAGACTAGACCTGACTAAACTCAATGGAACTCAATCCACGCAGACTCAACTACACCCGAGGACCCGACCCATGCAATACTCTTAATTGACACCTCTGCTCTCGTGGATAACGGTTTATATAACTCCTAGTACATTGAATTTTTAATAGTAAATCAAATAAAATTGCTAGTTATTTCACCGGAGTACGAAAAACAAAAAATGTAAGGGTCAAGTCATACTTATTTTTTGGGGAAAACATGCAAAAAGAGCGGTGTCCTTCATATATGAGATTTTATATGTGTTTTTAAAATTTACATCTTCTTTGATATATTTTAGGAAAAATTGCCCGCAATAATCCCACCTTAGGAGCGTCTATGAAAAATAATCCCACCTTTAGAATATTTTTAAATAATCTGATCTTTATACTCAATCCGCTTAAAATGATCCCAAGTGACCTTTAACCGGTTGAATAAGTAAAGAAAAAAAATTATAGTAAAGAAAAAAATTATTAAGTTTAATGTACATGTGTCACAATTTAATTTGTCCAAAAAAAATTAACAAAAAAAATTAAAATAAGAATAAACCACCATTCTTTCCAAAAAAAAAAAAAAAAAAAGAAAAAAAGAAAAAACTACCACCACTAAGTTTCAGCCACCACCATCCTCACCCACCACCTAAACCTCCAGAACCACCACCCCACGCCCAGCCCTGAAACCACCACCTCCCGGAAACCACTGCACCAACAAACAGGATCCCACCCCAACCAACCAACTTCGAAACCCCAAAGGTGGGATTATATCCTTTTCGAAAATCGAACCCCAGAAAAACTAAACCCAGGAAACGGCGTGAATCGAGGTCGGGGATGACGACGCGGTCGAAGTGGCCTAGGGGAAAGGAAGGCCAGCGCTGCCGGGAAAGGGAGATGGGTTGGTGGTTTAGGGGAGGGGAGGTTGATTTTTTGGGTTTATTGCTGCTTGGTTTCGTGGGTTGGTGGTTTAATTGCTGCCTGAGTTTCATGGGGGAGGGAGGTGGGTTGATAGTTTGGGCGGCTGGAATCGAGGTTAAACGCTCCCTGGGTTTCGTGGGAGAGTGAGGCAGAGTGATGGTTTAGGGGAAGGGAGTCAAGTGCTGGCATAGGTGCTGGGGTTGGGGGTCTGGGTGGCCGGAGCTATGGGGCAGGGGAGTTAGGGACGGCGGGTTAGGGTGGCTATGGCTGGTGGGTGGTTTTTCAATTTTTTTTATTTTTTCTCAAAAAAAAAAAAATTAAATTTATTTAATTTCATTTTATTTTTATTTTTTGACCAACCACAAGCTGCCAAGTATCATGTAACTTGTTATAACAAGTTACATGAACGGTTGGGACCATTTTGAGCGGATTGGGTATAAAGGTCGGATTATTTAAAAATATCTTAAAGGTGAGATTATTTTTTGCGAACGCCCCAAAGGTGGGATTATTCCCAGCAAATTTTCCTATATTTTAAGTACACAGATATTGTACTTGTATAGTTGTGTCTTTTATACAAGTTTGTTTCATCATCACCTTAAAATATACAAGTCAATCTTGCGCATAGCAATTTACAAAAGGGTGAAGTATATCAATATGTCCCGTTGCCAGTCTCAAGCCTTATATAGGAGGTGGGTTACGGTAGGCAAGAAACAGTCAATGTAGACTTTGCCAAATTGCTTGACATAAGACACAATGATTGAGAGTAGTACTAGCCTACTAGGATGAGTGACCTTCTAGGAAATCCTCATATTGGTTCATGTAGCCAACCCTTAGATCTTGAGATTATGTTAAATGAACATCTCAACCAAAAGTTTAAGCTGATGGTTGAAAATCATAAATATGTTTTATACTCTACACGCCCCCTCACACAAGAGCTCGTTGGGCTTGAACTGTGGATGCAGCATGGGCCCTCCTCATACCCAGCGCAAAATATTCTACTTGAAAGTTGGGGGTGAATAAGATTTGAACCCGTGAACTTTATGTCACGTTGTCTCTGATATCATGTCAAATACGAGTTTGGCCGCACCTGCAACCAAGTGAGAGAGTCCATTTCGCAAGATTAAAGAAGTATCCATCCTAATACAATATGATAATAAGAGGAGTAACTCCTTAGCATTATAAAGTGATATATACTCTCTCTTCTTCAATCAATGTGGGACAGTTACATACACGTTGTTATACTTGGGAGGTCTATTCTTAAACATGAGACCTAGCTAAAGTGCTTATAACAAGGTATAAGATATAGGGTCCAATATTGTAGGCCTGGCTTTGATAGTCCTTACGGCCTCACATGTAAGGTCCCTAAATGACTATAGTTCATTGGGCCAAATTGAGTAGGTTTATGTGAGGGGGAGTGAAGAAGCAATCTAGCTCAGAAAATTACATGAAACAAAGCCCCTTAGTCATTTAAGGTTCAATAATATTATACGTCTGGCTCTGATACCATGTTAAAGGACAATCTCAATCAAAATCTTAAGCTGATGGTTGAGGTTCATTTATATATTTTTTATACTCTTTAGATTAGCATGCAAGCAAGCAAAGTTTTATGACATAGTCATTTATATTTTTTGTTAATAAAAATAATAGTAGATCATTTATTTTTTTGTCGCCATAATTCCATATATAACAAGTGTTTCGGGGGTTTTTGTCCCTCGGGAGAGTTACAACACTAAAACTGGATTCAACTGAGGATGCCTGTACCTGCAAAGCAAACGGACCGCCGGATGGTCGGTGGTCCGCCTCCGAAGATTAAGTCAGTAAATATTCGGAGATAAAACGTGCGGAAGTAAAGTTATCTGCTTGGATTCCAATCTCAGGTAAAGTGCTGTGTGTTCCTTGAAAACGACAGCTCTGTGGTAAGTGACGTATTGTCTCGTATTGTGTGTCAAAAATTCTCTCTTTTTTCGTGTATCGTCATAAATGACGTAATGTCCCTATTTATAGGGAAAAGTGTGCCCTCCTAGGATCTGGTGACCTAGGAGTTAGGTCACGTCGTTTTGCGGCGCCTCGGGATTTGGGCCTTAGAAGGCCGCCATCCCAGGGCCAATACCTGAGTGACACGTGTCACTGTGCCCAAAAGGATTCTGAAGCACCTTTTGGGTGACACGTGTCGCCGACTGAATGGTCCCTGCTGGACCTTCAGTCCACGTAGGACGGAGAAGAGTCCACCCTCCACGTGTCATCACTCCATAGGTCCAAATGGCACCTATATGGAGGACACGTGGCGCTTTCTGGTTGGGCCACCTGGCCGGGTATAAAAATACCCAAATCATTTGCCCCTCACAGGGGACACGTGCATTGCACGCGACTCCTGTGACAGGTGTCAGTATCTGAGTGGTCAGATTCAAAAATTACTGGAGGGAAAAAGTAGGGTTTTTACCCCCCTATAAATAGTAAGGTTTGACCCCCCTCTTGGATTCACACCTTGGCGAATCTCTGGAGAATCTTGGACTTTTTGACTTAAAGAATCTCAAAATTCCCTAAGCGTTTTTCAAGCATTCGACGCTCGGCTACCAGTTCGACTGTTCTTTAGTCAACCAGGCGTCTTTCTCCCTTCTTCTAAAGGTAACGCCTGTATTTTCTTTTTACTCTTCATTTTTTCTTTGTTTTCAAAAAAATGGTTCCCCAATTGCATGCGGCACGGCGTAGGATAGTGATCAGCCGGTCACCGGGGACGGCTGAGTCTAGAACTAGCAGTGCCGAATGCTTGGCCAAAGACCCTGCTTTGCGAACTTCTCCGAATCCGACCGTTTCCGTGTCTGTGCAGGACACTATGGCCAGAATCAAAAGAACAGCAAGGCAGTGTAGCTCCGATGGAGTTTTCTACCATTCGGATGGGTCGACTGTTTTTTCAGACGGCTCAATAAGAGTGCCTCGAAGTGAGCTGTCGGAACACCCTGACAGCCCTTCCTATCTTCCTCCTACCCCCACTTATTACCATTCGCCCACATCTAGTGGAACTCCCAGTGATGGAATCCTGGGGGAGGCGGATGAAGAATATCAACCCGGGCCTTCTGGACAGGCGCCGGAAGAGAGTCTAGGGGAGGACCCCGCTGGCACCAGTCGGCGGTCCCCTAGCTCTGATGAGAGCTCTGATGACGAGTCGGCCTCGTCATCTTCTTCAGAGAATGCCTCCGTAGCTTCAGAGGAGGCTAGATCAAACATAGATTCTGCCAGAGAGTCCCTGGCAGTGGATAGAGGGGAAAGCTGGGCCGAGCCGAGTGCTTCCAGGCGCTTGGAGAGAGCCCCCTACTATCAGCATGTTCCGCCAGGCAGGCGGAGTGCCATGGCATCCGGCCTTGCCAATTTTAGGCGCAAGGTCGTCCTAGGCTATGGCTACACTTTGTCGGTCCCTAACGAGGGCGACACCATAACCTGGCCGAGCCTGGCCAGCTATCAAGACAAAGCATTCGGCTGCTATGAAGCGGCCTTCCAGGCTGGCCTCCGCTTCCCTCTCCATCCGGCCGTGGAGAGGATCTTGGACGGATACCAACTGGGTATCTGGCAACTTGTACCCAACTCCTGGATCAATATTCTGGGGTACGTTGCCGCCTGTGAGATGCTGCAGGTGGAGGCGAGCTTTGAAGCGTTCGCCCATATGCACTATCTGAGCAGGGCGCCTGCTAGGGGCGGTGAAGGCTGGTACACCTTGACCACTTGCAAGGGGTACATGATGGCTGTTGGCAAAGAGAACAAGTGGAAAGACTGGAGGACTAAGTTTTATATAGTCAAGTCTACCGACAGCCGCCTGAACCAAAAGTATAATAGGTGGAATAAGGATCCACCTCTCCTAGCAGGCAGGAGCGCATTGCCGCCTATTCCCAGGCGGGCAAAGGAGGAGATCATGGACGCGGGGTTGTTTACCGTGTGCGTGTGGACGAACGATGAGGGGGACAAGGAGGTCACCCCTCAATGCTATCTCCCTTTGTACAAGTGGTTTGAAGAAGGGACATTCTTAGCCGCCTGTGGGCTAAGTTCTGAGATGCCGAGAGGTAGTCGGCCGTCTGTTTTATATGTAATTTACTTCTGCTTTTCAGTACTTGTTTAAGGAAGCTAATCACTTGTTCATTTTTGCAGATAAAGCAATGGAAAAGCTCTCGGCCACAAGGAAGCCAGCTGTATCTGCTGCTCGATACAGGTCGAATGTTTTAAACAGGGCAGAAGTAACCACTCACACCAAAGTGGATGAACAGAAAACTGGCGGCACCTCCAAGGTAGAAAATTGTTATACTTTCATTTCTGACCAATATTAAATTTGCCCGAATGATTTCTAACTTGCGTTTATCTTGTGTTGATGTAGGGTGCGCCTTCCAAATCTCCTTCAAAACCATCCGACCCTAAAATCCAAAAGACTAGGGCGGGTGATGTGAGCGCATCCGGCAAGGGCGGCCGGAAGCACGTTGCTCATAAGCCCAAGAAGGGCCCAGACGCCTCTTCTCTCGAAGCTGAAAAGGAGATCAGCAAACCGGATGCCCAGAGGGCATCGAAGGGTGGCTTTAAGCAACCCACCACTGCTGTCGGCTCAGCAGGAGAGAAGAGAAGCCTGGGGAGAGAGGAGGAACAGAAGGACGACGGTAAAATCCATTCGCCCCTCTTGTTCTTCCATTTAGATGTACTTGAGTTATTTTCTCTAACTTTCTCTCCTTCTCAGTTCCGGTGCAGAGGCCGACTGTAGTCCAGATGGCCAAGTCCATGCTGAGGGTGGTCGATCCTGACGACAAGGCGTCTGTCAGAGGAGTCGGCACCCTTGACTTGGATGGCATCTTGGGGAACCTCTGCGAGGTATGAGTTAGCTCAAGCAACTCCCTCTTTTTTTTCTTTTTTCTTTTTTTTTTTTTTTTTTTTTTTTTTTTAAGCATTATTTCTTTTTTCGCCTGGTTTTAACCATTCGGCTCTTTTGCAGGCCATGCTGCGCGTCCAAGGGCTCAGGCAACCCCTCAAGGAGAAATCCAAAGAGGTAACAGTCGCTAAAGCTCAGGCCGAGTCCGCCTTGGATCGAGCTCAATTTGATATTGCTCAGAATGAGTATCTGACGCTTGATATGATGTATTCGCAGGCGGAAGCCAATATGCAGGTGAAGAAGGACCTGGACTCGGCCCGCCTACGCATCACTTCCCTTAAGAAAGAGATTACAACTCTTAAGGAGAAGCTCGAGCCTCTTCAAGATGCCAAAGAAGAGGCCGAGAGAGCCAAGCAGAAGGTGGGCCGCCTGGAGCAGCGCCTCAGCAACCAGGAGCATCAGCTGAAGTCCAAGTTTGAGTCCGTGGCTGATCAAGAGAGAGAGGCTCTTGTTAAGCAAATGATGAGCGATTATGAAGCCATCATGCGGGACACTTGGGCGGCTGTACAGCCGGACTCGGACTATCAGATTTGGAAATCCAAATTTGAGGAAGCCAGCAAAGCATTCGACGCTCACCTTATTGAAGAGGCTGAGAATGCTGAGGCCGAGGAAAGTTCTGGGTCCGACTCTTCTGGGGAGTCGTCCTCGGGCGGCGAGGAGGAGGATCAGGCGGAGGAGCCAGAGAAAAAGGAGGAAGAGCAGCCGAAGGACGACAAGCCGGCTGCCACTGAAGAGGCTCTCCCCTGATCACTTAAGCTTTTATGCTTTTCTGCGGCCGAATGGCCATGTACTTTTCTTTTCCGGCCTGTGTGCCGAGTATTTGTATCTTTACCGACCGAGGGGTCGGGTAATTTGACAATCTTTCTGGCTTTGCCAGATAACAATCTTAACCAATCGTCTGGTGACGATTGGTCTTTAATTTAAATCCTTCGGCTATTTGGCTGAAGTTATCCATATTGTTGTTGTCCTTTGCATTTTGAATTTTTCATTACATGTTTTTGGCTAAGTATTATAACCTGTATACCATGCGAATGTTCTTGCCCCTGGACGGATGTCGGGTGGTTTCGGTTTATTGGATTGATTGACTTAGAAATTTTTGATACTTAGAAGAGTATGCATGGTTTCTAAGTCAATCAATCACTATGGTGATTGCCCCAAACCACGCGGCAGACGTCCATCCAGAATTGGCAAACATAAGTGTTCATTCGGCCATTGGCTCGAACTAACTCAAATTTCCAACTTAGCTAATTTGCTAAGGGTAAACCTCCGCTTGTTCTGCCCCATAAGCAAAAACAAGCGCCTCCGGCCATAGGCCTCTTTGAGATAAAATGCTAAGTTTGTAACTTAACCAATTTTCTTTAAAAATAATTGTCCGCCTGTCTTGCCCCATAGGCAAGGATCAGACGTCATCCGGCCAATAGCCTCAATAATTGCTAAGTAGTTAACTTAACTTGTATAAAATATTCCGCCTGTTTTGCCCCTGAGCAATAACAGGCGCATCCGGCTTTATGCCTCAATTAGCCTCTACTCATGAAACAGTGACGACTGCGTTAAATAGAAAATTCAGGTCTTTTAGATTTCACTTTCGATTAAAACAAACGACTGCGAATGCTGCCTTAGCATTCGGTAGGGCCGCTTGATATATTCGTAGAGCAATGTGCCACCCAAATGGGAGATGCTTCTCCTCGACGAATTCGCCCAAATGGACGTCGCCGGTTATCTGACTCATGTTGGAGCAGACGGTCATGCTCATGTTGGGGCAAACTGTGACCATTCGGTCTCTTTTTGTTTATTAACATCCGGCCATGGGCCTCATCATGATTTTATCTGGCCTTAGGCCTCTTAAATGATCAAGTAAATATTCATCAAGTGTTGGTGTAAACTTGATGAATTTCGTAGGGACGACTGTTCTAAAACAATCGGCTCCTTCAGAGGGATTGGGGCGTCTGCTGTTGGGACAGACGCTTTCCAAACATATTGGCCGTCTGTATTTGGTACAGGCGACACTTAAAAAACTTAAATAAAAAGATAAGTTGGGAAATGAAGGCATTTTCTCATTAACTATACGTGAGATTTACAAAATTGAGGTCTTTACATTCGTACTTAGAAGTAGTACTTTTTCAAGTTGTCTACATTCCAAGTTCTGGGCAGCTGCCTGCCGTCTGGTTCTTCCAGGCGGTAGGTGCCGTCTCTTATCTCCTCATAAATTCGGTAGGGGCCTTCCCAATTTGGGGTTAGCTTTCCCTGTTCATTCGCCCTACCGACTGCCTCCATTTTCCGTAGCACAAAGTCCCCCACTTTGAGAGGACGCTTGTGTACTCTTTTGTTATAAGCCCGAGTCATTCTCAGACGGTATATCTCATGACGCAAGGCAGCATTGCCCCTGCGTTCTGGAAGTGAGTCCAATGCTAGGCGCATGGCCTCCCAATTTGCCTCTTCATCATACAACATGATTCGAAGGGTAGGCTCATAGTGCTCAATGGGCAGAACAGCTTCTGCACCATACACCATTAGGAATGGGGTTTCTCCCGTTGCCCCTTTAGCAGTCGTTCTGATGGACCAAAGGACGTGTGGTAATTCATCCGCCCAAAGGCCACCAGCCCGCTCAATCTTCTTTTTAATTCCGTCTGAGATTAACTTGTTGAAGGCTTCGACCTGGCCATTTGCTTGTGGCCGGACGACTGATGCGAAGAAGCTTGAGACCCCCTGGTCTCCCAGCCAAGTCTTGAGTTGAGGCGTCTCAAATTGAGGACCATTGTCAAAAACCATAGACATGGGCACCCCGAAACGAGTGATTATGTTCCTCCAGATAAAGGAAATGACGTCTTTAGTCTTGATGTTTTTGACTGCCTCAGTAAAGTAATCCACAGCCACCAATATATAGCGCTTGCCGCCTGGTGCAGTTGTATATGGCCCCAGAATGTCCATGCCCCATTTGGCAAAGGGTATTGGGCTGTGGATGGCCGTCAGGTCTGTAGCCGGACGATGGATGAGCTTGCCAAACTTTTGGCACTTGTCACATTTTTTCACCATTTCCATGGCATCCGACTCCAGAGTCGGCCAAAAGTAAAGCCGCCTGGCCTTGGCCGCGAGGGATCTGCCGCCTATATGGGAGGCGCAGAATCCCGAATGCAACTCTTCGAGAACTTCCTTCCCCTTTTCAGGGGTAACACACTTCAACAGGGGTTTCAAAAAGCCAGCCCTGAAGAGCTCTCCTTGCCGTAACTCGAAGTTAGCTGCTCGTTTTTTCAGAACAGCCGCCTCCCGTGGTGAGTCAGGGAGCGTGCCGTCTGCAAGATAGGTCCGGATGCTGTCCATCCAGGTTGAGCTTCGGTCAAGAATTCCAATGGGGTCTCCCTCTGATATACTTCTTTTTTCCATGACCTCCCAGAAGACTGACCGAGGCGTTTCACAGGAGGCGGATGATGCCAACTTGGACAGAGCATCCGCTTGGTTGTTTGAAGACCTGGGCACCTGAGTTAGATGAAATTCTTCAAGTGACCCAACTTCACTCTTGACCGCCTGCAAATATTTTATCATGGCCGGATGAGTGGCCTCGTACGTTCCATTAACCTGGAGTACGACCAGTTGAGAATCAGAGCAGGCGGATACCTTCTTCGCCCCTGCCGCCTTGCAATACCGGATGCCGGCCAGCAGGGCCTCATACTCGGCCTCATTATTAGAGACCTGAAACTTGAACCGTAGTGCGTATTCGTACTTATCTCCTTCAGGAGATTGACAGATAATCCCCGCACCACAGCCGTTCACAGTGGAGCTCCCATCCACATATACTTTCCAGACCTGGTCCGTATTGTCCGGAACAACCGGCCTTGTCATTTCGACAATAAAGTCAGCGAATGCTTGTCCCTTTATTGCCTTCCTTGATTCATAAGTGATTTCTAATCCTTGTATTTCGATTGCCCATTTGAGCATTCGTCCAGAAGACTCCAAGGTGGTGAGTGGCCGTTTGATCGGTTGGTCAGTATAGACCTCTACCGCATGCGCCAAGAAGTAAGGTTTAAGCTTCTTGATGGCCATGTAAAGGGCAAGGCCGAATTTCTCAACCATGGGGTACCGAAGCTCCGCATTTCTCAAAACATGGCTTATGAAATACACCGGGAGCTGGATGCCGTCTCTTTCAGCTAAGAGGACAGCACTGAGGGCATGATCAGAGACGGCTAAGTACATGAAGAGCTTCTCTTTAGGCAAAGGGCTGACAAGCCTCGGCAAAGAGTGCAGATGAGTTTTTAGCCTTTGAAAGGCCGCCTCTGCATCATCCCCCCATTCAAAGTTTGTCTTCTTTTTGATTGCCTGGAAAAAGTAGAGACACTTGTCGCCTGAACGGCTGAGGAATCTCCCCAGGGCCGCCAGACAACCTGTTAGTTTTTGCACTTCCTTCACAGTACGGGGCGACTGCATGTCGATTACCGCCTGTATTTTCTCAGGGTTGGCCTCTATTCCTCTTTGGTCAATCAAAAATCCGAGAAACTTCCCAGACTCAACACCAAAGACACACTTTTTTGGGTTAAGCATGACCTTGTGCCGCCTGAGTGTGGCGAATGTTTCTCGGAGATCAGCAAGGTGATCCGCCTGCTGTTTGGATTTGACTATCATATCGTCAATGTACGCCTCTACATTCCTTCCGATTTGATTAATGAAGACCGTATTAATCATTCGTTGGAAGGTAGCAGGCGCATTCTTCAAACCAAACGGCATCACAGTATAACAGAACAACCCCTGATCAGTGACGAATGCCGTCTTTTCTTGATCTTTTTTCCACAGGGGGATCTGATGGAAACCTGAATAGGCGTCCATGAAACTCATCAGGGCATGTCCGGCTGTTGAGTCGACCAGACTGTCGATCTTAGGCAGTGGATAGCTATCCTTTGGACATGCCTTGTTGAGGTCTGTGTAATCAACACACATCCGCCAAGTTCCATTCGGCTTTTTTACTAACACAACGTTAGCCACCCACTCAGGGAAGTTGCACGGCCGAATGAACTTGGCATCTAACAGCTTTTTTACTTCGGCAGCTGCCGCCTGACTTCTTTCTTCGCCGTGGTTTCTTTTCTTTTGCCGGATGGGCTTCTTTTTAGGATCCACGGCGAGTTTGTGGACGGCGAGATCCAGGCTGATGCCTGGCATCTCTTCCACTTCAAAGGCAAAGATGTCTTTGAATTCCTTGAGCAGCTGGTGAAGGTTTTCACCCAACTTTGCAAAGGCAATCGTCCCCACCTTAACAGTCCGCTCTGGACGGCTATCATCCAGAGGGATATCAATGTGCTCTCCAGTAGGCTGGGGACGAAGATCATCCGACCTTTCCCCGGTCAGTGATTGCTATTGCTTTTCTTTTTTGACCACCACCAGCTGATCAGTCTTTCTTTTCTTTCCGGCTGGTGGGGCCGACTGTTCTTCCTCGACATCGTCGAGGTCAATCATTTGCTTGCCCCGGCCGGATGCTGCGGCCGCAAGCTTGACGTCCGAGAGATAACACTCTCGAGCCGTCTTTTGGTCCCCATTAAGGGAACCAACTGTTCCATCATCCTTCTCATACTTGAGTAACATGAGAGCAGGGATGATGACGGCCTTACACTCATTAAGAGTGGGTCGGCCAAAGATGAGGTTGTAAGCCGTGAGCTCTTCAACCACTAGGAGACGGATGGTCATGTGTCGACCGTCTCCCCTGCTTCCCAGGCGGACAGGTAGGTCGATTCGTCCGACTGGGTGCACAAGTCATCCTCCAAACCCAACTAAGGTGTGGGTGACCTCCATCATGCTATCCGGTTTGTACTTGAGATTGGACAAGCATTTGAGGCTGATGAGGTCAGAGGAACTTCCTGTGTCAATCAGAATTCGGCCAACCAGCTGGTTGGCGACTTTACACTCAATGACAACAGGGTCATCATGCGGCCGACGGACTTTGCCTCTGTCCTGTTCGGTGATGACAACTTTAGGGAAGGTGGATGTGCTAGATGTATCCCCCTCCTCAACAGAATTGACCATCTTTCTTAGATGGTCCTTGGTACCCCGAATGGTCGGGCCACCACCGGCAAATCCGCCTGCTATGGTGTACACCGGTTCTTCATCAGTTTCGGCACTCACAGCAGGCTAGGGAGTCTTTTTCTTGGACTGCCCCGGATTTGCTTTTGAAGTCACTTTGGACTTCACATAGGATTTAAGCTGTCCTTTGTCGGCCAGACGGTCGAGCTCCCGCTTGAGACTAAAGCAGTCGTTCGTGTCATGGCCAACATCCTCATGGAAATGGCAATGCTTGTTTTTGTTCCTATTTTCAGCGGAACCTTTCATAGCAGTCGGCTTTTCAAGAGTTAGCCGATCCTTAATTTCCAAAAGGATGGAGCAGCAGTCCTTATGGAATTCGTACCTTGGGACGTACGGTTTCCACTCTTTTTTCTTCTTCTGGGCCGGTTGATCAGAGTTATCAATGGCCCAGACTTGCTTTTTCTTTTTGCTCTCTTCTGGCTTAGGAGCCGGCTGAGCAGACCGAGTCTCTTTCTGCCGGTCGGACTTCTTATGGTCCGACTGCTTATTGGAGGAGCAGAGTTCGGTCGCCTGTATGTAGGCTTCCGCCTCTCGCAAGGCTCCTTGCAGAGTAAAGATTTGTTTGCGGACGAGTTCGTACTTAAAGGTAGACCCGTCCTTCAGACCCTTAAAGAAGTCTGTGAAGGCGACCTCATCAGACAGCCCATGAATCTGGATTCGGACCAGATTGAACCGCCTGACGTAGGATCGCAAACCTTCTCTATCTCCCTGCTGTACATTGCCCAAGTCAAGACTTGTCTTTTTGGCAGGGATGTTCATAGAGAAGTTTGATGCAAACAAGAACGCAAGTGTTTTGAAGCTATTTATGCAGCCAGCAGGCAGGTTGCCAAACCACTGCTGGGCTATGGCCTTCAGGGTGGCTGGAAAGCAACGACACCATGCGGCATCATCCAACCCCTGTAAATACATGAGGTGGGTGTATGCTAGCAGGTGGTCTTCTAGGTTGGAGGTCCCGTCATAGGCTCCAACCAGAACGTTTTTAACTTTGGCCGGCTGTACGGCTTCAGTTATTTCCCTGGAGAAAGCAGAGGGTTGATCTCCAAGGTGTTGCAGCCTAAGCTGCCAGTCCATCGGCTGATAGCCGTATGCCGCCTGTCCTCCATAGAGGGTAGGTTGCATGTAAGGTACAACTGGCGCCTGGTACAATGGCTGTGCCATGTACTGGGCGGACTGAATCACATGTGGCCCAGACTGAACCCTTTGGCTGCTTGCTGGGGTCTCATGTACAGACTGGGAACACCTCACAGAGGTATTCCGAAAGCTATCATGATAAGTCGACGTTGAAGCCGACTCTGATTGCTGGGTTCTCCTCTCCTCAATGTATTGCCGAGCGTCAGAGAACGTTTTCTTGCTACCATCCGGCTGTATGTGCCGGATGGGTTTTCTTGCGCCCATTTCTGGGAAACGGAGCCGATTAAGGTCAAATTGGGACCTGGCCTTCTCCTTAGGAGCAGGATGAGGAGTCGGCTGACGGTCCCTGACCGACTTCTGTTTGCCAGCTTGGGCTGGCTTCTTGGCCGACTGCTCCTTTCTAGGAGTAGGCGACTTCTTTGAGGCGAGCTACTTGATTTCACCCCTGAGGCTGCTCAGGAGTGACATTAGCTCATCCCGAGTGACGGGAGCTGATCCTGCCGCTTGGGAAGGATCAACCGGCCGCCCCGAGGGCTTCTTTGGCTGGCCAGCAGTTTTGCTTGGTCCTGCCTGAACATGGGGACGCTCTCGCCGTTCCTTACTGCGGATGCGTTTAGAGATGAGGGATCCATTTGGATCCACATAGGTTTCGACATCAGCGTCGTCACCTGAGTCATGGTCCGTTTGGACCAGTACATCATTTGGAGGCCGAATGGTCTCCGGATTTGGTACAAGCTCTTGTGAAGCCATTTTAGAGGTACTCTCCCCACAGACGGCGCCAAATGTTTCGGGGGTTTTTGTCCCTCGGGAGAGTTACAACACTAAAACTGGATTCAACTGAGGATGCCTGTACCTGCAAAGCAAACGGACCGCCGGATGGTCGGTGGTCCGCCTCCGAAGATTAAGTCAGTAAATATTCGGAGATAAAACGTGCGGAAGTAAAGTTATCTGCTTGGATTCCAATCTCAGGTAAAGTGCTGTGTGTTCCTTGAAAACGACAGCTCTGTGGTAAGTGACGTATTGTCTCGTATTGTGTGTCAAAAATTCTCTCTTTTTTCGTGTATCGTCATAAATGACGTAATGTCCCTATTTATAGGGAAAAGTGTGCCCTCCTAGGATCTGGTGACCTAGGAGTTAGGTCACGTCGTTTTGCGGCGCCTCGGGATTTGGGCCTTAGAAGGCCGCCATCCCAGGGCCAATACCTGAGTGACACGTGTCACTGTGCCCAAAAGGATTCTGAAGCACCTTTTGGGTGACACGTGTCGCCGACTGAATGGTCCCTGCTGGACCTTCAGTCCACGTAGGACGGAGAAGAGTCCACCCTCCACGTGTCATCACTCCATAGGTTCAAATGGCACCTATATGGAGGACACGTGGCGCTTTCTGGTTGGGCCACCTGGCCGGGTATAAAAATACCCAAATCAACAAGGTAGAGGTACATTGGTTGCCTCCGCCTAGGTGCTGTCAAATACATAGCTAGGATGGCTAAGTTTTTAATATTAACATGAGTATAAAGTACCATCAAATAGATAAATAGTACTATTAAATGTTGTATTGGTATAAATATTTTTCTAATGATACAAATATGTAAATCTAAACTAATATTAAAGTAGCAACCGCTGATGCCATCTTTTTTCAAAGTTGTACACGTGGCGCTATTTCATGAAAAGATTTCTCGCTCAAATGCTAATTATTATTATTATTTTTTAAAACAAAATGCTAATTACTTTAAACATATAGTAGCTATTATTTAGGTAATTAATTTAAAGCAGGTGCCTATTATTTTGGTAATTTATGTTGATATATTTTTTTTGATCCAAATGAGGAGCAAGTCCGAGCAAAAACAAACAATTTAGGTTGATATTAGGTTGTTGGAGTCTTTATAGAAGTTGTATGTTGTTAGCATATTTGAGGTCAATTAAATTGAACTTATGAACATTTTAAACTCAAAAAAAAAAAAAAGATATTCAAAGAAAAATTACTGATAAACCCGTGCATCGCACGGGTGCTAACCTAGTTGTACATTAAATATTATACCAATGTGAGATTATAATACTACTAATTAAGACAATCTATAATCTAATGGTATAATATACAATGCGTAATAGTACTCAAAAACCATAAAATGTACTATTATGAATGTCAAATGACTATTTTACTCTCCTATTTACAAAGAAAAAATAGAGCCTAGATGGACTAGGGTAGAAGCCCTTGTATATATATGCATGGATGGTTGTTTTTTTTTTTTTTTTTTTTTTTTTTTTTTTTTTTTTGGGGGAGGGGGTTTAATTTTTTTGTTGGTTCGTCTGGCGAGGATTGAAGATTTAGGGTTTCATAATATTCGAAATTTAATTAGAAGACCTTATGAGTATAATCACTCAAACAAGTCTGCATCAATGGATTTCAAGCCGACTTAGTGCTAACTCACAAATTGTATTGCTTCGGATGAAGTTTTTTATTCAGGGGATCGTTGATTGAATCTACGATGTAATTAGTTCTAAGGTGATATATATTTATGATGGAATTTTAAATTTCTTAGAAGTTGTTTGTAAGTGTCGTTTGGCTATCTATTATTAATGAAATCCTTCTTCTTCCTGTCAAAAAAAAAATAAAATTACAATATCTTATTATAAACATAAATATATCTTTGTTAGATCAAATTAAGTAACTTAAAATAAAAAAAATAAATAAAAATTATACTCTGTAAGTAGCGTAAGCGTTAATACAATAATTAAGGCATTTGAAAAATAGAGGAGTAAAAAAAATGTGCGTTAGAAAAGACTCTCGATCAGCCTGCAGATTTTTGAAGATGGTGTAGAATTTATTTATTTATTTTTAAAAAATCTTGAATAAAAGGAATTGTAGTTGCCAAGTGATGAACCTTGCTGATTCTCTGTCGGTTAACCTTGTAAACACTACACTAGGAGCGGTTTTTACTAACATGTGTAATTTGTTTGTTGAAGAGTATTTTATCCTACATTTTGTTAAAAATTCTAGTAACATTCCAACCATATATTTTGAAAATCAATGAAGATTGTGATGGTTGAAAGTCAAATTGTGGAAGCCCATTATAGACTTAATTTCAGTCCAGTTCAATTAAGCTCCAATCAGTTCAGTCCAGTTCAGCTTCTGTAAAATATCAATCAAGAATATTTTCCCTGCCTTCATTCATGGCTCTTGGCCAAAATATATAGAGCAATACAAGATAAATATGGAAAGTATCCCTAGAATATTATCTAGCCTATCTTTGCCAAGTAAATATCCTAACCAAATCAAATCAAATAATATCAAATATTTCTAATATATCCTAACACCCCCCCTCAAGTTGGAGCATGGTGAGGATCGAAAATGCCCAACTTGGACAATAAAAAATAAAACTGTCGCTTGCCAAGAGCCTTCGTAAAGATATCCGCCAACTGAGTATCGGTAGGCACATATGATGGAGCAATAATGCCCTCTGTGATGGCATCTCTCACAAAATGACAATCAACCTCGATGTGTTTCGTTCTTTCGTGAAAAACTGGGTTTTTTGCAATATGTAGAGCTGACTGAATGTCACAAAATAATGGAATAGCCTTGGGATGATACACACCCAAGCTATATAACAAACCTTTCAACCACTTCAATTCACAGGTTGCGGATGTCATAGAACGATACTCGGCCTCTGAAGATGACGTGAAGACCGTTGGCTGCTTCTTTATCTTCCATGAATTAGGAGATTGGCCTAAAAACACTAGCCAACCCATTACTGAGCGCGGAGTGAGTGGACATGCAGCCCAATCTGAGTCACATCACCCCTTAAGTGTCAAGTCACTATCTGCGAGAAGTAAAATCCCTTGCCCGGGAGTACCTTTCAAATATCGTACCACATGCAAGGCTGCGTCCCAATGCTCTAGACGCGGACTCTGCAAGAACTGAGATAAGATGTGCACGGAATAAGTAAGATCTGGCCGTGTCACATTAAGATAGACCAACCGACCAACAAGACGACGGTATGGCTCCGGATCCGCAAGAAAATCACCTGTCGCGTGACCCAATCTGTGATTCTGTTGCATCGGAAAATCAATAGGATTTGCACCTGACAAACCCGCTTCTGAGATTATGTCTAGCGTATATTTACGCTGACACAAAAATAAACCTGTCGCACTCCGAGCAACCTCAATGCCAAGAAAATATTTCAAGGGCCCTAGATCTTTCATTTTAAAACAATCGCCCAAATAGGACTTAAAAGCCAGTAAACGCAGCTGAATTATTTCCAAAAATAATCAAATCATCAACATAGACTAACACATTGATCTGAACTCAGCCTTTAAAAAATGTAAACAAG
The DNA here is from genome assembly GCF_948465745.1 of Chenopodium album. Lineage (NCBI taxonomy): Eukaryota > Viridiplantae > Streptophyta > Magnoliopsida > Caryophyllales > Amaranthaceae > Chenopodium > Chenopodium album. The sequence continues at coordinate 58,250,227 of NC_137836.1, read as the reverse complement.
GAATAATCAGAGTAGGATTGATGAAACCCATACCCTTTTAGAGCCGCTGTAAGCTTTGCATACCAACAACGAGGAGCCTGCTTCAAACCATATAGTGACTTTTTCAAATGACACACCAACTTGGGATTGTTACTTTCAAACCCGGGGGGCAACTTCATGTACACTTCGTCAAGATCACCATGTAAGCATTTTGCACATATGATGTAATTCTCAATTCTTGCAAGCCGCTATAGCCAAGAAAGCTCGAATAGTTGTCATCTTTGCAACAGGAGCAATAGTCTCATTGTAGTCGATCCCCTCGGTTTGATGATTGCCAAAAATCACCAATCTTGATTTCAATCTTTCAACATCACCATTGGACAAATATTTGGTCTTATAGACCCATTGGCTACCAAGAGCACGTTTCCCGGGAGGCAATTCTTCCAATATCCAAGTCCCATTATCTTCTAAGGCTCACATTTCTTCTTGCATTAATCTCTTCCAACCTTCATGCCACATTGCTTTCTTGAAGGATTTTGGATCATTACCCGAGATAATAGCTGCCAAAAAATGACGATACTTGACAGAAAAATTATCACAATTAATATAGTGTGCTATAGGATACGGGGTACCTGACTTATGCTGCGGAATTGGTGTAGGCGAAGATGGAATTTCGGCAACAATAGTATGAGTCACAAAATATCGGAAAAGAACCAAAGGAGTCTTAACACGCATACCCCTTCCCAATTCACCTGTAGAATCAGTTGACTGCAGGCTGCCTTGTTGTTCCGTACTGTTCGGTAGTGGCAGCGTCGACTGCGGTGGCTGATGTGTCTGTGTTGGCTGGCCCTGTTGCCCCGACAGTACGGACTGCCGCTGGGGGTTGTGATGTTGTGTCTCAAAGGCACCAACCCCCGTATTTTTGTGCTGGACAGGTGAGGCCGCGACCTGGTTGCAGCTCACCCCATTCTCCCCGCGGCCAGGTCACGGAGGCTGCTGGATAGTTTCTTGGGGTGCCGTAACCCCTGTATTTGCTTCTTCTATAAAATCATCATCCACTACAACTTCATCATAGATAGGAACAACTCTCTCTGGCTCAATATTCACCACATTAGCATCAAGGAAAGGGTAAACATTCTCAAAAATTTCACATCCCGGGACACGAAAAATTCTCGCTTTTCAAGATCATACAAGGACCACCCTTTATTTCCAAATGGATACCCCAAGAACACACACTTTCTACTACGTACGATTCTCAAACTTATCCCCCTTCGTTTTCTGATTGTGGGTAAAACACAAGCAACCAAAAGTGCGGATGACATTATACGATGGAGGATAGCCAAATAAAATCTCAAAGGGTGTTTTATTTTGTAACAAAGGTGTTGGAGTTCGGTTAATTAAGTGCACAACAGCAAGAACACACTCTCCCCAAAAATAAATCGGTAAGTGAGCTTGAAAACGTAAGGCCCGGGCTACATTTAAAATGTGTTTGTGTTTGCGCTCAACTCTACCGTTTTGTTGTGGTGTCCCAACATAAGAAGTATAAAATAAAATACCGGTAGCAGAAAAATACTCACGTAAACAATTAAATTCCGTACCGTTATCACTTTGCACAATTTTTATATTTTGAGAAAATTGACGATCAACCATGGCAATAAAACTCATAAAAGTACAGAAAACTTCCGTTTTATCATCCAACAAATAAACCCATACGGTACGAGAATAATCATCATCTATAGTTAAAAAATAATGAGCTCCACAAAACGAAGGATGTCTATAGGAACCCCACAAATCACAATGTACCTTCTCAAAAATACGACTTGCTCAACTGTCACTAGTCGGAAACTTGTCCCTGGGATGCTTAGCCTTGAAACAGACCTCACAATTTTTATTTAAACGACCATTAAAACCAACTACAGGCGGAAGTAACTTTACTACATTTTTCGAAGGATGTCCCATCCTTTTGTGCCATAGCTCCAACGAAGAGGTTGCATCATTCACAGAAATATGTTGAACCGAGTCAGCTTCTCCAAAGTAATAAAGTCCATCTTGCCGAACACTCGTTCCAATCAGCATCCCCGTTTGATCCTGTATAGCACACAAAGAAGAATTAAATTTTACATCGCAATTTAAATCTCCAATTAATTGTGAAACCGAAAGCAAATTGCAACTCAATTGCGGAACATATAACACATTTTTAAGAGTGATTAAGGACGACAATCGAATCGAACCTTCCTTCTTTGCAAGCATCGTTCCACCGTTGGGAAGACCAACATGAATTTGCATAATCTCGTTTACATCAAATAACCAAGTCTCATCTCCGGTAACGTGATGTGTTGCGCCGGTATCAATAATCCCCTTTTTGGTATTAAACTTACCAATTAAACGATTGTAGGAACCGTAGCATTACCAAAAAAAGGGGAGTTTGGTTCAATTGTTAATGGTGGTGTTTCACCTACCATGGTTATAGATTAAAAAAAAAAAAAAAAAAAAAAAAAAAAAAAAAAAAAAAAAAAAAAAAAAAAACTCTGGCTGTGATACCATGTAAAATATCAATCAAGAATATTTGCCTTGCCTTCATTCATGGCTCTTGGCCAAAATATATAGAGCAATACAAGATAAATATGACAAGTATCCCTTTAATATTATCTAGCCTATCTTTGACAAGTAAATAACCTAACCAAATCAAATCAAATAATATCAAATATTTCTAATATATCCAAACAGCTTCTAATTTCCTTCTCTAATAAAATATTCATTTCAACTTAGTTCAGTTCAGTTTAATTTAGTTCAACTCCAATCAATTCAGTTAAGTCAGTTCAACTTCAATCAGTTCAGTAAATGTGAACAGGTCCTAAGAAGGCAAGCCACTTTCTTGGTGCTAGAATTTTGGGAGGAAGAGAAAAGAGGCAAATATTTCTATAACTTATAGTTTGCAATAATAATCTACAATTTAACTGAATATGCTATGTAAATAAAATTTTATTATAGTGATTACGTTGTTTAATTTGTTAATATTTAAACATTAAGGGTATCTAGTTAAAATTTATGTCTTAAAATCTATTTATTAAATAACTCAGTCAGTTATATGTACTACTTATATTAGGCTTTAGATTTATTTAAAAGTTAAATCTTTCATCCCTACTTGGTCGGGCGTTTAAAATCCGACTACACATACTCGTATCATATTCTGTATTTATTGTTGACGAGTACAAACTAAGCAAAGTTGTGTCTACATTCTATTCTTAGATTCATTTTAGATAGATGATAGTCTACAAACTAAGACAAGTTGGGTCACTTTACAAAATCTAGAGTTTCCAAACATGGGGCTCTCATGCATAGGTTTGCTCTTTTTGAGCTCTAGAAAAGTAAGAAGGTAGCAAAAGGACTTATCCCGTGTGATATATATAATATATGCATGATTCGATGTATATTATTTTGAGGGGATTTTAGGGTTGTGTTGGCTTTTTTATGCTTGAGTAATTGAAGGCACATGCAATTGTTCTCTAAAAATAAAAATCAATTAATCAAGTTAATATTTGATACCACCTACTATATAACCTTTTGAAGCATAACTTAAAAAGCTAATCAAATCAAATATAATTTTGTGGTAGCTAAGGAAAGGCACTATGCATGGTTTGAGTGCGTTACTTATGCTACTTACTAAGAATATTTATTTTATGTTATATTCTTGATCTTTTACTATAAGAGTAAAAGGGACCTATCATTGATAGAACCTTATACCTTTTTAAAAAATAAATTATGTCTTTCTAGCTAGGCTTTCGATTATTAAAATTGATCAATAATGCTAATAATAGAGTAATTATTTGAGGGACTTTTCTTTTAAAAAAAAGGTGGGATTCTTTGTAACCATTTCCTAAGCATGAGATGTATATCAAAATATGGTAATCACGTAAATTACTTTAGCTTAATCCACATGATAATTTTCACATCTTTTAAATTTATGTGTATATATAATACAGAAAGATAGAACCAAATTTAAAAGATGGAATATCAATATATAATGCTAATAGCATATTATATTTTGTGAATTATGTATTCCATACATAAATATTGATAAGAGGAAAAAAATAAATGTCTTATATAATGGGGAGTTGGCTGACACCCCATGCACCTTAATGACTTTTCAACTAATAACTAGTTTTAGGCCCAGGCAATGCTCTGAGTCATTTTTTGTACATAAAAAAATATAATAAATTCAAGTGAAATCTATTGGTGGTAATTTTTTCTACCATTAAAAATTTCTTCAAGGTAAACACATGTTGTGGTTTTGAAATTGATATGTATTTTTGTGTTATATATTTTAAATACATATAAGTTATATGAATTATGAATGAGTAAACGAAAGAATGAGACCATAGTGAAGTATATATATAGGTTCAATTAAAAATTTAGAATTTATGAACATAAAATTTTTGTGAGGAAACATATAGTGCAAAAATGCATATAAAATTTATATATATATGCAAAAATGCATATAGTGCATTGTTAATTTATGTTCAACAATTATTGTTGATACGGCCAGAGATTATGTATTTTTTTTTTTTTTTTAAAAACATTACTTGCACAACTTTTATTTAACTTTCATCAATTATAAAATATTTTAAAAAATAAATAATATAGCATGTAACATGAATACATGATTAGAAAGAAACTAACTGTACAAAGTTTTAAATGATTAACGTTATACCAAATGAGAAACATACAAAGTAAATAAGTAATCATATGACATAATAGAGTTAATTATAAGTAAATGTCATACAAATTAAAGTTAATTAATGTCATATGACACTATAAATATAAAAATACCATATGAAAAACATACGAAGGGAAAACTATATGTCTATATATTTTTAAAGCTATTATCTAATACGCCAATACGGAGTAATTATTATGTGTAAACAACTTATCGACAGTTTGTGTTAAAACTCCTTTTCAAATATACAGATTGTTTACCGTTATGAACAAAATATTACAAGAAATAATGAATCTATCTTTTCTTGTTTCAGTCTAATTTACAAAGACTATACACTTTAATCTTAGTAAATGGGTATGGTATGTGTGTAAACTCGTAGAGACGTAGTATATTATAATGATACATAATAATTTCTAGTAAAATATAATAACTCTAATTAATTTATTTATGTTGATTGCTAATATATTCCACAAAATAGAAGAGTTATTGAAGCCGAAATACAAATTTTAGTTCCACACTTTCACCGCCAAAAGGCAAAAGTGAAAGAGCAAGAGGAGAGCGTTGCAACCCGTGACCTTAAAAACAACCTAACACACGGGGTGTTGGTGCGGTGACTTTCTTTGGTTGGATATCATTCAAAGAAGTTTAATTTGTGCACTTTTATCTACTAAAGATGCTCTTTTTATCTTCCCTTTTTATGTCACACATTAGATGCCTTCACACTTTTACCATAAAATTATTCTTATAGCTTAGTTTTTGGAGAAGTTGGGATTGTTTACTGCCTCATCATCTTTAAGTACACAACATAACAACCTCCAAATGATATTCGCATTCTCAATGACCAAAGACTGAAGACAATTATATGAACAAATTTTGCACTGGATTTTTGTAATAAAATTTATTAACTCGATTGCATTAAAAATAGATAATGTGATAGTTTTTTTTTTTTTTTATTTTTATTTTTTATTTTATTTTTTATTTTTATTTTATTTTTATTTTATTTATTTTTTTTTATTTATAAATATACGAGCAACAACTAAGTTCACTAAATTGATTGATAAGAATAAACATTATTGAATGTATGCGTAATAGATACACATGGATATATAGTGTATATAAACTCTAAATATCTTACGTATTATGGCTGAGACTTTAATAAGTATTCACGCTACTTATAATGTCCACATATTGATGATAGATATTGTATTCCGTACCAGATATTGAGTGAGATTGTGGTATACTATAACCAAATAACTTTATGGACTATAATGGGGCACTAAACCCCTTGATTGCCTGTTAATAAACGACACCTTTGATTTTAATTAGTTGGTTTCTTAAATGTTAGTCTCTTTTGTAATCTTATGCACTTAATTTAGGCATTAGAAGTATATGTGGTTTTAAACATAAACATATCTATTCATTAAAATGGGAGGCACATGTAATCCAATTTTTTTTAGGAAGTAAATCACTAAAAGAACCTTTAGCCTTACATAAAAATTAGGGAATAAGACACCAAACATCTTTTTAGTCACCAACTTTTCAGTTGAAACTTTTCTCCTTTAATTTCCTTCTCTTTCGTTAGTCGGCTTTAATTTGAACTTCGAAGCAGTTTCTTTAGGTTATTTTACCTTTAGTACTCCGTACTCAGTGATTAACTCACTTTAGAATCAAAACAGATGAAATACTATATATTCATTCCGTCCCACTAAAATTGATCCATACTACTCTATATTCATCTATTTTCATTTTAAAGAGTTGATCTTTATTTTTTTTCATCTATCTTTATATAGTTGCATGAAGAAAACATAATATTAAAGGACTAAAGCAAATTTAATGCCGTTAATAAATCCATTTTTAATAATGGAGTAGCCTTAGTGTGACAGGTTTAATTTAAAGATAGATGGTTGTCAAACATGACAACATGTACCCATCTAGACATCTAGTATTGAATTGTACAATAGACATTTTCATTAAAAAAAAGGAACAACATATAATGCAAAAATATAAAGTTTTGTATGAGAGAATTAGCTTCCATGTATAATTGAACTAGAGTCTTGTACTTCAAGCTATAACCTAAGCTTAAAATATATATTCTAAAGGCAAAAGGCAATAGAAGATGGAATAACTTTCCACATTTTTATGGTATATAACAAGAATGCATGTCATGATAATAATACGATATCAATCTATTATGATTGAAATTATTGACCTAAGATGAGGAAGATTCGAAATTTAGTATGGAGTAAGATGTTCGGAAAAAATTACTACTTTAGGTGGCAGCTGATTGATGCTAATTATTTACCCTCAAGTTGGAAGTTTGAAAGATGTTTCATTTATGATGTTATGACTTTCTTTGATTGCAAGAGAAAGATAAGCTTATGTGTAAAAGAAATTGTGGAATGACTAAAGACCACATGCAACGTGAGTTAAAACTAATTGTCTTTACGTGTAAAAATAAATTAGTGCATAACTTATATATTATACAAACTTTTCATGTTATATAATATCTTATTACTTATTGTCAATTAATTTTAAGATAAATTAAGTTTAATTTACTAGTTGAAAATTAGTTTCTACATGTTGATTCCTATAATTTTTTTTTTTTTTCTTAAGAGTGTAGTGATATATAGGGTCATAGGGAAGGTATACATATGTACTAGAGAGATGATCTGAGTGGACCTATATGTATAGTATGTATCATTAAATTAAGGGTATGTTCTCATACAATTATTTTCAGTTCAGTTCACATCTAATAAGTTCTGTTTAGTTCATTTCAGTCAATGAGAACAGGCCCCAAATCATTCATAAGATCATATCATGCAGTTATTAACGCTGGTTTTTCAGGCAAAATAACATGACTTGTTTACTTATTTAGTTGCTTTAATATTAGGTCATGTTTGAAGCAATCCGACTAAACACAAGGAGTACGTTACAAACTACACACATTGCGTTTTAAAAGTGTTTCTTTACCTTAATTTCAGTTATTTTATTAGTCCGGATCAAACTATCTTATTTGAGCTTATTAACCATTACATTATCTTATTTGAACTTATCAACCCATATATTATATTATCTTATTTTATTGGACTTTTATTTTTACATCGTGTTATTAGACTTTATTGAATAATCTGAATTAATCAACCCTCCTCTTATGTTACTAGAACTTATTATTAGCCCTTATATATATATAATATATATATACTACGTACATATTAAGTAAACTTATGTACCCTTATTTTTTCAAGCCATTTAAACGTATGAGTAATAAGTACAATAATATTTTTGAAATTTTTTTACTACATTTTACATCTTGTGCTATACGGAATTACGGATAGCTTTGAAAAATCTTGGTTCATATTATAGTAATTATACCGAATAAATTTTCGATGTTTAATAGAGATAAATAATGCACAAAGTATTGTATAGACCGGACTCACGTGATATTAGGTGATACCTCCTCCGTTTTTTTAGTTGACACTATTTGACTTTACACTATTCACACAACATGCTTTGACTTGCTTTTGTGGTTTATAGATACCATAAAACATATTCATGTGGGATCTTGTTTGAATCGTTTTAATGTATATTTTATTAATATCCACTTTTTATAATTTTACGATGTCGATAATTTGAGATATCAATCGTTAAAAACATGCGTTGACAAGCGTGATAATAGAAATGTGTCAACTATAAAAACAGAGGAAGTATATATCAGATGAGAAGAATTCAACCTAAAAATTTGAGAAAAACAAAGACATTAAAACCTGACCTCACGAATCAAAGCCACGCGTTTAGTCTCTTCTTCAAAACGACCAAGTTGAGCCTAAACACGTTCACAAACTTCCATCTTCTTCTCGATCTCTTCTTCTTTAGCCCTAAAATTGGACAAAGCAGAGCGAGTGATCTCTTCATCAGCCATATTATTCATGTTGACTCCAGTAGTAGAAGTGACACTACTACTGAAGCTCAGACTTTCGGAATTCGTGATGCCCTGAATCGTCGGAAACGACGGTGGTTGAGCGGCAGCGCCTGGGGATGAGTTGGGGAGGGTCGCTAGCATTGGGGGTTAATTGGGAGGAAAAGGTCGTCGGCCGCCGACAGGGGCTTGGGTAGTGAAAGTGGGTAGGGAATGGAATTATGCATAATGAACCGGACTCACGTGAAACGAACTCACACAAAATCTTCTCATAATAATGTATGCATGTTACCATGGTAGTGTGTACATAATCCAACTTAGCATTACAAATATTATTGTATATAATAGCTTGGCTTATTTATTGTTATGTCATGTCATTTTCTCAAGCTATAACAATTTTATCTACTTTTTAATTTGCTCTAATGATTAAGCTCGTTGTTAATGAATTTGTTTAAAATAACTAAAATAATATTTATTTAATTAATTAATATTTGCCAAACTGTTTAGCCCCCACAAAGCTTAATTTCTTGCCAAATCTATTCAATATGATGTGCAACAATAGTACCATATAGCTAATAGCTTGAAATTTTTAATATTTGCAAGCATGTCACTTTATTAAAGTTGCTCTAAGATCATCTCCAATGGTGAGAATCAAGTTTGAGTATTGAAATACAAAATGAGTTGTTTTTTTACCTCCTATGGTGATACCTTACCCACTTCTCAATTTAGCAACTCAAGTGAAGTCTAATTTCCCAATAGTGAGACTCTCTAAAATATACAAATGTCACTTTCAATGTAAATCCCACCAAATCCATTTCTTTTTTAATATCAAATATTGTAAGGTTAAAAAATAATTAAAAAAAAGGTAAACTTAAATAAATTACAAAATATATTAGAGTATTTGCAATGGGCCCACACTTTTTGTCAAATGAGACTTAAAGTTGAAGAGTGAGTCTGGGCGCTGTAAGGAGGGTAATCCCATCGTAAGGGGGTCCTTCCTTAGATGCCCATGATCGTTTAAAAGCCTAGGATTTTACACTTGTTAGGGTGTATTAGGATTTGAATTCCTGACTGTTTGGGGGACCTTGAATTAGAATTGATTCTATCATTACGTTTTTTTATAAGAAACAAGTAGTTGTCGCCAATGAGTATTGGGAAAACTCATAAACCTCGTTCATGCCTTTCTTCCATGTGGAGTTCATGGAATAATTAGCACGATTCGTAAGTTTTACCCATGCCCAAATTGGTCTACATAAACCAGAAATGAGTTCGGGAGCGAGGGTACTAAAATAACGTTCCCTTTAGGGGGAATCGCTATCATAGCCCTATTGCGGCCTCTACTTGCTCTTCCTTTTTTACAATTTCATCACCAAACAATATATGCAACACGATACCTAAAACTAAGGGCTTGTTTGGCATTATTTTTTGTTTTCAGTTTTCTGATTTTTTTGAAAACAAAAAACCAAAAACAGGAAACAAGAAAAAGGTGTTTCCACTTTTTGTTTTCAGTTTTCAATATTATCATGATTTTAATGGGTTTGTATAATTTTTGTTTTATTATATAACATATATCATATGAGTTTGAAAACCAAAAAACTAAAAAACGGAAAACTACAATGATGTCAAACGAACCCTAAGTTAGTTGATTTTATTTACACACGTTAATTCACGTAGGAATTACATTGCAACGTCACTATTCTTTATTTAATCAATTTCGTGAAAAGAACAAGAAAATAAACAATATTCGCCTTGGCTTAAGTGATCAACCAACAATTAATTATCCAATTCTAATCTTTATTTAACGCAAGATACTACGTGGAATTGATTAATTAGTCCTTTTAAGGTGATCAAACAACACTAATTAATTAATTAAGATTCTTTTAAACAAGAAAATAAATATGATTTATCTAAGTGCTTGGGAATTTACCACTTCTCTTTGCTAGATCTCCGTTTAGAACACTTATGGACACCTTCTTGTTCGGGAACCTCCACCGTAGAAACAAATTATCAAGGGGTGAGTGTTTAGGACAAGAGGGGTTAGGTAGCTGTAGGGAATATTTCAATCATTACCCCAAACTTGAACCCCACTGTGATCATACACTTAAGGCATGGTGGCGTCCAAAGGGAAGGAAGCTATAGAAAAAGAGTCGTCAACAAGTTTTAGGAACTTGTAAACCGTTCACAGGGTGAATGTATTACCCCTTAACGATCCAGGAGATCGTCAACTCCAATAGGTTTGGAACCATGACTGGTAGTTCGGGGATGAAGGTACAAATCCAATCTAAAAGAGATTGAACCTGCCCTAATAATAGGCCTCTACTTTATTCTGATCGTATTCATGTGCACTTTCTGACTAACATGCAATCAATAGGTTTACCCTAAACCCGTTTATCTATGTTGGTTGAATATTAATGCACAAACAAATCTATTATTGGCGATCTCTTGAATTATAATCATATTAACCCTAAACAAGATTATTAATTATCTTATATAAGCGTGATTACAAGTACCAATTCCCTTTAAACATGCATAAAAGGTGTGATCAAGCAATACCAATAAATATCATCAAGCAACATAATAATCATCATAATAACAATCATAATCATAATAACAATCACAATTAAAATAATCATGTTATAGCATAATAATAGCAAGATCCTAGGCATGATACTAACAAGATTAATAACAAACCCTAACATGTCACTAAGCATCAAAGATCAAATATATAGCCATAACATGATACTAACATGAATATTAGGAAATACAATAAAAGGAATCATAGAAACCATAATTGATATAAGCAAATCACCCTAAATACGATACTAGGAAGCAATAAAACATCCTAACATGATACTAGGAATCAAAATAACAACCTAGACATGATTTCTATATCATAATAACAATAAATCAATTAAAGCACTTACTTGGATGTCTTGTACCTCTTTCTAATAACAGAATACACACGTTAGTAACTTAAAGGAAAATAATAAACAAACAATTAAATTAAATAATTGAAATAGAGATTTTGGACCAAACCCTCAAAAATTAAAACCTTTCACGTCTAGGGCGAAGGCAACTTCGAACTTTGCTAGGTGTTTCTAGATCTTGTGAATGCGGAATTTTGTTTGAGAAAAGCTAGTTTAGAAAAGAGAGAGAGAGAGAGAATAATCAATAGATTCTTGATGAGAGTTGGTGATAGAGAGAATTGATGATTGAAAACGGAGGTTTTAAGAGGCTTTTTATAAAGAAAATCAGTCGGATATGATAAAAAAGAATCAAAGTTTGAAGAGGAATAAAACACGACGCTGTCTCCAAACACGCACCTGTCTCCAGACGACAGAGCTGTCGCCAGACACCAGACATGTCGCCACCTGTCGTCCGCTGCTGCAAGACAGTTTTTGCGGATTTTGTTTTTATCATATCTTTTGATTCAGAAGTCCAAATAAGTCATATAATATGTCATTGGAAAGCTCTTGAAGTCTACTTTCCAACCCAATTAGAATCAGATTAAAATCAATTTTAGATAAAAAAATATGGCCGAAATAGTGGAAGGGTGTCAGTTTTGGATAGAGTTTCATATTCCATTCATATCTTTTTCGTTATAGCTCATATTTAATATTATAATATATCACTGGAAAGATAATTTCAAGATCTATCCAAACATAAAAGATTTGGATAAATATTATGAGGCACAAAAATAATATTTGACTGTCTTTGAACATCTTTAAATTCGAATAGAATTAGGATTTAAAAAAAAGGAAAGTTTTTATAAAAGGAAAGTTTTTATTTAACTCAAATTCTTTAATCTTATCTTTTCAAAAAGGATAATTAAAATCTTTTAGAAACTTATAGAAGCTTCTAATTAATCATAATTTTAGTTTAGGAATAGGATTAGACTTTTGGACCCTCCACATGATCATTGGGTCGTAGGTAAAATCCGGTTAGGGCCTTGTTTAGTATTTTGGCCATAACTTTCTCATTATTCATTGGAATTGGGCTTATAATATATCGTTGGAAAGGTCTTTTTAAGCCCTATCCAAATAAACTATTATTGTACCCATATCATGGACCAAACTAAACTGGAATGCACGTTTTCATAAATAGGATAAGAAAAGAAATATTTTCAAAAACAGAAAAAAGAGATATTTTAATAAAAACACCCTCATCACTGGACTTTTCACACTTTCACCTCGTTCGATAATCAAATGATATGAAGGTATTCATCACTGGGTTTGGTTTTAGGGAGACACAAATGGGTGTCTACAGTAGCACAAGTTCACAAGTATTCCGCCAGAGTTTTAGGTTATTTTTCTGTGTGTTTAAGCCTCGGATTAAGCCTCTATTTATAGGGAATGGGTAGGATTAGGGTTTTGAGCATTTTGCCGCGATAGGTGTCGCGCGCAACTGGATGAGTTGCGCGTGGCATCCCAGCGCAAGTAATTTAGTTGCGCTGCTATGGTCAGCGCAACTAGATGTCCTGCGCGCGGCCTTATGGTAAGATTCGATTTTATATTTTCGTAAAATTCTGAATCTTCCGCGAGCGCATCTCTATAGGTTGCGCTAAGTGTTGCGCGCAGCTGAATTAGTTGCGCGCGCCTACCCAGCACGACTGATTGAGATGCGCGTGGCTTTTTCTGTGGCAACATTAAAATTTAACCTAGACGCTCCTAAATCCGTCATTATTGGGTTTTAAGCACGGGCTTAAGCCTAATTATGATTGAATTTAGTTAATTGGACCTTGTTTAGCTTTATTCTTGAGTTTGGGCTAGTCTTTTGTGTTTTGTGGCTTAACCAGTTATCCATAAGCATTCTCCACTTCAATCCAACACGAAGATGGTTTTATTTATCGTCATTGTACTTCCTGTCGGGACAGCGGGCCAAAAGTAGATGTCTACAGGCGCATAGTGCCTATGGGAGAGCTATTTAAATAGGAGGGTAAGGAAGTAATTTCCGTTGGTTCAATTTTTGCTTCTAGAAAAAGCCGATTCTCTAGTAGTGCATTATAATGTACCATTATGCATGTATAATGTACCACTAAAGTACAAGTTGTCTGAATATTACTTTTTGTGGACTATTACGAGTGTAGTGGTACTTTTTACCATCCTATAAGTTTCAACTTTCGGAAAAAGCTGACTCTCTAGTGGTACATTATAATGTATCATTATGTACCATTATGCATGTATAATGTACCACTAAAGTGTAAGTTATCTGAATAGTACTTTTTAAATGCAAAATTGTCATCCTATATGCGCTGAAATCAATAGGCGCTATGTGCCGAGACTTAACCAAAGTTGAATATCTAAACTTATCAACTTTCTTTTGGAGTTGCTAAGTTTAGATACCAACTTATTTATATACATAGCAAAAAATACTCTCTCTCTCCTAAAAAACCTCATTTGAGTCTCACCATTAAATAGGGTCTTAGTAGTAAGTTATCCATCAAATGAGTAAATGTAGCATTATTAGTTGGCTAGCTTGTTTTTGTTCGATTCGGTTATTGCATGATTTGCATCCTTATAGATGATAATAAAGAAGAGGAGGGAGAAGGATAAAAGAAGATATAATAATAAAAGTAATTAAACCGGCATATTTTGACACTGCACATATTTCCTTTTGTGACCAAGCCATGAAATCCGCTGCTTGATTTATCTCCTAACAACTATAATCAGCTTCTCAATATGCGTCACTATTCCATCTTCTTTTAGATAAGTAGATTATCACAAAATTTTATATGTTGTGGCTAGCCACATTGTATGACCAATTATTTTAGGAGTTACTTCATTAGTGTAATAGAATTAGTTATTTGGCCAGTGCTACAGGGGTACTTCATTAGTGTTATAGGGTTACTTGGTCAATGCTATAGAGGTTACTTGGTCAGTATTAATGGAGTTACTCGATCAATTTTACTGAGATTACTCGGCCAGTATTATAGGGGTTTGTTAGACATATATTTCTCGATATCTCATATGTGTAATAGGGTTACTTTGTTCTTTTATAAACGGCCACATACAAGACAGACTGTCACATTATAATTATATCTAAACATATCAATACACAATTTTGACTATTTACATCTTGTATTGTATATATTAATAATAAAATTATAAAGTTGATATTTTTTTTAAAAAAATTATGCATTATGATTATTCCAAAAACATTTTTAAAAAGGAAAAAGATATATGCAACCCTAAGGGTTTTATATAAGAAGATAAAAATGGAAAGAACTGACAATAAATAAACATTTATTACATCGATTTACTCGTGAATTGTCGATAAATTCCCAACTTAATACTAAAAAAAGAAAGATATTAAATGCTTATATGTAGCCCTAAAGCATTACCTTTAAAAAATAATAGTTATATCTATATGTTAAAGTTAACAAACGTCCAAGTGATGCACTTATGCAAAAAGGGGGGATGTTTAGGCAAATCTTAATTAGTTGGGATGATCTAGGAATTAGCTCAGGGATTAAGGGCTAAAAACAATCAAACCTATAATATCAAATGCAATAACGTGATTAGGCAATAAACGAACAATATCAATTTAAGAGAGAGAGTTTAGAGATACAATACTGAGTAAGGACATGCTCATTGATCAGAAAGGACACAATTTCGAGAGAACTTAAGAAATATATTATTTTTATTAATGTATAAGTGAGCGTATGAGAGTATTTCAATGTCTAATTTATATTATGTATACCTACAAACTGCAAAGGTTACATAAATATCATAATATATTCAAAAGGACAAGATCTTCTTAGTTTTATTTGGCTTTCCTTGCTCAATTGGTGTATTTTTGGTATGTAATCACTTGATTGATTTGTTGATCTTCTTGCTATACTTGTATCAATCAGGCCGTTCTACATGATTCTTGACATCTTCTGGATACTTCGATTGTGCCCTATATTTCGTCGGAACGTCCAATTATTCCGACGGATTTCCGACGGAATTTTTAAATTCGTCGGAATTATCCGACGGAAAATAAATCCGTCGGAAATATCGATTTTTCCGACAGATTTTCAGGTCCGTCGGAACCGGTCCATCGTTATTTGACCTGATTCTTGTAGTGTGAGTGAGTTGGTAAAAGTGGTGTTTGTTGGGGCTGAGAAAGGCATGAAGAAGTCAATTTTGTCGCACAGAACGTTTTCCCTGTTTAGGATGTTTATCCTTCTCACCTGACGAAGGATGATGTAAGGAAAATCGCTACTACTGCGCGTTTTCCTGATGGGATGGTGTTGAAGATCCCATCTTCTAAGGAGAGGGCAGACTGGACTGCCCCTGGTTAGGTGTGTTTCTTCGAATATCCTTCCGTGATTGGGCACACTTTCCCTTTTTATCCTCTTGTTGCCAATTTATTTCTAAGGTTATGGTTTTGTCTTGCCAATTGTTGCCCCAAACTTGGAGAATTTTGCGTATTCTTGATCTAGTAAGTGCAAAAATGGGTATTTCCTTGGATGTGAGGGATCTTTGTTACCCTTATACTATTAGAACTAGTGGTAAAGGTCGAGCTAGTCTTCATTTGAAGGATGGTATTGATCCTTTGGTGACAGATTTGGAGAAGGCTTTTGAAAAGAAGTGGTATCATAGGTTTCTCTGAAACACCCCCGATTTACTAATTAATAATAAACACGAATTAAAGGAAAAATAAACAACCTTTAAATAAAATTGCGGAAGCATACACCTAAATCGGAGGTATCACCGCCACACTCAACAACCTATCGAGTGTTAAGGCTTACAAAATCCCAATAATTGCAACCCAATAAATCTAAGTGAGCTATTCATACAACTCTATAAATTAAACTGGTTATAACAAACTAATCGAAACACTTGAGCTCCTTTAGCTACGATCATCTCTTGATCAACCTGTTACAATCTTGACTGCTCACCATTAAGGACAAATTCCAAAATAGATCGTCGCAGGGCCACCATAAGAAAAAGACATGGCCGCAAACACAAATAGCACAACAAAACAATACACACACGTCAGCAAAAAAGCTGAGTAATCACCACATATCATAATACAGAGTATAATAGGATAATCAACATTACTAGCTCAATTAAATAATGTACGTAGTTCAAAACTACATAACACATTGTACTCTAAAAAAATAACCTTTATCAATACAACCTCGAATAATTATACAAACCTTTACTCATTGTCCCATAAATGTGTCATGCTCTTTGTTTTATACCTAGCCTTGGACATGGGTAATTCGAATAAATAAACCAACAAGTATAAAAACTTGAATACTCCCAATAACTAGAAAACACCTTGAACCAGACCACATACGGGCCAATTCCCACTGTAGGGGACCATAGAAAAACAAATAATAAAGATTGTACCTCATTCTTAACTCATGATCATTATCTCATTACCAACAAGCCAAGGACTAAGGTCTATAATGCCGAGCCTCAAACCAATAACAAAATAATAATCTCAACCTTTTTGATCTCATACATCGATCAAATAATCATAAACATGATAATAAATAGTATCTCAATAATGGCACGAGTTCCCAAATAACATGACAATTCGATCACAATATCTCAACTCTTAAAAAAAATACTAATAACCCAAATATAATCAAATCTCAACCCAAAAAAATATACTCTGCATTAGGAACCCTAAAACCTCGATATAACAAAACTCCCTATAACAACAACATTAAAAACCCTAGAAATAATCAATCATAAACAATAAAAGTAATACGATACTCATATCCAATCAAATCATATAATACCAATAGTCAATCATATACATATACAAATTTGATCACATGAATTACAATTATAAAATTTACACACATAATAATACAGAGTACAATTAATAAACAAATTATAACAAAAAAAATTCTAATAATTTAATACAATCACATTATAATTAAGCAACTCCAAAAGATCGATAGTATGATTACCTGCCGAAAATAAAATTCCAAGATCTTTCATAGAAACTAAGGTCATATGGAAAAGATATTCAACAAACATGTGCAGGTAGCTTTTCGCTAATGTTAATTCACGTAAAACGATCTCGGCAAAGTGAGAATGTCATCAAATGAACTTAATTTATCATTGGCCCGCGAATTGAAGGTATTATATATGCATGAAACAATCACGTTCATGAAGCAAATTGCAAAGGTTAAAGTTTTTAAAATAAACTACATACGGCTGCCATGCATTATTTAAATATTATGTGTAAAATCTTTAGGGTTTAAAATAGTTTTATAAAATAAAAAAAAGAATAAGAGTCCTACCTAATATAAGATAAAAAGATATAATTTAATATATATATATATGAAAATTCTAATTTTTATATTTTATAAAATTACAAAATATACGGGTATTACATTCTCTTTGTGAGGATTGATTTGTGTGAAGACACTGACTTCTTGACTGACACTGTTGAGGACAAAGGTATTTTTAGTTTCTGTTTCTTTGTGTTGGCTTTCCTTCTTTGTTGATTTGGGGTTATTTGTGTGGTATTTGCAGTGAGCAAGTTGAAGCAGCGTGCCCAGTATCAATCTCTGATTGATCAACTGTACGTCTTGAGTGCAGACAAAAAGTCTTTTATCAAGCTAACACAGCTTGAAGCAGTTGTGCAGATTGAAAACTTGGAGGATTATGAGTCTAACAAAGAAATTGACGTACTATGTCTCAAGGTTTGTTGTTTTTCACTTTTTCTGCACTTGGTGTAATATTGTTGCCTTGTGTTATTCCATGTTTTGTACTTTTTGTGATTTCGTGTTGCCTTGTGTTGTCCATGTCCTGTACTTTTTTTGATTATATGCTGCCTTGATAAAAATTTACTTTGGTTTGCTTGTTATATATTTTGTAGATACTTCTAGGTCATTGAGCTCTCATGATTTGCTCAGTTCATCTTCTATTATGGGTCGTATTAAGCAAAAGGCCTATAAAGCTAGTGAGTACATTTTCGAGAAGGAGACTATATTGAAGAGGGCTCCTTTACCTCCTCCACCTTGCTCTTCTGGTCTCAATATGAAGTTTGAAACGCCTACTGATTTAGATGCTTCAACCTTTTCCTATGAGGCTTTGGCTCCTCGTGTAGAAAATTTGCTATTTCCTTCCTTTAAGGAGCGTCAATCATCGCAGACTTTTGCCTACCTTTCTGAGGAGGCTGTTGTGCACTCTTTTTAGGTATAGTAGTATTCCAAAAACAATTATAAAATAACGACAAGGAATTACTTGAACCTTACTGATGTGGTCTTTTGTTTATCTAGAGTCTTCAATCCTGCTTGGATTTGTTGAGCAATGTGTCAGAGTTTTCTAGGTCCTTTAAATCCATGATGAAGGAACGTGATGCTCTTATTGATAAGTACAAAGTGGCTGCTGAAGCTCTGAAGGGTGAAAGGACCAAGCACAAAGATTGTCGTGCAGAGCTAGATGAAATGAAAAGCACTCTGAAGGCTACTGCGAATGAGTCTCTTGATATGGAAAGTTATTACTTTGGGAAGGCTCGTCTGGAGATGATGGAGGAGTATCAGCAGAGCAAGCACAAGACATGGGATTATGTTGCAGAGAAGTCTACTTTTGCTACTTCTTTTCCAGAGGGGGTTTCTGCTTCGGGTTCATTATTGCTGACCTATGCTGATGAAGAGGTAAATTCCCCTGTCAACGAGGACGCGAAGGTCGCTCCTGAAGAAGAGAAGGTCCCTAATGACAAGACTGGAGAAAATTAGCTTTATGGTGATGTGTCACCCAGTATTTTCAGAATAATTTTACTTTTAATGTTTTTAGTATGTATGTTGTTGTTGCCTAAGTGCAGTAGGATATTTGGTGTTTTTGGTTTTTTTTTGCTGCCCTGTTGTTGCTGGATGCTTTTTTTTATTTTTTATTTTGTTGCATTATGCAACTAAGTAATTTGGTATTTGCTATGCTATATTGTTCATTTTTTTTTTTTTTTTGTGTATCCCATTTGTATTACAGTTGTATTATAGTTGTATTACAATTGGGATGTAGTGTGGCTTACATGATTTGTGTTTTGTGTGTTCCATGTGCTACAAGGAAGATCTTATGCCTTGTTGTGCTCTGTAATGTACTGTTGTCCTTGCAAAACAGAGTAGGGTTAGGGATGGCCGTGGGTTTCTCCAACGGCCCTCTGATGCTTAAGTCAGTACTCGTAATGTAAATAAACTTAATTGACTTACTATTATGATAAGAGGGAGTACCTTTTTCATGTTTGTGTCTGGATTGCCTGTAGGGAAGCTTTTCTTTCTGACTAATGTTTGCATAAAAGTATGTTAAAGTAATAATTGTGTACCTTTCTCTGCTCCCAGCTACTTGCACTTTCACATACCTTATAAATGAAAAGGCTTTAGGTGTGCTGCCTTCCAGCTCCGTTGTACTTTTTTTACTTATGTATTCCTTAATCTATATGCTCCGTTTCCTACCACCTTGATGATCTCGTAATGCCCTTCCCAGCTGGGTGCTAAATTTCCAGCGTTCGCTTCTCTTATATCTTCGTATACTTTTCTTAGGACCTAATCACCTATTTTGAAGACTTTTACATTCTTATTGAAGCTCCTTGCTTCTTCTTGTTGGTAGGCTGCCATTCTCATCCTTGCATATTCCCTTAGTTCTTCCACTGTGTCTAAATTGTGCACCAACTCAACTTGGTTTCTATTTTCAGTCATTAATCTGTATCTTGTAGTAGGGACTTCCACTTTTTTAGGAAGTACTGCTTCGCATCCGTATACTAGTGAGAACAGAGTGTAACCTGTTGCGCCTTTTTGAGTTGTTCTATCTGCCAACATTATGCTATTTGGTTCGTCCGCCCACTTTCCTTTAGCACCCTCTAATCTTTTTTTGATGAGGACCTTATTACTTAACTCTGCTTTTCCATTTTCTTGTGGGTACCTTGGTGTGGATGTGATGAGGGATGTGTTCCATTCCTTGTAGAATATCCTAGTCTTGTTACTGATGAACTGGGACCCATTGTCTGTGATGATTCTAATGGTACACTTAATCTGCTTTGGATGTTCCTTTTGATGAATGAGATTACGTATTTGTGCTTAATGTCTTTGTATGCTTTGGATTCTATCCATTTGAAGAAGTAATTTGTCATTGCCAAGAAGTAGACTCTTTGCCCTGATGAGGGGGCAATTTTACTATATCCATTCTCCACTTCATAAATGGCCAAGGTGTTAGTGTTAGGTGTAGCTCTTCAGATGGTTTATGGGTCAACGGTGCGTGCTTTTGGCATGCTAGACACTTCTTTGAGAGTTCTATAGCGTCCTTTCTCATACTAGGCCAATAGTACCCCATTCTAAGGGCTCTTTTCGCTAGGTTTCTTCCTCCTGAATGATTTTCGCATTCTCCATTGTGTAGTGATTGTAAGACTTGATGCGCTTCTTACTTCTCTAAACACCGTAGGAATGGTCCTGCTGCTAACTTTTTGAAGAGTACATTGCTGATCAGACAATACTTGGATGCCTTCATGGCAAGTGCGTGAGCTGCGGTCTTTCTTGTCGGTGTTGCCTTATGTATGAGGAAGTCTTTGAGAGGTCTTTTCCAACTATCTTCTTCTTAAGCGGGATCCATTTGTATTTCGTAAACGCTCATTGTTGATTCCTTCTCTATAGCTAGTGATAAGACGTGCACCAGTGGTATATTTCCAAACTCATCAGGGTTGATGTTTGATCCAAGATTTGCCAGAGTGTCTGCTTCTGTGTTCAGGTTCCTGGGCACTTGTGCAATCTTGAATTCCTTGAATTCTTTGATGAGTTTTTTGTTACCTCTAGGTATGTTATCATCTTTGTATCTTTTACTGCATATTCACCGTTGATTTGGTTTACAATGAGTAAGGAATCGGAGATCACTTCTAGGTGTTTTATCTTCATGTCTTTGGCGATGGTCAACTCTGTTATTAATGCTTCATACTCAGCTTCATTGTTGGTTCCCTTGAAGTTACACCTTACTGCCTGTGCAATTTTGTCTGATTGGGGGGATGTAAGTATTATCCTCAAGCCTACACCTCGTATGTTTGCTGCTCCGTTTGTGTGGAGTCTCCACTTCTGTGTGGCTTTAGGTTCCTATAGGGACAATACTTCTTTTTCCGCTTCTTTTTCAAGAGCTGGGCTGAAATCGGCTATGAAATCTACCAAGGCCTATGACTTGATTGCAGTTCTAGGTTTTTAGTGAATGTCATACCTACTAAGATGGAGTTCGCGCTTTTCCATCCTTCTTGACATTTCTGGCTTTCTCATAATAGCCTTAACAGGGTAATTTGTGCGCACATATATAGAATGGCTTTTGAAGTATGGACACAGCTTAATTGAAGCAGTGACTAAGGCTAGAATGATCTTTTCTAAAGAAGCGAACCTGGTATCCACACTAAGTAAGGTCTTGCTTACATAGTAGATTTGAAATTGCTCTTTTTCTTCTTATCTGGTGAGATCAGCGTTTATCGTCCCCTCTGACACTGCGAGGTATAGCTGGAGTGGCTCTCCTTCTTTTGGTTTGGAGAGTATTAGAGGATTGGCTAGGTATTCCTTCAACTTCTGAAATGCCACCTTGTGTTCTTGCTCCCATTTAAATTCTTTGTTTTTCTTTAGTACCTCGTAGCACTACTACAAAAAATGGAATAAAGAATGGTTAAAATTGGCCTTATAGAACGCCTCAGAGGCGTTCTTCTGCTAAGCGATGTGTAAAGTTTACAAAACAGGTACAAGAGGCGTTCTATATGCAAGGGAAAATAGAACGGGTACAGAAGGCGTTCTATATCCAAGAGATAACCGTTCTCTATCCTATTTTATATGTTTATATGAATAAAAGAGAACGGTTATCTAAGATAACCGTTCTCTTTGGCGATTTTTTTTTTAAAAAAAATATTAATATTGCATATCAGAGGTTGCATATATATGCTAATCAACACCATTAGTTAATAAATCAAATCAAATAGAATTGAAATGGTAAAAGTTAAATATCAAATTAAGAATAAATTTTATTACGGAGTATCCTTTATATTCAAATACATAGTAATTACATCTCAACTCTTTATTTTGATACAATTCTATACCAACTTAATAATTATCAATGTGCTAAACTGCTAACAACTTAAAAAGCTAGTGCAACTTGAATTGCCCATGAAATTCGAACCACCTCCACCTTAATAATCCAATTCAACCGATTCAACCGCAGCAGAGCTTTAACAACCAGAACCACCAGCAGCGCTTCCCCCAAATTGATGCACTAGCAGCGCCTCCACCAACCTCGACCATTGCACCATTTGATCTCCACCAACGTCGAGCACCGCAACGTCTCCAACAACCTCAACACCGCAGCACCTCCAGCAATAGTGCACGCAAATAGTGAAGCCGCACCAAACACCTACAAATCAAAGATGAAAAATCAAAAATTATAATCCAAATCATAACATAAAAATCAATTGATGAAAGTTATAGACCAAAAATTAATAATTTAGAATTAAAATGCACTTCATAATTCGCACACCTCCAACCACCTTAAACGACCCACCAATCAATTCAATCTCAGCCACCACCTACCTTGAAACAGAGCACCGTACTGCATCAAGACCCGTACTGCATAAACAGAGCAAAATCGAGATTTTAATCGGAGTTGGGGTTGGAAACAAAGAGATACGACGAATAGGATAGTTGTTAATATAGGAAGAAGATGACGGAGAAGAGGTTAATCGGACCTCAGCCGGAGTTACTAGGATCGGACTTTGAGGGATGAAGGTAGAAGATGAGAAAGGAGTAAGGGTTTCAAAGGAGGGAAGAAGTGCTTGAGAGGATGAGGAAATGAATGACGGCTATCTTAATTAAGAGGAAGGAGGAGTTAGGGTTAGAATTTTGGGCCTCTTGTTAGGTTAGATTTTAATTTTTATTTTATTCTTAAAAAATAATGTTAAACATATAGATTGGTTAACTAGGAGGGGCGATCTATATTGTAAGTGTAAAATTTAGATGTATCAAATAGAACGGTTAACTAAGAAATTCGTTCTATATAATAAAATCACAATTTAATAAAATAAAAAAAAAATCAAATAGAACGGTTAATTAAGATAGGCGTTCTATATAATCCTAGAGAACGCATATCTAAATTAACCGTTCTATATCTTGCGTTTCTTATTCTAGTTTTTGTAGTAGTGTAGAATACCTTGTTCTTGTCTGAAGATTTAGAAATAATGAACCTATTCAGTGATGCTATTTCACATGTAAGGCTTTGCATGTCTTTCTTCGATTTTGGCCGTTTTAAGTCTAGAATAGCTTTGGCTTGTTCCACGCTTGCTTCTATTCTTCGTTGTGTTACCAATATCCCAAGAATTTTCTTGATTGTACCCCAAATGTGCACTTGTGGGGTTTAGCTTCATGTTGTATTGCTTCAAGATGAAGAAGGCTTCCTTGAGATCTTTGACATTATCAGCTGCCTTCTTGGACTTTATCACCATATCATCTATTTACACTTCCATTGCGCTTCCAATCTGTTCTGCAAACATCTTGTTTGCGAGCCTTTGATATGTTGCTCCTTCATTCTTTAGTCCGAAAGGCATCACTTTGTAGCAATAGATTCCTTGGCCAGTTATGAAGGCGGTCTTCTCTTGATCATCCTTATGCATGGGGATCTGATTGTATCCACTATATGAGTCCATAAAATAGAGTAAATCGTGTCCTGCTGTAGCATCTACCATGACATCGATATGGGGTAATAGGAATGGGTCTTTTAGGCAAGCTTTATTAATGTCTGTAAAGTCGATGCATATTCTCCACTTCCCATTTTTCTTCCTGACTACTACCACGTTGGCAAGCCATTCTGGGTACTTTAATTCTATGATTTTCCCTGTTTTGAGCATATTCTGAACTTCTTCATTAATGACCTTATTCATTTCTAGCCCGAACTTTCTTCTCTTCATTAATGACCCTATTCGTACTTTTAATCGGGGTGTTTTAGGTTCAGTTGGACCTCAGTACTTCTTTCTCCTCTTCTATACTGAGCTTCTCTTGGCCCAACTGACCCTCTGGTTGCTATGCTGATCCTTGCTATGTAGATGTTTCTTTCAAGGCGATCTTGTAACACTCTTTGGCTTCATTCGGATCTCCCTAGATTTCCTAGATTCCCTATTTTGTTGGAAACTTGATGACCTGATGGTATGTGGACGGGATAGCTTTCATTTCATGTATCCATAGTCTGCCCAGAATCATGTTGTATGATGACAGAGTATCGATCACCGAGAACTTGACTTGTAAATTGATCCCTTTTGTATAGGTAGCCAACGTGATTTCTCCGATGGTTTTCTTGGTTTCCCTACTGAATCCTGATGTGTCTATTTTATATAGTATTTTACCCCCATCCCTTGGTCATAATTAATAGTGTTTTTGGCTCTTTAGAGCCACTTTTATTACTAATTGGTGTTTTCTAGTGTTTTCGTAGATTTGGTTGACTTTTGCAAGGATTTGCACTTTTGGAGCATTTTCCCGAGATATTATGGAGCAATTACGATCACTGGAGAAACACGACCAGATTTTATAGCCCAGGGCCGGTTACAGCCATCGAACTGGTTATTAAGGGCTCGATATGTGTGATATCGGGGCATTTGGACCAATACTCAAGACCCGAAGAGGAAACCCAGATCGGCCCAAAGAATTGGAGCCCAATCGTAGTCCAAATAGTGGCCCAAGAGAGCCGCCCGGCCAAAAAGGCTGGCGCCCGGAGGCGCGCCCGGCCGGGCGAGAGAAGCAAGGGTCGCGCCTGGTGACGCGCCCGGTCGGGCGCGAGATACGTCTGAGGAGCAAAAAGGTGCGCCCGATCGGGCGGTGCCTTGCCCGATCGGGCGCGTGTATTTGTTAGGAGCTAATTATTCGACGTTTAAGTTTGTTTTAGTTTAGGATTCGTACGGAGTATAAATACTTCTCCGTAAAACGATTTTAGCATCTTCTTAGTCTTTCTTTACTCTCTTAGTTGTTTTCTTAGATTTTCTCTCTCTTATACCTTTGTTCTTAATCTATTCTAAATTCCAGATTTATTTTGGTAACGATTTCTCTTCTCTTAATCTTAGTTGTTTATTTTATTCCTTTGATCATGTCTTGCTTTATTGCTTTGATTAGTTTAGTTTCTATTATGTGTGAGTAGTTCTATTTCTAGGGTTTGTGGGGATCCATAAATAATATGAAGGGGTGATTTATTGTTGTTGATTGTCAATGTTAGGTTGATTTCCTATTGATTGATTTAATGCTCTGTGACTAGATTAGGCCTGATCTTTTATGCATGAGTTTGACAATATTGATTCGAGATTCGACAGATGAGAATTGATGTTTAGGTCTAGTTTCAATAGGCATGTTAATTTATAAATGGTTAAGTCGAGATTCGAAAGATGAGATTTAATACCGGTAAATTAATTGTGTGATTATAATACGTAGCGAAAGCCCTTTATAATCTGATTAATGTATGCATTGATGAATGATTATTATATTCTACTCTGGAATATTATGTATTGGTGAACCTATGCCCTAGATCCTTTTATATATTATTTTCTCCTTTTTCTTAATCCTCGTAGTTTATATTCATATTCAAATTCACATATTGGTTACTTTATAATTTAGATTACTTTAGTTAATTAGGAATAGAAAGACTCGTTTCTCTGTGGATTCGACCCTACTTCCCTATCTACATTAGTTAGAGGATTTAGGTATTACTTTTGATTAGGGGATACGACTTTACCCTGTCAAAATTTGGCGCCGTTGCCGGGGAAACGGTTTGATTTTTATTTATTGATTATTTTTGTAGTCTAGGTTATATTCTTTTTGTCTTAGAGAACGTTATTTCTCTGAGGCAAATCTCATATTTGCTTTTAGTTTTTTTTTTTGTTTATGCCCAGGTGTTCCAGATCAGGGTACATCCCATTCAATCCTGAGATCGAACGATCCTTTCATAGACAGAAGAATTTCTACAAGCAAATTCTGGCGGACTCTGGTGATAATAATAATCACCGCGATCCTCCAACTGGTTCTAGCGATTCAGAGGTATCATCAGATACAAAATCAGAGATGACGACTCCAAAGATGCTTAGTGATTACTCACAACCAAATCTTATAGATTTTCCACATCTCACCCCTACTCCGGCTCTTGATGGGGTACAATTTGAAATTAAACCCCAATTTATAACAATGATAGAGAGGAAGCAATTTAGCGGAGCTAAGGGTGAAGACCCAAATCTTCACGTTGCAGATTATTGTCAATATTGTAATACCATCAGGCAAGTCGGGGTCACACAAGACCAAATCAGGGAGATTCTCTTTCCTTTCTCTTTAACTGGAAAAGCTAAATTGTGGTTTAATGGCTTAAATAGAACTGCACTTGGTATAACTGACTGGGAAACTCTTGTTTTGAATTTTTATAACAAGTATTATCCTGCAGAGAGAACAACCGTACTTCAGAGTGCGATTCAGAACTTTGCCCAAGAAGTCGATGAATCTTTATATGAGGCTTTGGAGAGGTTCAAGGACCTACAAAGAGAATGCCCCCATCATAATTTAGCATAATGACAGTTAATCCAAGCCTTCTACAATGGCATTGGAAATTCTTCTAGAATAATTTTAGATTTTGCAGCTAGTGGGAGATTTATGAATCTTAATATTGATGATGCAGGTCAGGTTATTAAAGATATGGCGATACATAATTCCCAATATGGGAATCCTAGAGGATTTTCTAACAAGGGGAAGCATAGTGTTGACTCTGTATCCTTTTTGCAAGCTCAATTGACCTCTATCTGCCAAAAATTAGATAATCTTAGCACTGCTAATGTAGCTAATGTTTCTGCAATTAATAATAATGCTAATGAGGCTTTCTGTGAAAATTGTGGAATTTTAGGTCATTGGGAACAAGATTGCAGGAGTTCCGTGGAGCAAGTTAATGCCTTTCAAGCTTATAGGCAGAATAACCCATACTCCAACACCTACAATCCTGGGTATCGGAATCATCCGTACCTTTCCTACCGGAGTACTAATGTTCAAAACCCACCACCACAAGAACCACAGGCGCACAGCAACAGCAGCAGAAATATTACCATCCCGATGCTGGCAAGAAAAACCAACCACAACAATCCTTCTCATCTTCCGACCCTTCTTTGGTGGAAATTAGAGTGATGCTAGTTAATATGCAGAAGCATACGGAGAGTAGAGATGCGCAAATTGATTCAATTCTAGCACATAATAAAATTGTAGATAATCAAATTGCGCAACTCTCCGCTACTCTACAAGCCCGCCAACAGGGAGCTCTACCGGCACAACCGACCAGGCCTACGGATCAAGCCTATGAAATTACTCTAAGGAGTGGTTCAAACTATGAAGGCCCCCTTATGCCCAGTGTTGATGAACCTGTTTTATTAAATAATGCTAATCTTGATTCCGTTAAACCTGACAATGTAGTTAATAGCCCTGCAGGGCTAAAGCATAATACTAATATATCTAACTCTACATTGCAGGGTACGACTTCAGAGAAGGTGGCCACTCCAGATAAGAGCAGTAATGTTCCAAAGCCAATTATCAAACTTCCATTCCCCAATCATCACTTGAAGACAAATTTGGATAAGCAGTTTGGTAAGTTCCTGGAGATGGTAAAAGATTTGAAGGTAATAGTTCCCTTCACTGAATTAATCACACAAATACCTTCATATGCAAAAATTATGAAAGAAATATTGACAAGAAAAAGGTCTATTACTGAGGTAGAGACAGTAGCTATTACTGCAGAGTGTAGTGCCGTACTCCAAAATAAATCTCCACCTAAATTAAAAGATCCGGGTAGTTTTTCTATCCCTTGTCATATAGGCAATCTAATGATTGATAATGCATTATGTGATTTGGGTGCTAGAGTTAGTGTCATGCCATTATCTGTGTGCTCCAAGTTGAATATGGGTAAATTAAAAGCTACTAATATTACTCTACAAATGGCCGACCGTTCTTTCAAATACCCCTTAGGTGTTTTAGAGGATGTCCCCGTTAGAGTGGGTGAATTTTATATACCCGTTGATTTTGTTGTTCTTGATATGGCTGAGGATATGCAAACCCCGATTTTTTTAGGTAGACCATTCCTTAACACTGCAGGAGCAATCATAGATGTGAGAAGTGGTAAGTTAACACTATCAGTAGGGCACTAGTAGAAAAATAGCATTAGGCACCCCCCATATGGCACCGGTTCAGGCCAAACCGGTGCCAAAAATCGACCCAAAATTGGGCGGGTTTTTAAACAAATAGAAAAGGCACCGGTTCAGCCCAAACCGGTGCCAATAATAAAAAGGGCACCGGTTTGAACCGGTGCCTTTACGAACCGGTTCATTTACATATTAAAAAAAAATGCCCTTATAACTACCCCAAACCCTAAATGTTTCGGCCGTTCTCTCTCCTCTCCTCTCCTCTTTCTCTCTCCTCCTCCTCCTCTTTCTCTCTCCTCTCCTCTTTCGCGTCGCCGTTCTCCTCTCCTCTCCTTCATTTATCTTTCTGGATCTCCTCCTCCTTTCTATCATCACTCGAAAACCACCAACAAATTCGAAGACAACAACATGCAACACGGATTTTGAGGTTTTTCAATCGATTTTGAGGTTTTTCAATCGACTTTAATAGTTTTTTTTTCGATTTTGATTTTTTTAATTTCAAACTCTTCTTTCAATTGATTTTGATTTTTTTTTTCAGCGATTTCTCGGTTTTTTTTTGTTACGATTTTAATTTTTTTTTTTCTGGGTTTTTGATTTTTCTTTCGATTTCAATTTTTTTCCGAGTTCAACTATTTCGATTTCTGGGTGTTTTCGATTTGTGAATTTTTCTGGGTTAATTTTTTTGATTTCGATTTTGATTTTTTTTTCTATTTCTGGGTTTTTTTTTTCGATTTCGATTGTTTTTTTTTTATTTTGATTTTGTTTTTCAATTTCTGGGTTAATGCATGCGTTATTGGGTTTGTTGATTTTTTTTACTTGATTTAGATCCGTTAAAGATGCAAGATTTGTTCTGGGTTTGTTTTGGGATTTTCTTTTTTAATTTTCGATTTAAATTCGAATTTTTTTTATTTTCTGAGTTTTTTTTTTCCAGATTTTCGATTTTGGTTTTTAATTTCTGGGTTCAATTTTGGTTTTTAAATGATGTTCTGGGTTTTTTTTCTTACCAACTGATTTTCTTTTTTATTTTTCGATTTGTTTTTATTTTATTCGATTTTATTTTTTATATTTATTTTATTCGATTTTATTTTTTATTTTTTCTGGGTTTAATTTTTTTTGGAAGCTTAATTATATTAATCGTTTTTTTTTTTTGCTTTAATTGGTGCGGGTATCTTGAGTTAGATCTTAAATGGAAGAAGCAAGATGCAAGAATATTGAGTTTATTTTTTTATTTATATTGTAATTATATTAATCGTTCAAATTTTTTTTTTTATATTGAGAAAGATGGAAGCTTAATTATATTAATCGTTCGAATTTTTTTTTTTTTTATATGTTGTAATTGAACTACTACTGTATTGATCTATATTGTAAAATTGTTTTGATTATATATTGTAAATTTTTTATTATGTTGATTGAAATTCGATCTATATTTTGATGTTCTAAATAATTTAAGTCGATTTTTAATTGTTTGCTGTTCTAAAAAAAATAAAAAAAAATTAAAAAAAAATTTATAATATTTGGCACTTTTGGCACCGGTTAACCGGTGCCAAAAACAATTCCACATTTTTTTAAACCCATTTTTGGCACCGGTTTGAACCGGTGCCTTTTTAAACCCCTTTTTGGCACCCCCCAAATTGGCATCGGTTCAAACCGGTGCCTTAGGCCGGGTTTGAACCGGTGCCAAATACATTTTTTCACGTAGTGGGGGACGATAAAATTGTTTTTAATCTTAATAATACCCCTAAAAGCCCCATGACAGAGGAGAAGTGCTTTAGTGTTAATGTGGTTGAGAATTATTCTAACAAGCCCTAAGCTCTTGAAAAAGATCCTTTGGAGGCGGTATCTTGTGTTGCATCCCTTTTAGATGAGATAGACAAATGGCAGAAGGAAGTTGATGCAATAGAAAGATCACTCTACACTGTTGGTCTTGGTTTTGAGGACGAAAAGGTGGAATCAATCAAGCAAGTTGTGCAATTTGAGCCTACGGTAAGTGTTCCGCCAGATCGAGTTGCAAGTGTTAAATGCAATAACAATTTGAAGCAACCCTCGATCAAACAAGGATCTTTGGTGCGTAGCATTAAAGAACCCCCAACCCAAGTCAAGGAGGATCCACCGGATAAGGTGAATTGGCGTCCCACAGGGCATGTCAGAAAGTCGCGTCGTAGCCAAAACATCGCTCGACCGGGTGAGAAACCGCCCGATCAAGCGTTAGGCCAAGGGTCCTAGTTGTTGTACTTGGTAAGAAGGTCATGCGGGACCTAGATAAACCAGCGCTTTGCGGGAGGCAACCCGTATTTTTAATGCTTTTTAGACTAGTTTTTCTTTCTTTTTCTTATGAGAGGAGAGATGAGGGAATTTAATGAGTTTTATGAGTGTTTATACAGGTTTGAAGGAAAAGAGTTAGCCAAAATTTGAAGCAAAGAAGAAAATAGGAAATTCGTCAATTAGCCTCGGGCCCGACCGAGCGCGAGAGCTAGGCTTCAAAATCAAGTAATTTTGCCCGACCGAGCGATAGGCGCCCGACTGGGCGCGAAACTCGTTGTATACGGACATAATTGTCCGCCCGATCGGGCGAATGCCGCCCGACCGGGCGCGAGAAGAGACGAAAATTCTTTCATCAGATCACCCGATCGGGCGAAGAGCGCCCGACCGGGCGCGAGAGATATATGAAATCGGTTCGTTTAGATCGCCCGATCGGGTGCGAGAGTTTAGCGGAATTAAAAAATCAGATCGCCTGATCGGGTGAGCACCCGCCCGACCGGGCGCGACGCACCGACCCCCTTCTTCTTCTTACTTTTTTCGGTTTTTTCTCATTTCAATCTCTTTTCCTCCATACTTTCTCTCTCTAAAACTCAAATTCTTTCTATCTTCTCTCTAAGATTCTCCCTTCATTTCTCACCCAAATCCTAAAATTTTTACATATTTTTAATCCTCTCTTCATCCTCTACATTTCTACATCAAAATCTTCAAGTTCCAATCAAATAATTTTTAGACCCATTTTTATAAAAAAAAGTTTCAAAAATGGCGGCAAAGAGGGCAAGAACACTTTTTGGGGGAAGCTCAAGCTCAAGTCAGCAATATGACCCGGCGTTGCAACTACCGCATTGGTCGACGATCAAAATAGCAACCCCAGAACAGAAGGAAAAGCTTGAGCAACTCTACGGGTGTGAGGTAATTCCTTCACGGTGGTTACACCACCCTACTCTAGAAGCATTAGGTTTGTATGATTATGTTAGGATATTTTTGAACGATATTGGTATGAGGAAATTTGTTGATATGCATTATGCCACTTATCGTGAATTAACCTGTGAATTTCTTTCCTCTTTGCATGTTCATAACCATAAAAATGGGCCAAAATTGATTTTTAGGTTAAATAATAGAAATATTACTTTAACTTTTGTTGATTTTTGTAAATTGTTTGATTTGGAATCTGATTTGCCTCACCAATGGCATGCTGAATACAAAATGGATGATATTTATACTGCTTTGACTGGTTTGCCGGCGCCTAACGCCCAACATGCTAGTGCTAAACCAATCCATCACCCCGTTCCTAAAGTATGGCAAAGATTTGCTGGTGTTAGCTTTTTAGGTAGGAACGATCCCCATAACTGTCAGACCAATGAACTTGTTGTTATTGGCCATTATGTGTTTGGGTTCGGGAAGCTTAACATAGCTAGGTATATCATCCATCACTTAGCTAGGCATGCTACAGCTAGTAACACCGCTACTACCCCCATCCGTCTAGGTGGCCTTATCACTAGGATAGCTATTAAGAAGGCCGGTTTTGTAGAGGCTAGACCCCACCAGATGACCAAATGTGGACCTGATACCTACATGACCACTAGGTACCTAGAGGAGTTGGGTTGGGTACGATCGGATGGTGAGCAGACACCCCACTGGTGTATTAGGACTGGGACCGAGCAGCCTTTGCCCATCTTTCCCCTACCTAGTCTTGACCTGACCGCTTTTCCCCCAGGGCAACCATCTTACACATATGACTTTTTAGTTGCCAACGTTAGGGGGAAAGCACCACCAGTACCACCACCAGTTCCACCACCCCAGCCTCAGCCTCAGCCCGAGGTGGCGTTTTCTCCACCTCGCATGTCTCACTCCGTCCCCCATGTTGACTCTGACCCAGTTTGGGACCTTCAGAGTATAGGTCAGGCCTTAGGCCGTATCGAGCATTCCCACACTGACCTTAGGAGGATGTTAGGCTCTATAGACCAGAGGTTAGGGTACCTGGAGAGGAACTAGGGTAGAGCTCTCTACCCTATGTACGATGACTATGCTCGTCGGGGCAACATTCCCGACGATGCTATTTACCCTGACTGGTTTCAGCCTCCACCCTAGGGATACGATAGGGATCCCACTGTCCATGATATTTATACTGACTATTCTGCCTTCCATGGGTACGGCTAGGACATTCCTTTCGGGGGACCGGCGGGGGGGACTTTTCATGCTGATTATTTTGGTGGTAGCTCTTCTGGTGCAGGTGGTGCAGGTGGCAGTGGAGGTGCAGGGTTCGGCCACATGGATGAGGATGATCAGGACTAGCTATGCTGGGCTAGTTCCCGAGCCAATGAGGACATTGTCTGATTCTGGCTTGGGGGAGATTTTGGATTTGGTATCTTTCTTTTTCTCTTTTCTTTTATATTTGGTGTGTTTTCTTAGTTTAGATTTATTGCTTTCTAGGTTAGTTTTATTGCTTTCTTATATATGGAAAATACAAAAAAAAATTGAAAAATAAAAAAAATCCAAAAATACGTTCCAATGAATTGTAAATCATGCTTCCCTATGCCCCTTACTTGAGAAAAATTGTTTTGATTCTTGGTTATTGATGATAAGCATTGTGGATTAGTTGATCATGATTTGATATTTGATTGCCTAGAAACCTTAACATGCGTCAATATTGTCCAACTACTTGTGAATATAGTGCTTGGCTAGTTGATTTGGTTAGGAATGTGTGTTAGTTCCTAGTATGTCAATGAATTTGAGTATTGGTTTGCAACTATAAGTAATGTTTATATGATTCATTATTATGCACATTGAGGAGGACGAAGGCGTTCATTCTTTTAGGTAGCCTCTAGATGATTGTAGATACATTTGTTCCCTTCTTGTTACCCATGTTGTTGCCTTGACTTTTTATTGTTTATTAGCCACATTACAAGCCTATTTTTCCCCATTGGTTACTAGTCCCAAGCTTGGCTTGGGGGAGCTATTAGTGAGTGAGGTGAGGGAGTTTGTAGTGTGCTTATTATTTGCACAATTTGGGTGGGTTTTTGAGAAGTTGTTTTTGTTTTGATCATGTTTATTTTTGATGAGTTTGAGAGTTATATTTTCTTGAAAAAATAAAGCATGAAAATAAATCATGATGTTATGAAAAAAAAAAGAGAAGTTCAAGAAAAAAATAAGTGAACTTCAAAAGAAAAAAATGTTCAATGTTCAAATGTTCTAGTTGGAGGTTGATAAAAAGAAAAAAAAATAAGAGCTTCAATGAAAAATTCAAGTTTGGAAAATAAAGTTTGTTTATTCACTCCACTTCTTCATTATTATATTTTTGAGTGATATGTAAGTGTTGGGATTGTTTATTATGATTGGAGTATATTTGGTTGATGATAGAGTTGGTTATGTAGGAGGCGTTGATCATTATTTATTTTGATCATGGGTTTTATTAAGATTTGCTCCCTTAAGCATAGCTTTTCTCTCACTTATTCCCAAATGATTCCTACCCTTTACCCTAGCCTTGCATTACAAGCTTTAATTTAAAGAACTTCCGACCTTTGTGCATAGAGTTATATGAATGTGAAAGTGTTGTTTATCAATGCAAGTTATGATTTGACATATTTCGAGTCGACTAGTAGGTTGAGAGTTCATTGTTTTAAACACACGAGAGTGTGAGTCGGGAGGGCATTGTTCATATAAAAGGGTTGGATGGAGAGCGATCGAGTACATCTTTTACTCGCCACATAAATGAGAGTTGAGTGTGTGAGCACTAGTCTTGAATTCTCTATGCTCTTGTGGTTTGCTCTATTTGACAATTGTTAGGGAGGAAAGGTAATTGGATGGATTTGATTGATTGATTTTGAGGCATGTTTATTTGATTTACCCTGAATTGTTTGTGCTTGACTTTTAATTTTTGGGGTGAAGCATATTTATTGATTCATTGATGAGATATTTTCTTAGAGACAAGCAAAGGTTTGGCTTGGGGGAGTTTGATGTGTCTATTTTATATAGTATTTTACCCCCGTCCCTTGGTCATAATTAGTCGTGTTTTTGGCTCTTTAGAGCCACTTTTATTACTAATTGGTGTTTTCTAGTGTTTTCGTAGATTTGGTTGACTTTTGCAGGGATTTGCACTTTTGGAGCATTTTCCCGAAATATTATGGAGCAATTACGAGCACTAGAGAAACACGACCAGATTTTATAGCCCAGGGCCGGTTAGAGCTATTGAACCGGTGATTAAGGGCTCGGTATGTGTGATATCAGGGCATTTGGACCAAGTATTCAAGACCCGAAAAGGAAACCCAGATTGGCCCAAAGAATTGGAGCTCAATCGTAGTCCAAATAGTGGCCCAAGAGAGCCGCCCGGCCAAAAAGGCTGGTGCCCAGAGGCGCGCCCGGCCGGGCGAGAGAAGCAAGGGTCGGCGCCCGGCCAGGCGCGAGACACGTCTGAGGAGCAAAAAGGCGCGCCCGACCGGGCGGTGCCTCGCCCGATCGGGCGCGTGTATTTGTTAGGAGCTAATTATTCGACGTTTAAGTTTGTTTTAGTTTAGGATTCGTACGGAGTATAAATACTTCTCTGTAAAACGATTTTAGCATCTTCTTACTCTTTCTTTACTCTCTTAATTGTTTTCTTAGATTTTCTCTCTCTTATACCTTTGTTCTTAATCTATTCTGAATTCCAGATTTATTTTGGTAACGATTTCTCTTCTCTTAATCTTAGTAGTTTATTTTATTCCTTTGATCATGTCTTGCTTTATTGCTTTGATTAGTTTAGTTTCTATTATGTGTGAGTAGTTCTATTTCTCGGGTTTGTGGGGATCCATAAATAATATGAAGGGGTGATTTATTGTTGTTGATTGTCAATGCTAGGTTAATTTCCTATTGATTAATTTAATGCTCTGCGACTAGATTAGGCCTGATCTTTTATGCATAAGTTTGACAATATTGATTCGAGATTGGACAGATGAGAATTAATGTTTAGGTCTAGTTTCAATAGGCAGTTTAATTTATAAATGGTTAAGTCTAGATTCGAAAGATGAGATTTAATACCGGTAAATTAATTGTGTGATTATAATACGTAGCGAAAGCCCTTTATAATCTGATTAATGTATGCATTGATGAATGATTATTATATTCTACCCTGGAATATTATTTATTGGTGAACCTATGCCCTAGATCCTTTTATATATTATTTTCTCCTTTTTCTTAATCCTCGTAGTTTATTTTCATATTCAAATTCACATATTGGTTACTTTATAATTTAGATTACTTTAGTTAATTAGGAATAGAAAGACTCGTTTCTCTGTGGATTTGACCCTACTTTCCTATCTACATTAGTTAGAGGATTTAGGTATTACTTTTGATTAGGGGATATGACTTTACCCTGTCAAATCCTACCAGCATTGTTGACTTGTTGATGATACTCTTCTCGTCAATGTTCATATGTTTCACAGTATCAAGCATTATGATATTTGTTGAAATTTTGTTGTCAACTAGGATCCTTTTAGTCTGGCACTTCCCTATCGGGAGTGATATTACTAGGCCATCATGATGCCCTTCCACCGCATCACTTTCTTCAAACATGATGGGTATGTCTAGCTTTGCTCGCACTTTCCTTTCCGGTTATTCATGTTACTTTCCTTAGCATGGCGATTTGCTACCGAATACGTCAGATCGCATACTTCTTACCCTCCTGATATGAAATATATGGTACTGGTTTTTGGAGGAGGATATGGGGGGCTACCTTGCTTGGACTCCTTTTCCCTTCTTGAGGTTTTGGACCTGTCCGTCAAGAGCTCTTTGAGGTATTCCTTCTTTAGCAAGTAAGCAAATTCCTTTCTGAGCGCGACACATTCGTCAATTGTGTGGCCAATATCTGAATGGAAATCGCACCACCTTGAAGGATCTTTCTTCTCTCCTGGTCTGTTGTTCTTCCTGAGCCATTGCACAATATCTCCATTTTTTTCAAGGTCCTTATCACACCTGCAGGGTTAACATTGAAACAATATTCATGCGATTTAGGTGGGAGTTCAGGATCTTCCCTCCAATTTAAGAATTCTTCCTCAACAGCGTTGACTAATCCTTCTTCAAAACGGGAACGCTAATAAGGCTTGAATCGATGATCCCTTCTGGGAAAGTTGTTGCTCCTTTCTTGAGGAGCGATCTGGCTCGGGGGTCTTTCTTACGTACATATCCTCTTCAACTTTGACTTGTGCCATTAATTTAGCTTGCATGTCTTAAAAGGTTGTATAGGGATACTTGGTTAATTCCTTGTAGAGCTCGCTATGATCCAGCAAACCCCTTTTGAATGCTTCAATCTAGGGTCTGACGGAATACGTCAGATCGCATACTTTTGACCCTCATTGATGTCAGCTATGGTGAAGGGTACTGGTTGTCCAGTCATGGTGATTGTCTTCGGTTTTGGAGAACTTGGCAGGTTAATTGATTATCAGCCCCACGGCGGGCGCCAAATTGTTTAGGCAAATCTTAGATGAGATGATCTAGGAATTTGCTTAGGGATTAAGGGGTAATAACAATAAAACCTATAATATCAAATGCAATAACCAAGAACAATGATAAGGAAATAAACGAACAGTATCTATATAAAAGAGAGAATTTAGAGACACAATACTGGGTAAGGAAAGACTCTTTGATCAGAAAGGACACAATTTCGAGAGAACTTAAGAAATGTATTGTTTGTATTAATGTATTAGTGAGCGTCTGAGAGTATTACAATGTCTAATTTTGTTATTTATACCTAGGAACAGCTAGGGTTACATAGATATCAGAATATATTCAAAAGGACAAGATCTTCTTAGTTTTATTTGGCTTTCCTTGCTCAGTTAGTGTATTTTTGGCATGTAATCACTTGATTGATTTGTTGATCTAGCTTCTTGATATACTTGTATCAATCATGCCATTCTACTTGATTCTTGACATCTTCTAGGTACTTCGATTGTGCCCTATATTTCGTGGGCTGCCTAGGGAGATGGGCCCAACAAGGGGGGGGGAGTTTGAAAACAATGAGAACTTGATAAATGAGCCACGTGTGATTCTCAACCAAATAGTTGCATATGCTTTCATTTACCAATAAACATATACTAATGGTATGTTTTGTTCAGCTTAACTTCAATTCAGTTAAGTTCAATTCAGTTCAACTTCTAATTTCCTTCTCTTATAAACAATTTATTTCAGCTCTATTCCGTTCATCCCCAATCTATTCAGTTCAGTTTAGTTCATTTGTTTTTAATAAATCAGAACAAGCCCTAACGATCTGTTCTATTCAACTTAGTTTTAGTTTAGTTCAGGTTAGTTCATATCATTTCCTAATTTTCTTCTCTCATAAACACTTCATTTCAGTTCAGTTCAATTCAGCTCGGCTCCAATCAGTTCAATTCAGTTAAGTTGTTTTCAGCAAATCGGAACAGGCCTTAAAGGTGAATCTTAAATGACACGTGTCCATTTGTGGTTAAAAAAATTCCCACCTTTTTTCTTTCCAAATTTCTCTTTTAATATAATTGATACTAATCATTAATATATTTTAAATTATTATTTTCATGGATGTTTTAATAATACAGACTACCTTACCTTTTATTAAATATATAAGTCAAGATATGTACATGATATATCATTAACTATTAATAACAATAAATTTACTTTTATATTAATACAACTCTAAACTCGAAAAAAAAAAAAATATATAATTTTATAAATAAACTTTTAATTATTATGAATTCAAAAATGCAAAATATGCTTATGTGTCAATTGATTACATTAAATTTTAGTTATGATAAATTTTGAATTAATTAAAAAAAAAAAAAACTTAGTATTACCTGTGTAAACTAGTTTTCCTATAAGCAAAGAAAATTTAGGTTAACTTTGATCTTAATTAAAGTCAACCAGTTTCCTTTGCATTTGTCAAAAAAAAATAAAAAATAAAAAATAAAAAAATTAAAGTTTACCTAAAGCAAATTGCGGATAGTGAAGGGTCAAAAAAGAAATTAAATCAAGCTATTTTGGCACATACTTCAATTCTTTTTGTGATCGTGCCATGAATTTCTTCCTATTAACTAATATAATCAACTTCATATTCTCAATCAAATAATTACTCGTAAATACAAATTTTTTTTCTGTTTTTAAAGGAAGAAAAACTAGGTTAACCTGTTAGGAAATAAACTAAACTTATTATCAAATGCTAAGATTTGTTTTTAAAAAAGATATGATGTACTTCGTATTATTTATTTGTTTATTTATATCTATCTTTTATGCTTTCCTTATTACATGAGATTTGTAATTAGGAAACTTGATATATTTTAGGTATATAATCAATTTAGAATTATTTATGCTTGAGGAACAAGTAAACTATCTTTTTTTTTAAAACAAAGATTGATTCATACCATATCTACGATGAGATCTATATCTAACAGAAAAAAGACAAATAAATCAAATAAAAACATCATTTGAGCAAAGCTATGATTGTTGTCACAATCGTACAATCTTTATACCATCTTTCACATCGTTGTGATTTACAACCTTCTTTGACGAGGGGGGTCTATCGATCTGTTATAGCAGTGAAGAAAATTTTTGCCTGATTCGTCAGATTGTAATCGAAAGATTAACCTCTTTTTCGATCCTGCAGAGATCTTTATCCATGAAACAACCTTACATAAATCCATCAAACAAAAAAGCAAATCCTCCCTCAAAAGAGAAAAGAAAAACCTTTTCTTTCGAAAGAGAAAAATCCTCCTAAAGAAGAAGAAAAATCCTTTATTTTGAGGGAGAAACGTTCCTCCTAGAAAATCATAGGAAGAATTATTATAAATCTAAAACAAACAAAAACAAAGAAAAAAGACAATAAAAAAAAATAAAGATTGGGGCTTTCCACTAATAAAAACCGATAGAAGCCCCTCCAACATTCAGCAACAATGAAGGCTATGGTTTTTAGAGGATAGGGGAGAACACAAGTAAAATATCCTAATTAATGTGGGTTTCTAGGTTAGCCTATATAAGAGGATTTAGGCTTATTAGATTGTTAATGATATGATGGTTTTATTAAAGAGGATTCCAATGGTTTATTGAGGAGAAAAAAAATCATCAAGAGAGTTATTGTCTTATTCTGTAGGAACTTAGGGCCTGTTCTGTTCCGTTGAAATTCAGTTCAGTTCAGTTCAGTTCAGTTCAGTTCAGTTCAGTTCAGCTCAGTTCAGTTCAGTTCAGTTCAGCTCAGTTCAGTTCAGTTCAGCTCAGCTCAGCTCTTAATTTATGTCTAATGATATTGCTAATGATATAAAGCCAAATTTCATTCTTTTAAGCTCTTATTACAACGACAACAACAACAAAAACAACAACAACAACAACAACAACAACAACAACAACAACAACAACAACAACAACAACAACAACAACAACAACAACAACAACAACAATAATAATAATAATAATAATAATAATAATAATATTATTATTATTATTATTATTATTATTAACAATAATAATAATAATAATAATAATAAATAAATAATAATAAATAATAATAATAATAATAATATTATTATTATTATTATTATTATTATTATTATTATTATTAACAATAATAATAATAATAATAATAATAATAATAATAACAATAATAATTGAAATAATAATACTAATAATAATAATCAATAAATAATAAATAATAATAATAATAAATAGTATATGTGTTTAAAATGTTTAGAGGTTTCAAGTTTTTAATATATTTTCCATACATTTTATAATATATTTTCCATACATTTTATAATTATAATTATATAGTATATTTTTCGTAAATATTTTAATATGTACATTTGTATATACACATATGTATAGTAATAAATAATCAATAAATAATCAAAGATCACTAATCCGTAGTTAAAAATCACTAATTAATAAGTTCAGTTCAGTTCAGTTCAGTTCAGTTCAGCTCAGTTCAGTTCAGTTCAGTTCAGCTGAGTTCACCCTCTCCCCTCAAACAAAAATTAGAAATTACATCCCTAAAGTACTTATAACTTGTTAATTGCTACCCAATTCAATCTTTTCCTCGATTTGCGTGCTAAAAAATGGTTCGTTAAGGTTTTAGGGTCATTTCAGTCCTTAAAATCTAAATCAATCTCGAAATTGGCAAAAAGTTAATGTAAATGTCTCATTTAGCGTATCAAAAAATGTATCGATTTGTGTGCAACTATTCTTTTTGCCATGAAATTTGCTTCGGTGAGATTATACAAGTCATTTTAGGGTTTAAGGAACCAAATTAAGCTTGAAATCGACAAAAAATTAATATAAATTGTTTTGGGATTAGTTTGGATGTAAAATAGAATTGGATGGCTGCAATTGACAAATATATACTTTAAATGGCTGCAATTGACAAAATTTCTGGTTTATTGTCTGATTTTGTAGGAACTTAATACAACAATTTTATTTTTTTTTAGGGAAGGAATTTCCTCATAGACATTGTCTCCTTTATTATTGTGTTTTGCTATTTATTTTGATTTGTTGTGTTTAAGATGAAGGTGAATTCCCAAATCATTCCATTGCACACATCTGTTATATTACAACTCATTTGAGAGAGTTAACTTAAAACATCGATCCTTGTGGATGATGGAGGTCGGAGGGGGTCAAAGTAACCTAATCGACATATATATTTTGGCACATCTTACAATTTCTTTGTTGATGAGCGAGGTATGTGTTCTGATGCTTAATTTGCCTCCTAATATACGATATCTCATTCTCATTATTATCTACCAAACAAGGAGTGAGTCACATGTAATAATTCTAAATCAAACAGTTACAGGTACATACATCTATTGTATTTTATAAGGAAGGAAAAATTATGTCAACCCCTTTGAAAGGGTCAACCTAAATCATGCTTATAGATAATAAAGGAAATAAGATGATCGGAAATTGAAGGATCAAAGAAAGAAAACTGAATCGACATAAATTTTGAGAGACATGCAATCATGATCCTTTTTTTTTTTTTTTTTGTGACATGAAATTTAGTGCTTGATTAGAAAATTGATTCGACATCCCTTAAGACATACTTTCTTTTGTAAGCATGAAATATACTACTTGATTTGTCTCACAATGACAGTTCAA
This sequence comes from Chenopodium album, assembly GCF_948465745.1. Taxonomy (NCBI): domain Eukaryota; kingdom Viridiplantae; phylum Streptophyta; class Magnoliopsida; order Caryophyllales; family Amaranthaceae; genus Chenopodium; species Chenopodium album. The sequence continues at coordinate 58,208,165 of NC_137836.1, read as the reverse complement.
CTTATCATTAATTTATTTTTTTATTTTTTCTAATAACAAGGAAACTTGATAATTTAGCCATGTTTACGTGATCGTCAAACAAACAGCTATATGTATATACATCTATTTTATTATATTAGAAAAGAAAATTTAGGTTAACCGCGGTCCTTAGAGAGAGTCAACCTGCTATAGCATCTTTAACTTGCCGACATTGGCAAGGGAGAGGCAAAGAAAGAAAAAAAAAAACCAAATCGGCAAATTTTGACACACTTCTACTTTCTTTTGTGACCATGACATTGCTTGATTTGCCTCTTGATAATAGAGATCAACTTATCATTATTTGTCTACCAAACAAGGAAAACTTGATAAATGAACCATTTGTCATTCTCAATCACTAGCTAGTAAATTTAAAGTTATAGTTGTAAGATTTATTTAAGAATATGGTAGACAAAGCTTGTGCCAACGTACTTTTCTGAGGCAAAAGGTAGCATGATATAAAATTTAGTGCATGTGTTAAGTGACTGAGACCATGCCATTTCAGTGGATTGCATGCTAATGGATAAGTTTTTTTTTTTTCCTCCAAATTGTTTTACTTACTTATTTATACTAATGAAAAAAAAATGTTATAATAAAAATATCTAGGGGTTTGACCAAATAATGTTCTTGCCCCATCCTTATATATCTACTCACATATAAATATATATATTAAGATTCCTATTTTTTGGAATGAAGCTCCTTGTTATGTCAAAGGGGCATCTAATATCAGACTATAATTAAATAGCTAGCTTCTAACGATAAGTAGGGTGTACATATGACTAGAATTAAGACAAATATTAGTAGTGACTTTAAATATTAGAGAGTACATTTTGAAAATGAAATACTAATTAACAACAAAACTTAGTAGTATAATATAAGATCTTGTTAGATATGTGACATATACATGTCTCAATGTATAGCTAAAGGTGTAATAGATTTTTATGGAGTAATAGTTTGCCATTTAATCTAAATCAATTGTTTTTGTAATTAGTGAAAAAAAGCAAATGTAATATAGAGTAGAAATAGTAGTATAATTTATCGTTAAATTGGGATAGATCAATTATAATAATTGATTACTGATTGTATACTCAAATATAATATAAGAACAAAGTATGACTATATGACATGTTTGAAAGTTGATATAATATAACTGGTGTTAATATATGAATGTATTTGTACGCAAAGCAAGCAAAGGAAATTTGTATGCCAATGTCTATGGAAATTCCAATTCATAAATTTTCAACCATTTACTACCACTTGAGGGTAGATTAGATATTGGGTGATTATTAAGTAAATTGATGAAAAAACATATATTAGAAGTTCACCAAAAAAGAAAACAAAAAGGTTTAGGTATAGGAAATTAAAATACACAAAAAGGGTGCTGTCAAAAGAAAAAAAAAAAAGAAAAAAAAAGAAGGGTCCATTGTGAAGAATGGAACTTAACGATGTCATCATAGGAATTAATAGTCATACCTTTAGAAAATAAACCTTGGACATATATAATATATATACAATTATACAGTTATAAGAGTGTAGCATGAGCTCAGTGCTTGCAACAGAAAGTATGGCCTCTAACCTCTTCTACACTTTTTATGTTTTTTCCAACATGCTTATGTCTTCCACCAAAAGAATAAGTGTTATGGGTGAGTACATTGTACATAAATGAGATTTTAATCTAGAGTCAGAAAAAGGATTTCTATGTTCATCTAATTAATAATTACTCTTATCTCCGTCCTCAAATAATCAATTTGTGTAATTTTCCTAACTCAGCTTAGATCATCTGATCATGTGATGCGCACTCCACTACTAAGTATTTACTATTTCTCATTCACCATCTTCACACCTCATGTAATGTGGGGCACTCTACTAACTTTTTACCCCCAATCTTTTTTTTTTTTAATTCTCATTTTCTATTATAAAAGAGTAAACATATTTTTTCTCTCTAAATAAATAATTTATATGACTTTGTTCTATTCATTTACTGAACGGGCTATCGGCTATGGTTTTATACATATATATGAAAGATAATTGGTTTTATACTTTTATATAAATGTCCAAAAAGGTATATAACTTAAGTATCATAATTTCAATTTTTATATTATTTTTATTATTACTTGTTAATATTATATATTAATGGTCAAATTACTATAGTAACAAGTGAGTCAAATTAATGGATGGAGTATTACTCTACTATAAGTACTATCTACCTTTTTTTCGCATGTTTACTCATAAAAGAACAATATTTTAAGAACGAAGTGAGAATTTATCTATGGGAAGATATCCTTTTAGACAATACTCGTATTAGTTCCCCTATCAGAGATGAACTGGGCTTCCTCCAATTGAACAAAACAAAAACAAAGACAAAATCAAGTTGAATTCATCATTCTTATAATAAAGAGATTGTACTTAATGAGCCAGGTTTATGTCAATTTCTAGAGATGTGATTGAATGGTTGGCCTTTTCAGCAACGTTTTATTTTTTTGATTTGAGAGCATGTGACGAGAGCCGGCAATATGGTTGGCAAATGGCAAATATCTATTTGGTCCTTAAGTTGTTAAAGACATTTGGATCCAGTAAAATGTACCATTTTTTATTAATTATACTTAATACCCGACTCTAATCCAGAATTTACCAGTTAGATCACCTGAAAAGTTTTTGATTTTAAACCATGTTGTCTCTAAAGTTTAGATGATTGATCTGAATTAATAATTCATTTGTTTCACAAAAATTATACCTTCTTTGTATCTCTGTCCCGCAATAATTAACTTTGTACATATATTGTTGTACTAGTTTGACTTTATTTTTAATTTTTTTCAACCTATTTAAACTACAACAAAGATGAAGCTAGTCTAAAGTGAATTAAATTGAAACAAGAAGGATATTGACACAAACGAAGTTAACGAACATGAAAGATATTGAATTAAATGAGGGATACAAGTTGATTTAACTTTGAAGTGAGATAATATTAACCATAACAAAATGAAATTGTCCTGAGCAAGGTAATAAAAGTTGATGATTACTCTTCCCACACCAATTCAAAATGGGTTAAATTAGCCATTGAAAATAATGTACGTAATATCATAATAGATTAATAGATGACCATGAATAATTTACTTTACTCCGTAATATTTTATAGCGTAGAGCATAGTATTCTCTGTGAGCCCTGAGGGTTAATTAATTAAGATATGAGCTAAATCATTGACCTCGCGCCTGGTTTGCGAAAATCCCTTTCCCGATGAAGGAAATCAATACTTCTTCATATTTTATCTTCAATTCGGTCATATCTGAGAGCTGATACACATACAACCATTATTTAGGGTATTTTTACCCTAGACACGTGGACCAATGAGAGGTCGCCACGTGTCGAGCTCAGGATGGCCCATGTGGCTCAACATCCTCTTGACACTTGGCGCCCTCAGATATGTTTTCTGAAATGGCGGCTTTCAAAGGCCCAAACTTCTAGGAGCGCCGTAAAACGGCGCAGCCCACTAGAATCTAGGTCAAGTGACCTAGGTAGGGGCACATTTCCAACGACCCTATAAATAGGGAGATATTTCCCCATTTTGGGGACACATTGAATCATTTATTACACCCTTATTCTCTTACATCAGAGAAAGACCTGATCTTGGAATCCGAGCAGATACCCACCTCAATTTCCGTTCTCTTTATTCCGTTTCAAGTTACTAACTTGATCGTCGGAGGCGGAGCTCCAACCATCCGGAGTCTCCGTTGTTTTGCAGGTACAGCTCAGCCGGATCAGACTTCGTGACGTAACTCTCCCAAGGGACAAAAACACCCAAAAAATTTGGCGCCGTCTGTGGGGAGAGTACCTCGAAGATGGTTCAAGAGTCTGTACCACCCCCTAACCGTCTGGGCGAAGACCTAGAAGTCTTTATAGACCATGAGGAGGATGAAGATCCTCAGGTCGAAACCTTTACAGCCGAAGACGACTCTCTCAAAATAAAGCGCATCCGGCCCAGAGAGACTCTGGAGCGGGGTGCCTCCCAGGCGGGTCCAAGCAGACCCACTGGGCAGCCGGAAGGGGAAACCCAAACGGCAGCTGGATTAGCCCCTGTCACCCGAGACGAACTCATGAGATTCATGACAAGTTTCAAGGGTGAAATTAAAGAGTTGATCACCAAAAGCCGGGCTGGCCCAAGTAAAGGTCAGTTGGCGAAAAAGGCTCCTCCAGAGAAGGGGAAGTCAGTCAGAAACCGGCAGCCCACTCCTCATCCAAAGGAGAAGGCAGCCGGGACCATTGATTGGTCAAGAATTCTCCTTCCTGGGAAGAATACCAATAACACTCGCCGGACTCAGCAGCCGGTGAGAAGTAAAAAATCAACTCTTGATGCCCGGGAGATCATCAACCGGAAGAGAAACCAATCGCTGTCTGAGTCGGCTTCAAAGTCGAACTTTCCAGACAGCTTCAGCAACATTTCTGCAGGGAGTGCACCCTCCCTGCATGAGAGTCAGACAAGCGGTAATACCGTCCATTCTGGCCCTCATATGATTGGAGCTGTCCCGTATGTGCCTACTCAGGCTTACGGGCAGTACCCCCCTCACTTCATGCAGCCGGCCTTCTTTGGGGGTCAGGCGGCATATCCAAATGTCCAGCCATTGGACTGGCAGCTTCGTCTGCTACGCCTGGGTGAACAGCCTTCTGCGTTCACCCGGGAGATAACCGAGGCGGCTCAGCTGGCCAAGGTTAAGAACGTGTTGGTTGGTACCTATGATGGTACCACCAATCCGGAAGACCACCTCATGGCATACACCAACCTCATGTATCTACAGGGGTTGGACGATGCCACTTGGTGTCGATGCTTCCCGGCTACATTGAAGGGCATTGCCCAACAATGGTTTGGCAATCTGCCAGCCGGGTTCATCGATAGCTTCAGGAAGCTTGCCTTCCTGTTTGCTTCCAACTTCTCAATGAACATCCCTGCTAAGAAAACAAGCCTTGATTTGAGCACTGTAAAGCAGGGAGAGAGAGAAGGGCTGCGCTCATATGTCAGGCGGTTCAACCTGATCAGAATCCAGATTCAGGGGGTGTCTGATGAGGTAGCTTTTACAGACTTTTTCAAAGGTCTGAGAGACGGGTCGACCTTTAAGTTCGACCTAGTCAGAAAAGGGGCTTTCACCCTGCAGGCGGCCCTGAGAGAGGCGGAAAGCTACATTCAAGCTACCGACCTCTGTTCGCCTGGAAGCCAGTCGGACTCTAAGAAGTCTGACAAGCAGAAAGACAACCGGCCTGCTCAGCCGGCTAAAAAGAAAGAGGAGAGCAAGAAGAGAAAAGAAGTCTGGGCGGTTAGTGACTCTAACAAGTCGTCCCAGAAGAAAAAGAAAGAATTTAAACCGTACGTCCCAAAGGTAGAGTTTAACAAGGACTGCAACTCCATCCTCATGGAGATAAAGGACCGACTGTCCCTAGAGAAGCCGAATCCAATGAAAAGTTCCATTCAATCCAGGAACAAAAATAAATTTTGTCAATACCATGAGGAAGTTGGCCATGACACCAACGACTGCTTCAGCCTTCAACGGATGTTGGACCGTCTGGCTGACAAGGGGATGCTGAAGTCCTATATTTCTAAGTCCCCAGCTGGGGCAAAAAAGAAGAACAAGGGTCAGTCCTCCAAGACTACCCCCCAGCCTGCTAGTAGTTCGGATACCGACAAGGAGCTGGTCTACACTATAGCAGGCGGGTTCTCATGTGGTGGCCCTACCATCCGGGGCACCAAGAGTCATCTTCGAAAGATGGACAAAGATGATGATGAGCAGGCGTCTGCCAGCTCTTCCTTCCCAGACGTCTTGATCACTGAGAAGGATAGGGGCAGCGTCCGCCACCCTCATGATGACCCGGTGGTCATTGAATGTAAGGTTGCCAACCAGCTGGTTGGACAGATCCTTATAGACACCGGCAGCTCATCAGACATCATCAGCCTCCGGTGCCTGCAAAAGCTGAAATACAATGTCAGCAGCATGCACCCGGTCACCCACCCCTTGGTTGGTTTTGGGGGTGGGATGGTCTACCCAGCCGGTAGAATTGACTTACCCATCCGGCTGGGGGAGAAAGGCCAGGGACGACATATTGTCTTCAGATTCTTGGTCGTTGAAGAGTTGACTGCCTACAACATCATCCTTGGTCGGCCAACTCTCAACGTAGCCAAGGCAGTAATCATCCCATCTCTCATGCTCATCAAGTATGAGAGGGATGACGGCACTGTGGGTTCCCTAAATGGGGATCAGAAGACGGCCCGAGAGTGTTATCTCTCAGCCGTCCGAGATACCGTGGCCCCAGGCGGTCAGGAACCCATAGACCTTGACAATGTCAAGGATGCCGACCCAGAGCTCCCACCAGCAGCCGGAAAGAAAAGAAAAGCACCTCTGCTGGTGGAAGTGAAGAAAGAGAAAAAATAGCAATCACTGGCCGGTGAACGGTCAGATGAGCTCCGTCCCCAACCGGCTGGCGAAAGCATTGATCTTGTTCTGGATGACAGCCGTCCAGAACGTACTGTTAAGGTTGGGACGGTTGCTCATGATACCTTGGGTGCAAGCTTGCACCTTCTGCTGAAGGAATTCTAAGACATTTTTGCCTTTAAAGTGGAAGAGATGTCAGGCGTCAGCCCGGATCTCGCTGTCCACAAACTCGCCGTGGACCCTAAAAAGAAGCCCATCCGGCAAAAGAAAAGAAACCACGGCGAGGAAAGAAGTCAGGCGGCAGCTGCTGAAGTCAAAAAGCTGCTAGACGCCAGGTTCATTCGGCCTTGTAATTTTCCTGACTGGGTGGCCAATGTGGTCCTTGTTAAGAAACCGAATGGGACCTGGCGCATGTGTGTTGATTACACAGACCTCAACAAGGCGTGTCCTAAGGACAGTTATCCGCTTCCAAAGATCGACAGTCTGGTCGACTCTACAGCCGGTCACGCCTTGATGAGTTTTATGGATGCCTACTCCGGCTTCCATCAGATACCCCTGTGGAAGAAAGATCAAGAAAAGACGGCCTTCGTCACTGATCAGGGGCTATTCTGTTACACGGTGATGCCGTTTGGCTTAAAAAATGCGCCGGCTACGTTCCAACGGATGATTAATACTGTCTTTGTTAATCAAATTGGGAGGAATGTAGAGGCATACATTGATGACATGATAGTTAAATCCAAACAACAGGCGGATCACCTTGCTGATCTCCGAGAAACCTTCACCACACTCAGGCGGCATAAGGTCATGTTAAATCCTAAGAAATGCATCTTTGGTGTTGAGTCTGGGAAGTTTCTCGGATTCCTGATTGATCAAAGGGGGATAGAGGCTAACCCTGAGAAGATACAAGCGGTGATTGACATGAAGTCACCCCGCACTGTCAAGGAAGCGCAGAGACTAACCGGTTGCCTGGCTGCTCTGGGAAGATTCCTCAGCCGGTCAGGTGACAAATGCCTCTACTTCTTCCAAGCAATCAGGAAGAAAGCCAGATTTGAATGGGGGGATGAGGCTGAGGCGGCCTTTCAACGGCTGAAAGAACACCTCCACTCTTTGCCAAGACTTGTTAGTCCATTGCCTAGGGAGGTGTTATACATGTATTTAGCCGTCTCAGATCATGCTCTCAGCGCCGTTCTCCTTGCTGAGAGAGACGGTGTTCAGCTTCCGGTCTATTTCATTAGCCATGTCTTAAAAAATGCTGAGCTCAGGTACCCCATGGTAGAAAAATTTGGCCTTGCTCTGTATATGGCTTTCAAGAAATTGAAGCCATACTTCCTGGCTCATCCGGTGGTAATCTACACCGACCAGCCCCTCAAGCGGCCAATGTCTACTTTGGAGTCATCTGGAAGAATATTGAAATGGGCTATTGAAATGCAAAGTCTTGAAATAACTTTTGAACCTAGAAAAGCAGTGAAAGGTCAGGCGTTTGCCGACTTCATTGTTGAAATGACCCGACCAGTGCAACCGGATAATTTTGATCAGGTTTGGAAAGTGCATGTAGACGGAAGCTCAACAAAGAACGGCTGTGGTGCAGGAATTATATATGAGTCCCCAGAGGGGGACAAATTTGAATATGCACTGCGGTTTAAGTTCCAAGCCTCAAATAATGAGGCGGAATATGAAGCCCTGCTAGCCGGAATCCGCATGTGTAAGGCAGCAGGGGCAACAAAGATTGACGCCTATTCTGATTCACAGTTGGTCGTTAGCCAGTATGAAGGAGCATATGAGGCAACTCATCCGGCTATGATCAAATATCTTCAGGCAGTCAAGGAAGAGACTGGGGCACTTGAGGAATTTCGTCTGAATCAAGTGCCCAGGTCAGATAACAACCAGGCGGATGCCTTGTCCAAATTGGCTTCATCCGCCTGCTGTGATACTCCTCGGTCGGTCTTTTGGGAAGTTCTTGAAAAGAGAAGCATACATGAAGAGCCCATTGGAACCTTAGACCGAAGCTCCACCTGGATGGATTCCATCCGGGCTTATCTTTCAAACGGCACACTTCCTGATTCACCACAGGAAGCAGCCGTCCTGAAGAAGCGAGCTGCAAGCTTCGAGTTGAAAAATGGAGAACTCTTCAAAGCAGGATTTCTTAAGCCCCTGTTGAAGTGTGTCACCCCAGAAAAGGGGAAGGAAGTTCTCGAAGACTTGCACTCGGGATTCTGCGCCTCTCATATAGGCGGCAGGTCCCTAGCCGTCAGAGCCAGATGGCATTACTTTTGGCCCACTCTTGAGGCAGACGCCAAGGAGTTGGTGAAGAAATGTGACAAGTGCCAAAAATTTGGCAAACTCATTCACCGACCGGCTACTGATCTGACGGCCATCCACAGCCCAATCCCGTTTGCAAAGTGGGGCATGGACATTCTAGGTCCTTACACGCCTGCTCCAAGCGGAAAGCGCTACATCTTGGTGGCTGTGGATTATTTCACCAAGTGGGTGGAGGCTGAGGCGGTTAAAAACATCAAGACCTCAGACGTAATTTCCTTCATTTGGAAGAACATTATCACCCGGTATGGGGTACCTATGTCTATGGTGTTTGATAATGGTCTTCAGTTTGAGACGCCTCAGCTAAAAACTTGGTTGGGAGATCAGGGGATCTCAAGCTATTTTGCATCTGTTGGCCGACCCCAAGCAAACGGCCAAGTTGAAGCCTTCAACAAACTCATCTCAGACGGCATTAAAAAGAAAATAGAAAGAGCCGGTGGCTTATGGGCAGAAGAATTAATCCATGTCCTATGGGCCATCCGGACAACAGCGAAAGGGGCAACCGGTGAAACCCCATTTCTCATGGTTTACGGTGCTGAAGCCGTCTTGCCCATCGAACATTACAAGCCGACTCTCAGAGTCATGATGTATGATGAAGAGGCAAACTGGGAAGCAATGCGCCTGGCATTGGATTCACTCCCAGAACGCAGGGGCAATGCCGCCTTGCGTCATGAGATTTACCGTCTGAGAATGACTAGAGCCTACAACAAAAAAGTACACAAGCGTCCTTTGAAAGTTGACGACTTAGTGTTACAGAAAATGGAGGCAACCGGTAGGGCCAATAAGCTAGGAAAGCTAACTCCAAATTGGGAAGGCCCCTACCGGATCTATGAAGAAGTAAGGGATGGCACCTACCGCCTGGAAACCCCAGACGGCAGGCGTCTGCCAAGAACTTGGAATGTAGACAACCTAAAAAAGTACTACTTCTGAGATTGTAAACTTTTTGTAAACAGTGAGTCAATTAATGAAGATTCAGACTTTGTTTGCAAAATTGAGTAATTGTTTAATTATCCATCCGGGTAATACCCAGGCGGATTCTTCTTTACCTAACTAAGTTCGACACTTAGTAAAGGTCACATTTGTTGGACCGCCTGGGTAATACTCGGATCCCTTGTTTATTTAAGTTTGATACTTTGTTTATTCAACTGCCTGATTATCTGCTTGGGTAATACCCAGACTGACCTGCTTGTTTAAAAAACTAAGTTTGATACTTAGTGTAAATTCAATACTGACTAAAAACTAAGCACAAAAATGTTTAGTGGTTATACGACCGGTCTCAAACAAGACCAGAGGCTAAAATAGCCGGATGGTTGCTCATTTTATAAAATCGCCTGTCCCAGCATGGACAAAGGCGTCCGGCGACACCCCTCCGGGTGCAATCGTCGCAGAGAACAGACTATTTGTCGGTTCTACGTACCCATGCAGACGGCAAAAATTGAACGACCAAGTTGGCCAACTCATAGCCGTCTGACCAAAATAACCTATGAAGAACGAATAAGTTTCCAGATACCGGATGCCCACAGGCATCAGTCGGTCATTGATAGAAATTCTTACTTGGGTTATTTATTCCAAAGTTGCACTCACTTCCCCTATTGGGGCAAAGAGTTGTGTAATGGCTACGCGTTAACCCCAGACGGAATATAACCGCCTGGGTAAGAAGCTCAAAGCACATGTTTTAATGGTCGGCTGTGCACTTGGTTTGGGGCAATCACCATTGTGATTGATTGGCCTAAAAACACTCCATACTCCTCCAAGTATCAAGTGTTTTCAAGCCAATCAATCAGCTTGACATAAAACCAACCACACAGCCGCCCAGGGGCAAGAGCACCCGGATTGCAAATTGCCGCATGCTTTTTTAAGTTAGGCAAAATACTAAAGAATTGCATACACATGAAAAATTCAAATCGAAAACAGACATATATAAAATCCGACTGAGTCGGAATACTTCATTTATATTTGAAATGGCACAAAAGGCCAGAATAATTGTTAACCGGACACATCCGGTGAGAAAAGAAAGTAAAAATGTTAATCCAACCCCATGGTTGGTAAAAAGATACAACAAAACACGGCATGCAAGCCGGTAAATAACATTGATTGGCATACTGCCGCAAAAAGGTGGGAGGCTCGCCTAAGGCTGAGGCGGAGTCTTCTCCGGCTGAGTTTGGCTGGCTTGGCCCTCTTGATGATCATTCGCCGGCTCCTCATCATCAGAGACTTCATATCCCTGCTCAGCAGCCCAGTCTTGGAAGCGAGGCGGAGGAGCATCACCCAGTTGCTGGGCATCATACACCTCAGTGGCGTAATCATACCTCAGCTTATAGACCTCAAAGTCTATTTCTGGGTAGAGGAGGCCCCAGGTGATCTTCAGCCGGTCCAAGTTGTCCCGTTCATTCTCCTCAGTCAGCCGGGTCTGCTCCCGGGCCAGCTCATCCGACTGCTTGTTGCGCTGGGTCATGAGCTCAAGCCTCAGGCGGTCATTGTCAATCTGGAGTTGGGCATTCTCCTTGTCAGCATCTTCTAATGCCTTGAGATCAGATTTGGCATCTTTCAGCTGCTTATCAAGGTCATCAGCCCGGCTGTTAGCTTCATCGTTTGCAGCCGTCAAATTCCGGATCAGCTCCTCCTGTTTCAACTCTACTGCTTTAATCTTTAAATTACACATATAATCAGAATGTTCAGGAAAGTTGAGGTTTTCTAGGGCCCTCCGTTTGGCGTCATTTACCTCTTCTTGCTTCCGCCTGAAGGGACCCCGGAGATTGTCCACTCTCACCATAGCCTGAGTCAATAACAGCCGGTTTATGAGTTACATAGTCAAAATAAAGATTAAAGACATCAATATAGAGGAATTATGTACCTCAGCCAGAGAGCCCATTATCCAGTCGAAGTCCACGACCTGCAGATCAGGTATGGAGGCCTTCTCAGACCGGGTGAGGGTCCTCACCATCCGCTTCGCGAAGCCTACGAGATCCGAAAGGTCAGGAGTCAGATCTGCATCAAAAGTAGTTCTTTGTGAGATAGAAGCAGCGTAGCTGGCATTCATCCGTTGCCGGCTGCTAGCTGACCCTTTTGAAGAATCAACCTTAGTCTTAATTCTCATAAAATTAAGTGGCCAAGGTATTTCAGTTCGTTCCTTACCGTAAACTTCCGGATGGGTCTCCGTCTTGTTCTCCTCCCCAGTGGTTGCCGCACCGCCTGCAACCTTAGGTGGCTCGCCACCCTTTGAAGCCGTAGAGGCTTCCGACGCTTTCTGCTGTTCTGAGCTTTCACTCAGTTTCTTCAGAACAGCAGGGGATTTTCCCCCAGTCGTTGGACGACCGGATTGGGCAGAATTTTGCTTCTGGGGGGGGATCCTTCCTTGCGGCTTTGGCAGCCGGAGCCTTCTTCAGATCATCTCCCTGCCTTTTGAGAAGCTTGGAGAATGATCGAGGGATTCTCTTGGCGGACTCCTGAGAAAGAAGCAAAATATAAGTATACCCAACCGGTATATATAAAAAAAAAATGCAAACATAAAGTCAGGCGGTCTTACCCCGCCTTTCTTCGCATCTTTAGCCTCGACGGCTGCCTTTTTGACAAGGGCCGCCTCCTTGCGCAGTTGCGCCGCAGATTTAGCAGGAGTCTTGTCCTGGTCAACCATCCTCAGGGCTTCTTCTGCAAAAACAAGAATTTCAAGTTAGAAAAAATTAAGGCAATTTGTAATAAAAATGAAACAACAATTATTCTGGATGAGAAGTATTCTACCCCTGGGAAACATTGTGCTCAGCCCGCAGGCGGACAAGAAGCACTCGTCTTTGAAGAAGTCCGGATGGGGGATCCAATTCTTGGGAACAATAATGTGAGTCCCATCCCCCATGGGCTCAGTTGTGGTTTCAAAAAATCCCGGCTCCATGATTTGCTCCCGGGCTTTAGTAGATAGTGCCGGGAGAGGGCATTTACGTCCTAGAAGAGCCGGTTCAGTGTTATACCGGCGCAGCGTCCGGTTGTGTCTCAAAGTGGGGGAAGAAATCAAGTAAAATTTGTCCTTCCACCCGGACCACTTGGACACTTTGTCCAAAGTCATTAGATATTGGGGCAGGGTAGTCAGCGTATACCATGCCCCATGGCCGCCTGGAGCCTTGCTCAAGTAGTGCATGTGAGCGAAGGCAGAGAAACTGGGATTCAAGTTTTGGAACTCGCAGGCGGCGATGTAACTTAATATGTTCACCCACGAGTTAGGGGTGAGCTGCCAAACCCCCAGATCATACCCCTTAAGGATTTTCCTAATCCCGGGGTGGAGGGGGAACCGGAGGCCGGCTTCTATTACCGCCTCATAGCAGATGAAGTAGTCATCTGCATGGTCAATGTCGTCCCCCCAGGCCATCACAGCATCAGCCGGAGGGACAATAACTTCCCAACCCCTTCCAAAAGGGTGTTTCTCTTTAAAGGCCCTGAACCCGCTATTAAGAAGGGCAATGTTACTCGGCAGCATCCGGGTCCTTTTGGGGTTGGGATTGTCAGCTACCTTGGGCGGCTGCTGATAGTCAGCCGCAAAATCTCCCAGGTTTGAGCCGGAGGATTCCGCTCTTGATCCCTGGCCGGCCTCAGCGTCGCCGGCTTCATTGGAGGAGGCGGCTCCCTCGCCGTCTACTTCTCTCACTCCAGAGCTCCCGGAGGTAGAGGGAGCCTCTTCGTCAGATCCGCTCTCCTCCAAATTCCTCGGATCCCCTTCCGGGAAAACCTCATCGGCTGGCACTCTCATGGTGCGCCGGCTTTTAGTCCGTCTGGCCGTTTGTTTCGTTCTGGCCATTGTGTCCTGCACAGACACAGAGAGGGAGGAATTCGGAGATGAGCATATTGGTTCCGACAGTCCAGAAGAGGCACTCCCTATTCTAGACTCAGCCGTTCCGGGGGATCGGCTGAGTGTCCTAGGCAGTGCTGAGTGGGTGGATTGGGAACTCATTTATATTTTCTATTTTCTTAAGAAAGCCGGGCATACAGGCGGAAAAAATGGTATGTAAATTGAAGGGGAGAAAAGCTAAAATGGTACAGGCGGTTACCTTGCTTTGACTCTGAAAAATCTGAAAACCGCTTCAGCCGGTGAACCGGGTGATGTACTGCTAGCACTCGGAAGCTTGAAACTTGCTGTTATGCAGGCGGGAGCAGAGGAAACTCTCTAGAAATCTCTTTTTCTCTCTCTAAAAAGTCAATATGAACGTAAGGTGTGAAAAGGAGGGGGGGTAACTTTCTATTTATAGAAAGTAAAAGTGGGGGGAAGTTTTGATTTGAAATTCAAAATTTTACCCGTTACTGTTCACCTATGAAAGGTGGACACGTGTCACAGGCCCCACGTGACATGCACGTGCGACCTGTGAGGGGCAAATGTTTAGGGTATTTTTACCCTAGACACGTGGACCAATGAGAGGTCGCCACGTGTCGAGCTCAGGATGGCCCATGTGGCTCAACATCCTCTTGACACTTGGCGCCCTCAGATATGTTTTCTGAAATGGCGGCTTTCAAAGGCCCAAACTCATAGGAGCGCCGTAAAACGGCGCAGCCCACTAGAATCTAGGTCAAGTGACCTAGGTAGGGGCACATTTTCCAACGACCCTATAAATAGGGAGATATTTTCCCATTTTGGGGACACATTGAATCATTTATTACACCCTTATTCTCTTACATCAGAGAAAGAACTGAGCTTGGAATCCGAGCAGATACCCACCTCAATTTCCGTTCTCTTTATTCCGTTTCAAGTTACTAACTTGATCGTCGGAGGCGGAGCTCCAACCATCCGGAGTCTCCGTTGTTTTGCAGGTACAGCTCAGCCGGATCAGACTTCGTGACGTAACTCTCCCAAGGGACAAAAACACCCAAAACAATCATTGTATATTGTCCCTATATACAAACACCATTAGAAATTTGATACATCAATAGAAAATGGGAGAAAATAAATAGTCAAATATAAATTGAATTTAATGGAACTTGTGTCTATTATTTTAGCCAATAGAAACATGACAAATTAGAGTTGTATGTAGGGACCATATACAATAATTGTATGTGTAGCCACTAACCGAGCAAATTATGTTTTTTTTGTTTCTCTAGACTGTTTAATGCAGATCATTAAAATTTTAATTTTTTGTAAGAACATAATTTCTTTTCTTCCTTATTTTTAATAGTTTAGGTTAAGGGCCTGTACTGTTCTCATACGTTTATTTTCAGTTTAATTCAACTCAATTCAGTTCAGTTTAATTCAACTCAATTCAGTTCAGTTCACTTCAACTAAATTCAGTTCAGCCCTTAATTTTCTTCTCTTATAAAATATTCAGCTCAGTTCAGCTCAACTCAGTTCAGTCTATGAGAACAGGAGTCTTGAGATCACTTGCTAAATTGTTGTTTACCTTTCATCTAAAAACAAAACCAACCAAATAATAATAATAATAATAATAATAATAACATAGAAAACCCACCCTAAAGAGTAAGGACAATTCCGTAACTTTCTATACCGCCCTACCTTCCCCTCAAAAGCCACCTTCCACTATTCATTAAGCGAACCTTCCTTTCCACCCTCACAAAACAAATTTATTATTTTTAAAAATAAATTAAATAATTCACTCCCTTTGAAAGTTGGCCACGTCATGTCCTTTCCAAATTTGACATGTCACTCCTTGGCCCCACTTCTTCAAACAATAAAGCGAAATTAAAAAATTCAAAAAAAAAAAAAAAAAAACTCCATTATATAAAACCCCTCAAAACCCTGAAAAATGACCAAAAATAAAAAATAAAAAACTCAAAAACTAAAAACACCTCCCACCAAACTCTACTCGCCATTTGCCTTTTCTCTTTCTCGTTCCATTCCAACATTCCAGCAAAAAAAAAACACAAATTTCCACCTAAACGCTACGTTTAATCACAGTACCAAAACGCTGCGTTTGACCAAAATGTCACCGGCGGCGGGACCAATGTCACCGTCAGAAGGAGTAGCTCCGGCAATATCACCGGCATTCACCGGTACCGGAGTCTTAACCCCTTCACAAAAAGACAAAGTCATTGAATGGTACAGAGGCGAGTTCGCCGCTTCAAACGCGATCATCGACGCTCTCTGCCACCACCTCGTCCAGATCAACGGCGGCTCCGGCGATATTCCGGCGGATTACGACGGTGTTTTCTCTGCGATCCACCGGAGACGGCTTAACTGGATTCCTGTGCTTCAGATGCAGAAATACTTTACCATCTCTGATGTCGCTCATGAACTCCGGAAAGCCGCCGCCAAAAGGGAGAAGGTTGTTGTGTCGGAATCGAGAGCCGACGAGAATGATCTCGATGAGAAGAAATTGATTGCGAAGAATGATCTCGAGAAAGAGGTTGTTGTTGATAATGATGATGGTGTTAAATGTAATGGTAATGGTAATGGTAATGGTTGTGTTAGTGAAGGAGAAGATTCACCTGATAGTGATATCACTGACACAGGTAAGTACTAAATAAAAACCTTCATTTTTTTTGCTTCAAAATTTCCATTTTTTTTATTCATTATTTTTTTTAAATTAATTTTAGCAATTTTCATTCGAATATTCTTTTTTCTTATGCGTTTTTTTTTCTTTGGGTAGTTTTCAACTTTTCATACAAATTATCGTAGATATTTGCAATTTGTTATTTTCTTGTTTATTTTTTTTCTCCAGTTTTAAACTTTTAATACTACCTCCGGTCCAAATTACTCGCGGGGTATTATTTGTGAGATATAAAATATTCCAAAGTTATGAGTAATTTGGACCGGAGGTAGTATTAAAAAAATGGAAGTGCTAAAAAGTGTGACGAGAATTAGGAAATGCTTGAAAAAATACAATTTTTTTTTTTGATAAATAGGAAACTAAGATTAAATCACAAAAACGTTGATATATTTCCGTAAAAAGTAAAATTTTCTTTTTGTGGTAATATAATTAGAAAAGGTTTTTGTTATTCAAAGACTTTAGGGTATTGTAATCATTAAGCTTATTTTGCCACGATGTTAATTATGCAATTTTATTTTAATTTTTTTTATTTTTTATGATGGCTTTGTTATTATGGTCTGGTTTGATAGGCAGTGATAATTGAAAAACATTATTGTACGTAAAAAAAAATTATTCTATTGGAATACCAATTACAGAGTATAAGTAGTCAAATATAAGCATTTAATAGTATATGGTATTGAATTAAAAGGGTAGGCAAAATACATACCAAGTGCATATGATAAATTACTGATTGTAGATTGTCTACTAGACAGACAATTAACAAGTATTACCTCTGTTACATATTATTTGCAACGATTTAATATAAAATAGAAGGAAAAATATCTAATCGTTGGAGTAAATAATATGTAACGGATTTACAAAATTACATACAGAGTAGTATTGATTACTAAAATTATTTATTGTCTGCTAAATAGACCGTTAACATGTTATTTTGTCGCTTGTAAAAGAAGTACAGCCGTAAAAAAGCCGACGTGTACATAACAAATCTACCTTTGTACCACTAATCATCGTCTCGTTTAGCGTTGAGTCTGCCTTCACATTGGAGAAATCACCAATTAATTAATTACTTAAGACGTTAATAAAACAAGAAGTTAGCATTAATTATTAATTAACATAGACGTACGTCATAAAGTGTGGCAGGAAATTTTAGTTATAAAATTAAAATATCATTAATTAAAAATTAAACTAAAAATCATGATTCAGAGATCCGAAATTCAATGCGAGATCACAACACAAATGAAATACGGAGGAGTACTAATAATGATGTTTTTGGCCGGCTAGAACTTGTTTGTTTGCGGAAATGGTAACACGCATGTTTTTTTTATTCCATTTTTTTCCATATAATTTTATTTAGTTTAGTTTATCTTTAATTTAATTTAATTAATTAAATAAAATCAGCATTGAGAAGAAGAATCCAGAATCCTTTTAACAATGCTGAAAATGAAACGCACCACCTTTTATACCCAACCACACAGGTCACTACTTACAAATTATTAGGGCAGTTCAGCTGAAAATGTCACCTAATTCATCTGATTGTTTGGTTTTTTTTTTTTTTTTTTTTTTTTTTTTTTTTTTTTTGAATTTTTTACTATAATTTGAATAATTAACACATTTATAATGTCCTTGCTTGATAATTTTAAAGAGCTAGTCCACTTTATAAACTCGACTTTGTTGCCTTAAACATAAATTGAAAAGTGTAAATATAAATTTTAATAAAACACTTTTCACTAATTATGATGTCATCGGTACAAAAAGCGACGATTTTTACAAAGCTACTTTGATCTTCTTTCTTATTAATCCAATATATTTTTTACTTTGACGTCACCACAAGACAATCAAATAGTCATCTAGTAACAAGATCTCTTTAAGGATAAAATAATTTTTGTAGCTTCATAAAATATTTATTGCCACCTTCATCAATCAATAAAAATTATAACCCATAACAAGTAGGTAAACTTGAAAAGTTCCAAAAAAAAAAAAAAAAAAAAAAAAAAGGTGGGAGTGTGGAATTAGTAAGACGGACTTTCATGAAAATAAGATTCCGAAGGCATAATCCATGCTTTTATTGGTCCCCATTTAGAGACCTTCCTAGTGTTCTGCCTTGCTGGATCATCAATGATGTAATGCCTTCATTTTTAAGTTTCTTTTTTATTTTGTCTTTTGGCCTCATTCTTAGGTTTATATATTTATAGGCTACTAAAGTAGTTCGGTGGATTTATTATTATTATTATTATTATTATGAGAAATAAAGCCATTAATCACTATCCCATAAACAACAGATTTAGTCACCTTAAATATTGGAGTACAAACATTACCTATAACTAAAAAGGTATGACACTAAATTTGGTATACATTAATACATAAAAACACGAATATGAACTTGCACACGACTATTAAACCATATCCCGGGGTGTATGATCAAGCTAAGTATTAAGAGCATTTTCCGGTACACCCGTTGTATACGGAAAATGCTCGTTAAAACATTTCCCGAGGAATAGGATTAACTATTTTCCGGAGATCGAGGTTGGTTTTATGACGTAATATGTAACAGTTTCAGAGTTCAGACTGTAAGGTTGTAGTGTTAACAGGTTAGTTTTGTTTTGAGGGTATAAAATATCAAATGACGTTTTTCTTCTTCTGGGATTGAGATGTGTGCTTCTATAATTTATTTTGGGCGGCGGGTTTTGCGGGCCGTTGGATCTTTCAGCCAGTGATTGTGTGTTAATCACAAACCTTTTGATTAAATTGCGTTTGTTGACCCTTTGATGTTTGACATTTTAGATTCCTTTTCCTAACTTTGATTCCTTCAACTAAGTAGACTTTTAAAAATGTGAAACTTTGAAAATTACTATGTAAATAATGTTGGAAAAGTACATTTTCAGATCCCTAAACAAATGTCATTTATGTAGCAAATGTTTGAAGATTCTATGTAACATGTGGAGCTGATTTTTCTCAACAAGCTCTGTTTCGAAACGGTTAGGTTTCTGTAAGGACAAGGGAGAGAATATATTGTAATGACGTACATTTGTTTAAGCCGGAAAATTGTCCTTAAAACCTTTAATGAGTGAACTGTTGTTGTTGGACTTGGGTCAAGGAGTTATTTTTTCATGTTTTGCTTGTTATTTGTGGCTTCTATTAATCATTTAGCCAGACTGATTCTTTGATGGGTGTAGTTGGCACACATAATCATATCGTGTGTCAAATGTTTGATCATGGTCTCGAACACTAAACTTAGATATGATCCAGACCAAAAAAATATTTAAAAAAAAAAAAAAAGCATAATATGATGTCGAAAAACAAAGAAATAAAATAAACTAGGTCTCCAAAACCTGAGTTCAGAACATTCATCTCTCAGTTGCTGTCACTCAGTTATGTGCTTCAGTGCTTATGTGGCTCAAATTTATCTGAACTAAATTTGAGGCATAAACAATGGCAGAGTCCAAGTTTGGCCGCATTTGGTGTAGTTAAAGTTTCCTATAGTAAAGTTTCATGAATAAATGAAGTACTGTACATTGTTTTTCTTTAAGATAATAGTGCATAACAATGACTTGTTTAGATATAGTCGAAGAGTTTATACCAGTAGTTCATGTTTTTTTACTGGTGACCTATCCTGATTGGCACCTTATAAAATGTTATGTTCTTTTTGGTAGCAATCTTATTTCATTTTGGGAAAATGCATTTTTCCAATGTTCTTCTAGATGATTTCCTGAGATCCCTCTTGTTCAATGACAATCTTTTAGCTTACCATTTAAATATCTGTCATATTTACAAAAAAAAGGTTGAAATGTTATGTTGCCATCATGTTAATCATGCTCACATTATTCAATAATCTTCTTTATGTAGTGATTTGATTAAATATTCATATCGGGTATATGTTGTGATTGCATGAATGCAGGTTCTCATGAAGTACAGCCATCTCTTGATCACATTGAAATATGTGATAATCATGAAGACTGTACTGCTCGTCGTGAGCAGATCAAATTGACAAAAGGTTTCGTAGCCAAGGAGCCAGTGAAAGGGCACATGGCGAGTTCTTCTGTCGAAAGTTGAACATTTTTATTTTTGTGTAGAGTATAGACCTGTATATGATATAGAAATTTGGTTATACTTCGAAACTTCGGAGTTTGTTATTGACTAAATGCTGCTTTTCGCAGGTGAATGTTGTAAAAGGTCTGAAGATGTACGAGAACATATTCACTGATCAGGAGCTTGTTAAGCTTAATGACTTTGTGGATGAGCTCCGAGCTGCTGGCCAAAACGGAGAACTCATAGGTATGATTTCTATTATCACTTCTGTTTTTTCCATGAAATTTGCTGATAAAAATGGTTTTACTAGACACTGGCTGTGGCTGTGTATTTATATGCAGGTGAAACATACATTTTGTTCAACAAACAGATGAAGGCGAACAAAAGGGAGCAGATTCAGCTTGGTGTTCCAATATTTGGACAAATTAAAGATGAGACCACTCAGCAGCCAAAGAGTAAGACTGAGATATAATAATACTTACATTTCTTACAAGGCAATTTTCCCAACTGCTAAAATTACCAAACCTATGCTTATGGAGCATTTTGTGTCGATATCTGCAGCTAATATTGAGGAAATACCGGCTTTCCTTCATAGCGTTATTGATCATCTTGTTCAATGGCAAGTATTACCGGAAAATAGAAAGCCCAATGGTTGTATTATCAACTTTTTTGATGAGGTAAAATTTCTCATCTTTGATGCATATGATCAAGAATAGTCTTTTACAGTTTTTACAAAATTCTAGAGATGATATTTTAAAGCAATTGATTAATGTTCCTATATCTGCTGTTCAGGGAGAATATTCTCAGCCCTTTCTCAAACCACCTCATTTGGACCAACCACTTTGCACTCTAATACTCTCTGAATCATCGATGTCATTTGGACGTACCCTTGTAAACGATGGTGACGGGAACTTCAAAGGGCAACTCATGCTTTCTGTGAAACAAGGGTAAGTTCTTATCAATTGTACTACATACTCAAGGCTTTATTTTTATGTTCTGTCAAACTCACATCAATTGGATGTGGCATTTTCATCATAATGGCAGATCTCTTCTTGTCATGAGGAACAACAGCGCGGACATGGCAAGACATGTCATGTGTGCATCTCCTAGCAAAAGGGTGAGCATCACTTTCTCCAGGGTTCGCCCTGACAGTCTGCACAACCAACATTCAACACCTCTCACTCCTCTGCCTCAAGCAATGACTATGTGGCAACCTGGGATGCCAATCCCACAAGCAATGTCAAATGGAGATATGGATATGATTCCAAAGTGGGGTGTTATCCGAGCTCCAGTTATGATGCTTGCTCCTGTGCGCCCTGTTGTTATGAACCCGAGAAGAATGCCCCGTGGTGGTGGGACTGGAGTGTTCTTGCCTTGGGCTGTTAGTTCAAGGAAACCCGCTAAGCATCTCCCTCCAAGAGCACAAAAGGGACGATACCTTCCATTCACTCGGGTGGAAGAGCATGTTTCAGACACCATGTCTGACCCGGGTGTGGAAGGAAGGGTGATGTGATTATGAAGTTATATCCGGGCAGCAGCAGCACCAGTCAGCCTGAGTAATGTACATCCTGCTGGAGGTGCCTCAAATTGTACAAACAAGGTATATGATGTTGCTTATGCCGACCCTAGCGATTTTCTTTAATTGTTATCTTTGGTTCAAGGAATAGATTTAGGTAGTAGTGCTGGTAATTTTGTAACCTTTTTCTGCTATGTTTTACTAGGCATTTGGTGGGTTTAAAGCATTGAGTTTGAGAATTGAGAGTTTGGGTGAGCCTGTATCAAAGGCGGAATTTTGTATCTATCTTTGTGAGCATTGTTTTTCACCCTTTTTTTCAGGTTGCACAATGCATATTTTAATTTTCTCTTTTGATACAACAAAGAACTCTAACAAAAGTTCAGTTCAGAAAAAAAAAAAGAAAAAAAAAAAGAGAGAGACAAGAGTAAGGGAAAAACCTCAAAGAAAACAGGACATGTCAAAGTTGAAAGTGATCATAGATTGTCGCATGGATTTCTTTTCCTTTTCTGCAACATTCGATCTCTTAACGTCAAGTTAAACAACAATGCAAGCAGTTTGCCATTGTTTATCTGGTGCAAATGAGGAGCTTATCTCTGTTAATGAAAATCAAACAAATGAAGAAGTAGAAATAAAAGCAACAGTCTTCCTTTACTCTACTAGTTAGATTGTCATTAAAGTTCATGTAATACTATCGTCAAGCATCACTAAATTTTATTTGATCTTCTAAAATTCTGTTGTACTATATTGCCTTATATTGGAACCAAAGAAAGATAGCCCTTTTATCACATGTTCCTATTTCCTATCATGTATATTCGGTTTTGTTAAAACCAATAACACTAGCTTATTGCAATTTATGTTCATCTTGATAAGAAAAGGTCCCTTACTTTTTATCAGGTCTTGTTAGATTCATACGAATGTTCCCAAAGACAACTACGCCATCGGCAATTAACTCGTTTAAATTAGTATCAGACTTGGTCATTTTAAATCATGTAATATAATATGAATTATGAACAAGTATTAGCTTACCATATTCAACTTCATTTAAATTGAGTTAAAGCAACCTTTTGCAAGTAACTTTGATCCGTTAAAGAGGGATCAAGTCATCAATCACGGTGGTTTGGTCTAATCGTGGGAATTTCATTTAGTGATTTGAAGGTATCAAGCTGAAAGTGAAAGTACACCCTAGTCATTGTAGGAAAATTTTACTCTCTTTTCTTCCTCATAGATGAGAATGTAAATAGGTTCAATACCTAAAGTAGGTACGTCGGCGTAGAGCCTTTGGATACGTTATATATCACTAGCCAAAAGACTGATTCATTTCGATTATTTTTTTCCCCTTCACATGTACCAACTTACATTACTTTATTTACCTTTCCTTGTATGTGTATCAACACTAAAAGTTTCTTTGTTCCTACCATCTTAGCTTCCCAATTAGCAACAAACAACAAAGGTAAATTTTAGGCAAGAACAATCTATTTTAAACTATCAAGATTCTCCGAACATGAAGAATTTGAGCTAATTTATCTCATTTAAGTATTCAATTGAACTTTTTTTTAATTCGTAAAAGTTAATTAAGCGCATATATTAAAAAAAAATAAAAAAATTCTCGAAACTAATGGAATACAAAAGTTTACTAGTCACACTCTCTTTATTATTGAAATGTAATGTTAGACTATTTATTTATATTATAAAAGAGCTAGAGTAGTGTCTGAAAGTCAATGAGACAATATTGTTGTAGTAGAATACCAATAATATCATCATGTCAAAAACTCAAAAAGCTAAAAGCCTAAAATAATGGGTAAGGAGAAGTTATAGAACATAAAAGATCATAAAAATGTACCAAAAACAATACAATAGTACATGAATTGATGAGTTAGTAACAAATATTCATCATGATTGGAAGGGAATTTGGTGAATGATGTAACAGAAATATGAAAAGGACATATCTTTGGATTAGGTCCATTTTATGAGGAGCACCATGTGTTGCTGTAATTCAAGGTTGCATCGTCTCCAATTATAGCGGCATTGGACCACTTTTTGTTATTCATTGCACTCTTGAAATTACAAATGCAACAAATGTAATCCCCTTTTGGTGCCTTCTGTTGGATTTGTCTTAGATTAGATATGCAGCTTTTATAGGTAGGCACTATTGCACTAAATAGTCACCGTTTTTTTTTTTTTTTTTTTTTTTTTTTTTTTTTTTTTTTTTAAGGTAAGTTGAAAGAACCTATTGAGTCTATTGAACCGACACCTTACATAAGTTTAGTCAGCCTTGCTCCATAAATCAACGATTGAAAGTAGAGGGGGAAGGTAAAGAAATCCCCTTACTTGTAACATTGTAATTTGACTATTATTTATATACCTATTCGGCATGTAAGCTATCTTGAGTAGCACTGATAATTTATGGATATATAAATATAGTCATGTAGTTATTTACTTGTTCGGTTCACCTTGATTTATACTTTCGAAAATAATAAATACTTGGTACATAATAATAATTCTTATATTTCAGTAATTAAAGTTTTATGCATAGTTACAACTTACAAGGCATGACACTTTGTATTGGATTTATCTTAGATTGGATGTACAACATTTTATGTAGGCACTTAGGGCTTGTTCTCATTGACTGAACTCAGCTGAACTGAACTGAACTAAACTGAACTGAACTGAACTGAACTGAATTGAATTGAATTGAGCTGAACTGAACTGAACTGAAATGAATTGAAATGAACATTTCATAAGAGAAGGAAATTAGGAGCTGAACTGAACTGAACTGAGCTGAACTGAACTGAGCTGAACTGAACCTGAATTTCAACGTAAGAGAACATTAGTGTTGTTAGAATAGTAGTTTAATTTTATAGGTGTCATATGCTATCCGTGTGTTCTTGTTCGTTGGAGGAGGTATAGGGATAAAGCTGCAATCAACGTAAGGATGCATGATGCATATGTGTTTGAAAATTGCAAAGTTTTGGCCACGTTGGAATCAACTCATAACCAACACGTCCTTTTGGATTTAAAGGCATGTTTGGTAAAATTAGTTGGATTAGTATTTATTAGTTGTGTAAATAGAAGCTAGATGTGAATTACTGCCTCCGTTACATATTATATGCAACGATTAGACATTTTTCCTCTGTACTTTATGTCAAATCGTTGCAAATAATATGTAATGGAGAAAGTACTTTTTAAGTAGTCATTTTCTTAATACGTTTACGTGGACCGTGTAACAGGGTAGGAAGTGATAGATTTGGAAATTTTCCGTACCATAAAAAAGAATAAAGTAGAAATATAAAAATAAAAAATAAATTAAAACAGAAAGTAAGAAGATAGGAAAAAAAAAACAACCGAGGGAATACATTATATGTGTACAATTTAGGGGACAAAAGCTCCAACAATAATCTAGCAAATTTTGAATTATTCTACCACATTGTAGGATCACGGATGAATTGATGCTCTAAAATCTATTAATGTCATTGCTTCATAATGAATCTATATAGAACAATGGTGTAGAATGAAATAAAATCAAGTGGTAAATATTAGTAACCTCAGTTGATTGAATAAAATCTGGCCTGCCTCTTTGGAATACTAGACCTTTAAGTAAGGTAGACATCTTTTATGACTTCTATATGTGAAAAGTAGTTAAATCTCTTTAGCAAATGAACTTTCTTTGGGATAAAGTAAACAAAAATGCTCTAACATGTTTCACGTACTTCTCCTTAAGATTAGTAGGTACATTGTGTTAATTTTGTGCACACGTTATATATACACACTTTTTTTTTTTTTTTTTTTAGAGAAGATCAATCTCTCTAATGAAAAAATATGAAGGAAAAAGAATTTATTATGTATACACCAAGAATATAATATAAGTTTATTTTAAAATCTTGCATTATGGTATAATCTTATTAATTGACGAATTTTCATGTGGCTAGCCACACGACCGGGACTACTGTATCCGGGACTACTATATCAAAGGTTATTCAATAGGTCGTCGGGGATTATTTGATCAGGGGTTATGTGGCCGAGGTTACTTAATCAAGGGTTATTAAGTTGGTCAGAAGTTACCTAATCAGTATTTTGATATGTATCATTTTGCCGCACGGTGTGCCTGGCCACACCAAAAAAAACAATGAAAATATCATTACATGAAATTTCTTCATTTTTTTTCCTTATAGCCACTTGTTAGATTTAAAATGATGTAAGTACTGTCAAAATCAAATAAATTTACTCCGTATTATTTTAAACACTTAACAATATTTTTAAGAACATTCTCAATTAATATGTGTGATTGTTAAATTTCGGGAAAGTATTATTCTTACATCGATCCATGCTAACTTGTTTCCTAAGTACAGAATCCAAGTGTTCACAAATCACAATATATAAAAGTATAGAGCTGAAAAATCACCTTAAACCGACTCATACAATTTAAACAAACAAGAAAAAAAAAAAAAGTTTTCCCTTCTTTACTAATTATGTTGAAAAGTTATAAATTTTTTCAGCCTTTTCTTTTTATACGAAGGATTTATAACTTTATTGTAAATATCAATCTCCTAGTTATAATCCTAGAAACTCTAAATAAAAAAAACCCTGAATTAGAGAACGACTTTACAGATTTAGTTAACGCAAAGGATTCCCCTGAGAATAGAAATGATCGAAAGGCTGTTGAAAATGAGGCAATTCTCCATCAAGAATGTTACGATAATTCGATTTCGAACGAGCAAGAGAAAGCTACAAAATCCGAGTGTCTAAAAGATGGTAAGGAGGTAAGAAAACGAGTTCGACATAAGAGGAATGTTGCACTAGACTTTACAAACGATGAAAGTAATTCACAAGAAAGGAAATATGAGGATGAAAATAACATGGTTACTAGACCGGAGACGCCCATATTTACTACAGGTTTTATTAATATAAATGTGAAATCGGATGAATATATTCGAAGTAGAAAGGAAGCTATGCAAAGAAATTATAATTTGGATATACAAAAATCATAGGAAATTCCATAGAAATTTACTTTAGTATGCATGTATGTGCTATGATTTTATTATTAATGGTCGTTTTATGATGTTGTTTCTATAAATCTTTAGCTCATCACATTTATTTTTCCATGCCATTTTAGCTTAATTGTTCTATTTAAAATTCAGGTAAACTATGATTTTAAAAAAGACTTAATTGGTTGAAGAGAGGACACAAAAAATTGTTTCAAATACTTACACTTTGTTTGGATTGCAAATAAGGAAGAAAAGGAAGGGGGGGAAAAGAGGAGGAAGGGAAGGGAAAAGAAAAGGAGGAGGAGGTGAGCTCCATTTTCCCTCTAAATCTTTCCAATGGAGGGATTATGTTTAATAAAGAGAGAGAGAAAATGGATCATTCCCTCCCCTTTCCCTTCTTTCCCCCGGCCCATTCTCTTACCCAAACAAGAGAGTTTGTCCCCCTCCCTTTCTCTTCTCTTCTTTCCCTTCCATTTCCTTTGTCCAAACAAAGTGTTAAGTTTCAACATAGAACTAATAATACGGTCAATACTCAATACTTCAATAGGTCACGACTCTCTCCTCCTTCCTTTCTTCAAAATCCTAGTCTCCATTGTTGAAATTGAAGGGGATTCCATCGGTTTTAACCAGTGGCTAGAAAGCCCCAATCTTTGTTTCTCTAAAGTTTTTTTTTTTAGGTTTTATAATAATTCTTCCTTCTTTTAGGAGAAACTTTTCTCCCTCGAAAGAAAGGGTTTCCGATCTCCTTCGAAAGACATGGTTTTTCGAACTCCTTCGAACAACAAGGTTTATCTCCTCTTTAGGGGGAGAAATTTCTTAGTTTTGAATCCCTGATATTAGATCTAAGCTAATGGATTGTTATGAAGTTATTTCGTTGGTGATCAAAAAAGTTATCAAGTTTTCTAATACAGACATATGAATCAAAAGGAAAACATCCTCACTGTAGACACCCAAATGTGTTTCCCTAAAACCAAACCCAGTGATGAGTACCTTTCGCGTCGAATCATAATCGAATGAAGCGAAAGTGTGGAAAGTTTAGTGTTGCGGATAGTTTTAATTTCTTTTCTCTTCTCTCATTTTTGAAAACTTATTTTAAGAAAACAGCCAATCCAGTTTGGTTGGTCCATGATATGGGTCCAATAATAGTGTAGTTGGATGGGACTTGCAAAGACCTTTCCAACGATATATTATAAGCCCAATTCCGATGAATATTGAGGAAGTTATGATCAATTTACCAAACTGGGCCCGGTTTGAACCTTATGTACGGCCCAATGATTTAGGGGAGGGCCTAATATGATTTATCATTCCTAATGCAATTAGGAATGGTTTTAGTCTTCAAGATTCTTCTAGAAGGTTCTTTTCATTCTTAATTCAATTAGCATTGATAAATTGACTTTTGTTGGCTTTTCAGAATTTTAATTAAAATCAAAGAGCATTTTTGAGGAAAATACGATTTTATCCTCCTGTACAGCAATTTTTATCTGATTTTAGAAAACGTGTGAATTTCTGAAATCAGCGCCAAACGCCAGCTGTAGCGCCTGGCGCTACGCTTGGCGCTGGTTCTGTTTTCTGTGCGCCAATGCTCTGTTTTAATAATTTTATCTTTTTGGTTGATTTTCTCTATAAATAACGTATTAAAACCTCCGTTTTCATGGACCTACAACCAGTTTTCAATGATAATCATCTACAATCTTCCTAAAGCTTATTCTCTCTCTCTTTTCGAAACTAGTTTTTACATACAAAATTCCGCATTCACTAGATCTAGAAACACCTAGCCATATTCAAAGTTGCCTTCACCCTAGACGTGGAAGGTTTAATTTCTGAGGGTTTGGTCCCAAATCTCTCTTTCAATTATATAATTTAATTGTTTTGTTTTATATTTTCCTTGAAGTTACTAACGTGTGTATTTTGTTATTAGAAAGAGGTACGAGGCATCAAAGTAAGTACTTTAATTGATTTATTGATGTTATGATATAGAAATCATGTTTAGAATGTTGTTATATATGATTCCTAGTATCATGTCTAGGGTAGACTTTAATATTAAATATGATTTCTATGATGCCTTTTATGTTCTTCTTAATATTTATGATTGTTAGTATCATGTTAGGGTTAAAGCTTTGATTTTTATTGTTTAATGACATGCTAGGGTTTGTTATTAATCTTGTTAGTATCATGCCTAGGATCTTGTTATTATTATGCTTTAACATGATTATCTTAATCATAATTTATTATCATGATTTTTATAATTGTTTTGGTTATGATTATAATTTTATAATGATGATTATTATTATTATGATTATTATTTGTGATTATCATGATTATCTTGATGATGATTATAATTATTATTTTTATGATTATTATTATGTTGCTTGATGATATTTTTTGTTATTGCTTGATCACACCTTTTTATGCATGTTTAAAGGGAATTGGTACTTGTAATCACGCTTAATAAGATATTAATAATCTTGTTTAGGGTTAATGTGATTATAATTCAAGTGATCGCCAATAATAGATTTATTTGTGCATTATATTCAACCAACATAGATAAACAGGTTTAGGGTTAAACCTATTGATTGCATGTTAGTCAGAAAGCGCACATGAATACGATCAGAATAAAGTAGAGGCCTATTATTAGGGCAGGTTCAATCTCTTTTAGATTGGATTTGTACCTTCATCCCCGAACTACCAGTCATGGTTCCAAACCTATTGGAGTTGACGATCTCCTGGATCGTTAAGGAGTGTTACATTCACCCTGTGAACGGTTTACAAGTTCCTAAAACTTGTTGACGACTCTTTTTCTATAGCTTCCTTCCCTTTGGACGCCACCATGCCTTAAGTGTATGATCACAGTGGGGTTCAAGCTAGGGTTTTAACGCTTGAAATTTATTCCCTACACTCACGTCTACAAAGGGTCGTTATATTGTCTCTCCAACAAGGCTGTATTTTCCAGCGATACAAGACGGAGATGTTCCACAGTACAAGATCTACTCGACGATTGTAGTTTTTATGAAGGAAAATTTTATTTGATTCAATATCTTATGTATTTGTTAACATTGAATCCATATTGTAAATGT
Source organism: Chenopodium album (assembly GCF_948465745.1). Taxonomy (NCBI): domain Eukaryota; kingdom Viridiplantae; phylum Streptophyta; class Magnoliopsida; order Caryophyllales; family Amaranthaceae; genus Chenopodium; species Chenopodium album. The sequence continues at coordinate 58,178,344 of NC_137836.1, read as the reverse complement.
CATATGACTTTTAATTAATGAAATATTTTTGCTATTAAAAAAACATAGAGCTAATAACCAACTTGATAAATTGGTTAAAGTTTTGATGTGTGAAACTCATGACTTGTGAGGCTGTGATGAAAGTGTATGATGACACATTTATGTCTTTACTAGGAGCTCACTACTCGTAGTATGTCTATAATCTTTGCTTGTGTAGCTTTGAGCGAGTTTAAAATCTAGGCGAATATCTAACTAATGCCTGCAAAATAGACTAAAATTACAAATTAAATTTACCCTTTTTAATAAAAAAAAATTACCCCTCAATTTACCCCCTCTTCATACTACCCACCACTACCACCTCTTCATATACTAATGTAATTCCCCGTATTTTTTTAAATATTTTATAAATGAAAATTTATTTTATTTATAATATTTATTTGTTATTTTTCATAATTTAATTTCAAAAGTTTCAAATTATTAATCTGGGTCGAAATTTATTTGAACAAATTATTTTATGCACCTTTATTCTACAATTTATGTCCAATCACACAAGCCTAACCCATTTGTAATCGACCCATTATTTTTATGAGGCTCAATCTTCTTATTTACCCTACAATTCTCTCCTATAAATACCCCATGAATCCCCAAAAAATTTCCCACACAAAAAGGTTAGTCTTATTTTCTTTCTCCTTAGTTTTATTAATTTGTGTAATTATAATTATTGATTATGGGTTTTGATTTTATTGTTTGAAATTAATTTAATTAGTATCAAATTGTATTTTGATGATTAAACTTTATAATTTCAGATTTTATAAGTGTCATAATTTTCAGATTTTGTAAATTTTATAACCTAGGGTTTTTAATTATTGAAAATCATGATTTTAGGGTTTTTATGAACAATTGATTTAGGGCTTTTATAGTAATGATGTTTTGAAATTTTGGTGATTATAAGTACTAATTAGTTTAACTTAATTCCAGATTGTTTTGAACACTTAAATTCGTGTTTTAATTTTAAGATTTCCGTTCATTAATATTAATCCCGTTTTAATCCCGATCAGGTTCTGAACTCATCCAATTTTGACAAAAAGTAGTGTTTTCCATGTGGAAACAATCTTTTAAGAAAGATTCACTACCTTTGTTAGTGATCATTACCCTCTCGTGGCCAAATTCAGCCTCTAAATATGAGTTTCGGACAGTTTTTGATTTTAACGAAGTTTTTTTATACTTTAAATATTATCCTTGAGTTTGATTAATAAAATTAATTATGTTTAAAGTTAATTAAGCATAAATATATTTTTTTTATTGAAGTTTTAAGTGCTGGAAATAGTTCCTAAGTACTACTTTTGATGTTTTATAAAGAGGGTTTAATCACCCATTAAAAAGGGAGATTATTAGAGGTTTTTAAATAATTTTAAGATTTTTATTAAACTTTAAACTTGTTGTAATTTCATGTATAAGTGTGTATTTTAAGGTTTTTATGAAGAAAATTTAAAGAACTATATATAAGCCTTTAATTTTAAATAAAGGGAGGGTTTTAAAGTGTTGTTTGATTTGGATTTTGAAGGTTTTAAAGTAAGTTAGTGTTGCTGTAAATTTGATTGATTGGGTATTGATTGAGATGTTATTGTTTGGATTAGGAGAGGAGTTTTTTGAAGGTGATTTCTAGTTTTTAAGTGGCCAACCGAATTGGTTACACGAGGTACGTACATGTCTACTTCGTTGTAAGTAGTATCATGTTTAGGTACCAAAGAAAAGAACTTAGTTTCATGATTAGAGAACACTTGGATGAAAATTGTTTGGTTATACATTTAATTAATTCATGTGCTTATGTTTATGAGACATGTTTTGGTGAATTGATTATGTTTGTATGGAATTATGGATGCAAGCATGTTGAATTATATTGAATTAATTATTTGTATGGAATGTTGATACAAGCATATTTTTATTGGATTGGTTTGTTAACCACATTTGGATTATTAAAGGATTGGAATTGAATGGTTTAAGTGGAATGAATTTATTAATTATTCCACAAGGTTATTATTATTTTATTTATTACTCGAGCATGACTTGTTAGTATGTTGAGTAAAAGTGGATTAAGCCGAAATGGCTAGATGAGTTGACTATGTTCAACAATTTGGAGGTTTATTGAAATTAAAGGTCAACTTGTGATGTGATCACCATTGTCCTAAATAAGATTAAAAATAAATTGATGTATGATTTTTATGTATGGTCTATTTGATTGAGTCGGCTATTAATTAAAATTATAATCACGTAAAGTGAAATAGGGATGAGCAATAAAACTCTAGAAAGCGTGCACTTCTAGAGTATTGACAATTATGGGTTGGGGTACACGGTGGTAGCCCGTGGCTTTCCGAGGCTTGTTTGATCAACATGTCCTCTTCTCTTTTGGTATTTACATTTTTATTTTATAATGAAAGTTAGATGCATGGGATCCTAGACTAACTTTGTGAGAATGGAGTCGCGCCCATTCTTGCATCGCGCTAAACTTTTATTTTAAATGGTCATTTGGGACCAAAATGATTTGGTGGATTGGACAACCTCGTCTATTGCTTACTCCAAATTAAATTAATTAAATTAAGTATAAAGAGTCAAGTATTTGGAATTTATTAGCAAGTATGTTGAGTCGTTTGAATTGTTTAAGTGTGGAGTCTTGATTAATGAATTCGAGTTGTATATTTATTTACTTTAACTAGTTGAGCATGCTAGATTTTGTGCGTTGTAGCTTGTATGTACTCAGCTTTGCTGATTGCGTGCTTTTGTGTGTTTTCTTTTGGTCATGGCCTTCGCCTTTCAATGACCCTGTGATGATCCAATTATTACACTTGTATTATTGGGGAGCAGTATTGCACATGTTAGCTTGATGATGTGAAGTTCGGGGATTTGACATACGCATTGTCAAGGGATTGGTGTGATTGAGAGTATTCGTTCTTTGTGTTGAACTTATTTATGTTTTACTACTTTAATTATGTTTTGGGACTTTGATTATTGTTTGGTTTTAAATAAGGGACTTTATGGTTCCAATTTGTAAGCTTTGACTTATTGGTTTTCTAAATTATATTATTTTAAGATGTAAGTTGGATTTCCGCTGCAATACTTTGATAAAGCCTTAACGTTTTAACACGTGGCGGTAACATGCCAATGGTTCTCCTCTATTTTTATTTAAAGTAAGTGGTTTGGAAAAGGGAGAATTATTGGGGTGTTACAACTAATTAACCACAACTAGCTACCACCACCACCTCCGGCCTCCTCCTCTTTTAACCACCAACTCCTTACCTCCGGTTTCACGATCTACACAGCCGCGGTAATGACGAGTAAGGACAAAGGGAAGTCAGTCGCTGGCGGAGAAAATGTTTGTTTTTTTTTAAAATTTTCTGAATTTGCGGGAAACGCCTAGATTTTTCGCACGTCCTAGGCTCAAACGCCTAGTTCGTGCGAACAATCGTGTGGTTGTATGAAAAATTTGGGAGTTTGAGGTGAAACACCTAGTTATTAAGAATACCCTAGGTTGAAACGTTTAGTTTTTTCAAATAGCCTAGGATGTTTCGAAAAAACTAGGCGTTTCAGCCTAGGTATTTGAAAATTCTAGGCGTTTCTTGGGTTTCGAATTTTTTTAAAAAAAATTATCGCGACGTACTGATTTCGTACGGTTCGACGAGCCTTTGGCGAGCGTCTAAGGTTGTGTTTTTGGTATTTCGTCGTTGTCCATAAGATCTAACAAATTTGATTTTGCAAAATTTTAAAAATTTGTTTGATTTTGAACCTCACGGTGGTTGGGGTGGTTGTTCGATGAGCGTTAGTGGCCATTGACCACTAGAGAGAATGGTAAAAATTTTGTGTACAGTAAAAGTGTGAAATTGAGGTAAAATTAATAATTTTTATAATCGTTATTATAAGGATAAATACGTAATTTTATTTTATTTTGCAGGTGTTAGTTAGATATTCGAGGGTGATATTTAACAACCCCATTATTTATTTACCCGAATATTAGATAGTAATTTTGAAAATTAAATCAACTAGGTCTAATCATAATATGTACGCGTGGCCTATAATTCCAAGTAATTGCGAAATGATCTCATACTAGATTATTCAATAAAATGACACAAGGGATCAATTTTTTCTAGCATAATCATGTTTTTGAAATCTAAGGCAAAGATTTCTAAATTTCTATGAAATGGACAAATGGTAACATCAATGTGAAGAAATAGGTAAGGGATTAAAAGAAAAGATGTACTGATCAAGTTATGTTCTTTAATAAAAATACTTTGCGTGAATCTATTGTTGTCCTTAATTATTCTAGACATTTCTTATCACGGAATTATCGCTTTTCTTTTCTATAATTTAATTAATCATGTTATTCATGGACTAATATTGTGAACAACTTTATGGGTTATTTTTTTCGTCCACAAATCAAAGGTGAATGGCTGGACAATTTGGACATCACAAGAAATTGAATCATTTAGGGGTCATTTCTCATTACACACCGTATTAATCATGCAAACCTATGATTCATAATTCACATACCATCAATCTGTTCATATGTTACAGTTCAGAATTTGAATATTCTTGGATTGGATATTATTGTAATGTGTTTCCCACTCTTTTTCATAAAATTGACAGACTTAGACTTTTCTTTAACATTCATATATAACCTCTGTCCTAACCCAATTGATACGGTGAAATTTGATACACATGCAAATGCAAGAACTAGCTTGACTTTAAATATGTATAATTAGATATTAATTAAAAAAAATATAAAAATTGATATATTAATATTTTATATTATACATATTAAATAACATATCCTATGATAAATTAATATGTTATTAACAAATTATGATCAAAATTAATTAGTATATGAAAAGTTGAAATTAAAGTGGTCAAACGTGTCAATTATTTTGAGAGGGATGAAGTTTTAACTTTTACTATGGATTTTTTACTAAAACATTATAAAAAAAAATAATAAATTACATTGAATGTTGTTAAATAGATATTGATATAAAGTTTCATAATATTTACATTTTATAATTTTTAATAATATTTAATTAATTTTATTTACAGTAAGTGCGTTTAATTGGCAAATATGTTAAGTTTGTCTGTGACAATTAATACATGTAGTTATCATCTATGACAAAGTTAAGGGTACATACAAATTAGAGGGTACGATGGTCATGGGAAAGGTCGGCCTGAGTTCGGGCCTGGCCAATGGCTTGAAAATCAGCTCGAAAAGTCAGTCGTGTTGGTCGGGCTATGGTTCAAGTCGAAAATGCTGTCCCAAAACCCACAAATTTTAATCAGGCATAGCAGACTTTTCAAGCTAGTCACCCAAAAAAAAAAAAAAAAATAAATAAAAAAAATTTTGGGTCAGGCAGCACCCAACTTTGGGCCAAATTTTAATGTCCATAGCACGTATAAAATTGGGTTGGGTGGAGCAAGCCCATCTTGATCAACAATAATACAAATTAGAACTTAAAAAGATATACCTTGTGTGTAGTTTGTATGTTCGTATAGTTCTACATACAACTAATGTTTTTTTTTTTTTTGGTTGGGGGAGTGGGGTGGGGGTAATTACAGCACATACGTACCAAGCTAAGCTTGGTCTAGTGAAAAAGGTTGCACCTTCTAATCCTGAGGTTAGTTGGTGGTTCAATCCTCACTAGATACATTTTGAGGGTGAAGAATTGAAGATCCCTTATCCTTTCCCCCTCACTCTTAAAGTGTTTTGACCCACAAATATCGGACCAAAAAAACCGTGAGAGTTGAGATACGGTATATGTCCTCCTTATCATAAAATTAATAAATAAATAAATAAAGCACATAAGTATATACATGCTTGTCGAGTGAATCTAATCACAAGCTACTCCAACTTTATATAGTCAAATCTAATTCATATACATACATAATAGCTCTAAAAACTAGTACTATCAAATCAGTTTGACAGTTCGGTTTGGATTGAAATTGGGTTGGTTTGAAATTGGTTCAAATGTCTTACGGATCGGTTTCATTTCGGTTTAATTAAGGAAATTTTATTAGAAATAACCATTTATAAGAACTATTTTTTTGGGAAAAACCTTATAAAATTTTTTTGGCAAGGAGAAGCCATATTGTATTTTTTTTTTTGTTGAAGACAACCAAGGGTGACAATCCGACATTGACTGGGTGCTTTCCGGCGTTGGCCCAACATGTGCCGGTTACGTGTTTTTCTTTACTAATCCCACCCAATTTATTCTAATCCCCTCCACTAATTTCCCTCTTAATCTCTCTTTTTAATTTTCCCCATATTTCTTCTTATTTCCCTTCTTCTTCTCTCTCCTCTTTCCTCTCTCGAGGTAATTAATCCTTGCTGTGTGTTCTGCCATGGCATCCCCCTCAAGCTGAAAATCAATCAAAGAAGTTAATTTTCACCCACCCTAAACAGTAAGTTCATATAATGCTTTGTATTTAATTGATGTGGGTTTCCTTTTTTGGGTAAGTTTATTTTGAAATTTTTTAATTTGCTCTACAATGGCGAAGAACAAAGCAAGGAAGGAGGGAGGTGTTGGAGTTGCGTAATTGAGAACCACAAGCACATCTGATATCCTTCAATGGAGCCATGTGTATGGGGAGATATGGAAAATGGGCCGATTACACATAAAGGCCGATATCTTAACCGGATACGAATCCTCAGCAACTGCTAACCATATTAGCATTTACACAAAAGGCAGGCATATCGGCCTGATAGCGATTGGCACGTGGTAGTAGCAATTTGACACTTGGCCCAAGATAGATTGCATGCTATGCAGCCACCTGTCATCTGGAAAAGCTATAAATAATCAAGTTTTATCCCATAGTAAAGGTAGCATTTATTACGCACACACACACACACTCTCTCTCTCTCTTTCTCTCTCTTCTTATATTCTTAAACACTTTATGACTTTGTCATCGGAGTGTTTATCCTTGGATCCATCCCGGGGTTAGCTAATCTTTGTTCTTTGTGTGGGTTCTCATCTGGAATAGGGGCTTAACGAGTTTCAGGCTCGGGCTTTGGATCTCGGAATCGGGTTGTCAGATCTTGACTGGAACAATTTGGCGCTAGAAGGAGGGGATAGCTAAGTAATTGCTTCTATCACCCAAGGACCTCACAAAAAAAAAGGGCTGAAAATCAAAGCACTCAAGAAATCAGTAAAGTGGATAACGGCTGGGTCTGGGGTAGTAGATCCAGAAATAGTGGTTGAGGATGAAACCCATATCCTAGAGGGTAATCAGTTTAACATGCCGCTAACCCCAGAAGGACAAACAGGGGTAGTTACCGACCCTATGGCTGAGTTCACACCGGAGGATTTGGAGATAACAGCTAGGGTAATGAGTGCAATGACCAAGAAAAGAAAAGAGGCTGAGGCAACCCAGGCTCGAGGAGGGGTGCCGATTGCAAATCTTGGTAACCAGTTAAACCAAGTTGCAAGCTCACAGAGACGCCGGCAAGAGGAATCGCCAATAAGAACCCAGGTAACTCCGTGGGAGTCTGATGTTCAGTCCTCAAGCCATGCCGCTAGTACAAGAATTCATCGGCAGGGAGGTTCGCAGACTATAAGGCAGGAGGTGGTGCGGACAGTGGTCCAGTTAAGGGCATCACCATTTGCGCAGAGTATCTTGGATCAGCCCATGGAAAAAATCAAAATGCTGACATGTAGGTTCGATGGAAGGGGGGATCCAAGTAGATACATTGAAGGAGTTATGTCTTCGATAAGTGCAATTACTAGATATATCGAGGATCACTATTATAGAGATAATAAGTTCGTTCTCTTGGGGCGTCATCATCTGTTGCTAGACTATGAGAGATTATCTTTGGACTAGTCAAATAGTCCAAAGCCCGCTAGAATGGATCCTATGAGGTCACACACAAGGGTATTGGGTTAAGCAAGTTAGAGGCCCATTAATGGACCTCATGAGCATTTAACTAATCATGAAATGGATTGGACTAGCATAGTTAGACTAGAATTAGGTTTGGGCTTTTGACATGGGCTCTTATTTAGAGATGAGATCTATAAATAAGATCCATGCCTAGGGTTGCATGCAAGCAGTCATAATTCACACACAGTGAATTTTGACATCAAGACAACCAATCCCAAGACCCTAATTCCTCTCTCTAACTCACGGCTTTCTCTCTCCTCCCCTCGCCTGTACAGCCGGCCACCTTGGTGGCGCGTGTGGTGGTTCGTGGCGGTTCATGGTGGTTCGTTGCTCGCACTTCTCCATAGAAGGTCAATTGAAGGGTTCAATTGCAACTAACTAGCATTAGTGGAGGTCTTAATCTGTGCCCGTGGACCAAGTAGAGGAATCACGCTTGAGGTTCTTTATCTCCCAATGTTATTGCTCGATCGCACGTGGAATCACGCTTCAAAGGTACGATTATATGTTCTTTATGTGTTATGCATTAGATCTTGGGATTAGGTACTATATGAATATGATTCATGTTTTTCCGCTGCGTAGTACCTATAATCTCCTACAGTGGTATCAGTTAGCCTATTGCATTTACGCATATTGACTATAATTCTTTGATAGTCCACAATTTTAATTCAATTAGGAGGGAGAATAATTTAATTATGGTTCAATTGTTATATTTAATGTGATTAAACTTTTGGAATTAATTAAATGTGATTTAATTATGCTCAAAATAGCCATGAAGAGGACCGAATTAAGCCCTAGACCATTCGAAAATTTGGAATCCTAGAACCCTAGTTTCGGATTTTCGAAAACCCTAAACTAATTTCGAATTATTTCGAAAATTCCTAGCCTAAAATGTGATTTTTGTGCTTGATTTTGATTTAATTCGATTTGTTTTATGTTTCATAATTTTAATCCGATTGATTTATGCATAAAAAAAAAACGTTTTGTGTATGATCATCGATTTAATTTTAAAATTTAAAATTAAATTGGGATTAATTTTATGATGAACCCTAGTTTTAAGATTGAATGTTGATTTAATTTTAATTTTTGGACTGATTTGATTTAATTTTAATAAATGTTATTTTAATTAAATTGAAAACAAAAAAAAAAAAAAGTTTTGAGGCCGGCAGCCGCGGTTGGGTGGCGCAACCACGGCGGCTGCCGATCTGGTGGCAGTCCAAGAGGGAGGGAGGGGAGGGCGGCGGTCCAAGGTGGCTGTGGGCAGCAGCGTGCAAGCGTTGCACGGCTGCTGCCACGGCTACCAGTGCTGCAGCCACGCTGCTGCCCTTGCGGTAGTGGCTAGCTTCGGCTGGCCAACCACGGTGGCCGGTGTGGTTGTACACGATTTTCAAAAAAAAAATTAAAATTATTATTATTATTTTATTTTAAAAATATTTCAAGATAAATATGATTTATTTTGGATGAGATAAAATATTTTGAAAATATGATCTTTTATTTTGAAAGATAAAATCGATTTTATTTGGATAAAATCTTTTATTTTAGGATAAAATCAAATATTCAAAAGTTGTTATATTTGATATTATCCATATTTAAATTTGTTAAATTGGTAATTATCCATAATTAAAGTGGTTAATTTTGGATAAGATCTGTTAGGATATTTTGAGCATATTCCAAAAGGATAACAATTGATTCAAATAATGTGATTATCCCATAATTAATTTTGGATATAATTGATTTAAAATTTTGTGATTGGTTAGTAATTAGGATAGAATTTCCTAACATTGTTAGGATAATCTTTGAGGATAAATATGATTTATCTTTTAAGATTAAAATAAGATTTGATTCTATCTCATGACTAATTTAGAATATATGATATTTTATTGATGGTCATGAATAATATATGATATTATCTAATTGCATTAATTAAAATATGAGATATTTTGGTGCCATGCTTCCTTAATTGTGAACATTCGATGTTGTAGTTTAGGAAAGCATGATGAGTGATTTATTATGTTGCAATTTTATAATATATGATGTTATTTATTGCTATATAATGACTAGTATGGCCTAGTAGATTACTAAATACGATCTGCGCATCGTGATGTATTTTTGTAATCTTAGTACGGTCTATGTACCGATAAAGTATTTTGTAATTTTATTTCATTTTATTTAAGTAGTAGATAGAATAGAGTAAAATTATAGGTTGCAGTTAATCCAAGAAGCCCATGAAGTGAAGGCCCAAAGGAGTAAGGTGGATGAGATCCATGAAGGTTCAAGTGAGAGTTTTTTGCTTTATTAGTTTCTTAGGATTAGGGACCATGCTATGTCTTGTTTATGCATTCAGTATTTTATGCATGTTAGATTTTATTGATGTTTTGTGATGATGCGCTAGAGTTCACTATTTAATCACAACATAATAAATCTAGGTCCCAGTAATATTGAGGTTGCTTTTCCAATTAAAAACCCGATGAAACCTTCGATATTTATGATAGGTCATGCCTCAGCTGGGTGTCATATTATATCTTAGGGGAGTGGGGGTAAATCACGTTTTACAATTTTAATTGGTTATACTCAACAAGGTTACCAAAAGAGTTTAGAACCTTGAAGCTAAGGGTAATAATTAAGCATGTAATGATTAATTATTCAACCAAGAGTTACAAAGAGTTGTAATCAGTAAAGAGTTTACTCACCTTGAAAATGCAATACTTGATGGTAGGGCCTCAGTCCGGTCAATTATTGCACAAATAAAGGATCTTGGAATCATTTTATTCAATAGGGATCAATTAAAATTGAATAAATGCTTTAAAGTTGCCAATTTAATTTGCTTATGGCACTTTAAATTTTTATTAAACATAATTGAATTTTGCGTTTACTTACAAGTAACATGTCGTTCTAATTTTATTATTATATATAATCTCCTCGATTGAAAATAGAGTTGAGAAACGTTCTCAAAAGGTTAAAAGATAATACATAAACCTATATTCCAACTTTGCTAAGATGGTTCTAAAAGGCAAGTTTTAGAAATCCATGTCACATGTCTAAGGTTGTTTTTATTCAAAATATTTGAGTAAAATGCCAACACATCTTCATTTTGAAAAGTGTTTCAAGGGATACAATGAGATGGGAGGTACAAACCCTCTAAAATACAAGTATAAAAGTCCAATAACATCTCTTATCTTCAATATGATTGAATATAAGAAAGTGATTGGAAATCTCTATGATCAAAAGTTGATCAAATGACGCTATTCTTCATCGACTTTATATAAGAGTTAAATAGTTGATTAAACTCTATTATAAATAATGATTGAATAGACTTAGAAAAATCATGAAAAGTGCTTAAAGTAGTTAAGCAAAGCATCATTTTGAACCTAAGAGAAGTGTTATAAGTGGGTCAAATGGGAAAGGTTTAGGAATATATGAGAATTGCATTAAGAAGTTATAGGCCAAGAAATGCAAACAAGTTGCTACTTCTCAAACCTAGAACTACTTACATGCTAAAAGTTGTTATGAATAACAAATGTTTCAAATTAAATGGACCAATTCCAATTGATTAGAAACTACCTCATATAGTTGGAAGGTAAAAGAATGGAAATGTTCCAATTTAAGAAGTATATTATAGAAATTGATTTAGCACATTGATACTTCTTGGACATATGATGTCTTGTTTAGTTCTCTCATTGAGAATGAGGTTGAACTAAATGAAGAAGTTGTGGCTAAAGGAGAAATAAAGCTACAAGTTTAGAAGCAAATGTTGCTACTTCACAAGTAGAATCTACAAGTCTGGAAGCAAAAGTTGCAACTTTACAAGTACAACCTATATTTCACCTTACCTAGTAATTGGCTAGAAATAAATAAATGTTATTCATTCTTTCCATTATCAAAACACCATTCAATGTTAGTCATGACTAAGCATCGAAGATTCAAAAAACGTGGAATAAATGTTATTCTATGCAACATTGAGTCATAAAGTGTTTTGAGATTGCTAAATAGTTTCAAAGTTCTATATGATAGAAATAATTAAACCATTTCTATATATATAAATTGTCTCTAAAATGTCAATTAATTCAAATGAAAATGAACATTGCATGCGGAAGATCCAAAGGGATGGAATTTCAATATCATTGGATTATGAATCTATTGATATATGTAAATATCATTCTAATTTGAAATTATTGACAAAGTCACCATTTAGAGAAATGATGATTCGAACTCGAGGTCAAATACATATCAATGTAAGAAAACCAAAGGTTCAAAGGCCAGAGACGGACAATGAAACTTCATTTGTGATACGATCACTACTTGTGCTTAGTTAAAGCATAAGAGTGAAAATTTTGAAAAGTTCAAAATGTTCAGTATGAAGTTCAGTATCAACTTGACAAGATAATGATTACATTACAATATGATTGTAATTGTGAAAATTTAACTCAAGACATATACTTGGCAACACATTCAAAATATTGCGATATGATCGTAATAATGAAAATTTAAGCCAAGACCTTGATGAACATCCTAGAGTTGTGAAATCGTTTTACAACAAACTCCGAAAGAAAACCTTGTGAAGTGTTTATGAAGGGAGCTATCAATCTATATAAGATATATTTTGATAATGGATGAAAATTACCTATCTTCCAACCATTGTTCAAGGGATATACTTTTAAGATAAGCTATAAAACTATACAAAGAAACATAGGTCAAATCAAAATGTAGCAAAGGTTTCATATGTGATATGGATAAGAAGAGTTCTTATAAAGTCTTTCTACAAAGCAAGGAATAAAATTTGTATTAAATCGTTTAATGCACGATCAATTCCTATACAGAGCACATGGTACTACTACACAAATCATACTTAGCACAAAATGTTTGTTGCTCAAGTAGGTGCCCTTATGGAAATTGTTCCAAAAGGTCAAGTGGGAGTAGTATAAATCTCAAAAGAGTTCGAGAAAAGCAACAAACAAACATGGTTCAAACCATAGTTGGTTCACCCTATGCTAAAAGTGCCTCCTCAAAAAGGCAAGTGGGAGTACAAGAATCTCGAAAAGTTCGAGAGCCTTGAAAGAGTTCAAGAAAAATGATTTCGAAAATCTTGAAGAAATTCAAGAAGTAATCGAATAAAAGCAACAATATGAGCATGATTCACCTCATGTTACAAATGACAACGCGTGGTCTCATTAAGTGTAATGGGAATAATAACCATGTGTCGAAGGTAGTACATTCCAAGTGCAAATCCTCTATTGTCGTTTCTCATTGAAAACTAAACAAATTGTTGTATGAGTTTCAATTGTTGCATAGAAACCCACAATGATGACTAGCATATGTAAAACTTAGCCAAATAAATATGATTTCATATTGACTAAGAGTTCTAAAATATTCATTTTGGAACATGATGATAATGCAAGTAATAAATATGATTTGACAAGTTATGACTCAAAGTGGTTTAAAAACCAAGAAATCTGAAATAGATTCTAAGTCTGTAAGCAAGTGTATGACACTTGAATAATTTGCCTAATTGGGTGAGACCCATTATAAGCAAAACAGACAAGAAAGAAAAATGTTTTCTAAATAAAGCAAAGACTTGTTAAAGGATTCAACAAATTCATAGTATGACTATGACTACTATGAAACCTTTACATTAGTCATCTTGCAAAGATCTATTAAAGATATTTTAGTGATTTCTACCTTATAAGATTTGGTAGATGGATTTCAAAACACTTTCTTGAAATTGTTCATGAAAGAAGATCTGTATACGATACAATCTAAATGGTTTTGAAAACCAATAATCATAGGGATGCATAAAAGATCCTTAATGGATTGAAGTTAGCATCTGGGAGTTAATATTCTTGATTTTGTGAGTTAATCAAATCGTTTGATGTTTTCGTAAAATGAAGAAAAGGTCTTGTGTGTACAAGATGTTTAGTGGGAGCTATGAAGTCATCTTGGTCTAGTACAGAGAGCAATTGTTCATTGCTTGAAGGGTCAAGTAATGGCTGATGCATTTTGTATGAAAAACCTTGAAGAGAATGATGAGTATATTTGGGATTCAAAATCTATAGAGATAGGTTTTGATGGATGTTTGAAATTGGTTAAGAAACTTAAATTGATAAGATTCTTATAAGGTTCAACATTATATTGAAAGGAGTTTCAATCCCATGTAACATGGCACATTGCTTATGATTCAATACTTTGATAAAGGTTGATGAAACTAAGTTTTTGAGTGCTAATCCTTATGCAATTCGCAAAGGATGCATCATTCATGCCATGGACTATACTCATCTATTTGATTCACGTGTTTTAGAACAAGTGATGATATATTTCAATCAAAATCCAATATAACGTTGGAATACAAATTAGAAATTCCAAAGTTCCTTGCGAAAGGGCGAAAGAAAATTCTTAGTGTATGGAGATGAAAATGATTATAAGATTTAGAAATTGCAAAATTCATGTTTATGAGAATGTCTCATGAACTCTACTTAGTAAACCCCTTCCATTTTCAAAGCATGAGAAACATGCTAATGATACTGGATTGAGGCAAATGATGTAATTAGAAGTTGTATTTGTTTTTGGAGAAAAACAAGTTACATATGTAATACATTCATTTGCAGAATTATGTTTATCAATTGAAACAAAGTTTCAATCTTATTTAATCGTGGTTTCAAGATTAAATAAAATGTCCAAAATAATTATGAATTGATGGGCTCATCAGGTTGATGACCTGGTGAATGGATCCCCACAGGTGAACTAAATTCATACATTATTTAAGTTCCTAGTTTGGAATCATTAAACTGGACATAAATGATTTCTAATAATGGACTAGCATGTTAAGATTGATTGGATAGTGCAGTTTCATGGGCTATAGGAGCGTAGTGAAGCTCGGTCAATCACACGGATATGCATGAATGATGCATGATCGAACTATAGACCTACTTTGAAGTTCAAGTATAGAGCTTCCGGATATATTAGTGGATTCCTTTGACATGAGTGGAACACTGATTCCATTCAATGGCTGATTTGACTGTGGTACATTTAAACGTCTGCCCGTAACTGGAGATTATAAAGGATGTTTCCCGGTTACTTCAAAAGTTGAGTGGGAGCTTTGTTTTCCACAAGATTGGATTGAGTCTACCTATTAAATAGGAATGTGTCTTGGCCCCTTGAAGAGGGAGAATTCAGAAAAATGCATGGTCGTGCTCAAATGCATTACATAGTAATCATTTGTTCTGTGAATCTCACTCAGTTTTTCAAGAAAAGATTTGTAGACTAATATGATCACGACATGAGATGCAATCATATTATCAAATCGACCCACATTGACTTAAGGAATTTGAATATTGCGCACTTGTCTCAGACAAGTGGGAGATTGAAGGAGTTATGTCTTTGATAAGTGCAATTACTAGATATATCAAGGATCACTATTATGGAGATAATAAGTTCGTTCTCTTGGGGCGTCATCATCTGTTGCTAGACTATGAGAGATGATCTTTGGACTAGTCAAATAGTCCAAAGCCCGCTAGAATGGATCCTATGAGGTCACACACAAGGGTATTGGGTTAAGCAAGTTAGAGGCCCATTAATGGGCCTCATGAGCATTTAACTAATCATGAAATGGATTGGGCTAGCATAGTTAGACTAGAATTAGGTTTTGGGCTTTTGACATGGGCTCTTATTTAGAGATGAGATCTATAAATAAGATCCATGCCTAGGGTTGCATGCAAGCAGTCATAATTCACACACAGTGAATTTTGACATCAAGGCAACCAATCCCAAGACCCTAATTCCTCTCTCTAACTCACGACTTTCTCTCTCCTCCCCTCGTCCGTACGGCCGGCCACCTTGGTGGCGCGTGTGGTGGTTCGTGGTGGTTCATGGTGGTTCGTTGCTCGCACTTCTCCATAGAAGGTCAATTGAAGGGTTCAATTGCAACTAACTAGCATTAGTGGAGGTATTAATCTGTGCCCGTGGACCAAGTAGAGGAATCACGTTTGAGGTTCTTTATCTCCCAATGTTCTTGCTCGATCGCACGTGGAATCACGCTTCAAAGGTACGATTATATGTTCTTTATGTGTTATGCATTAGATCTTGGGATTAGGTACTATATGAATATGATTCATGTTTTTTCGCTGCGTAGTACCTATAATCTCCTTGAATAACCTCGTATGAGGGACATATGATCTTATACACCAACTCGGATGCCGTTTGGTGCAAGGTCTTTCCAACCACTCTGATTGGAGCTACAGTAGATTGATTTAATAATCTGGGAAACGGAACGATAGATAGCTTTGAGAGGATAATCGAAATATTATTGGGGCAGTATATCAGCAACAGTGTACGACAGAGAACTTCAGGGGAGTTAATGGTATTGGGCAGAAGGAAGATGAGTCTCTAAGGGACTACATCAGAAGGTTTAATAATGAAGCAAATACAATTCCAAAGTTGCAGCAAGAGATAGCGGTTATGACATTAATGAATGCTCTAAATGACTCAAAGTTCAAGAGATACCTAACCAAAAAGAATTTTCCGACACTGGTAGCGGATTTTAACAAAGCTCATGATTACATAAAGAGCGAAGAGCTAATTAAAACAAGCAGTCGAGTGGGTTCAGCCGACAGGGTACAACCTTTGTCGAAAGGAGGATCTTCAGCTGGAGAAAGGTCGAGGAATCTGGCCCCAGTAAGGGGAGGAGGAAGTCGGCAGGAGGTTAGAGGTGCTAAGGCTCTAATGCGGTACAGTTCATACACACCGTTGAATACGCCAAGGGCTGCTATATATTATGTCAATCAGAACCGAGAAGGATGGGTAAGACCCATACCTATGAGGGCAAAAGGAAGGGATGCTAAGAAGTATTGTATGTTCCATCAAGACGTTGGGCACTATACTGAAGAGTGCACGCAATTGAAGGATAATTGCTTACGGGAGGAAGTCAGCCTCCACTGTATCGGCAGCCAGAGCGTCAGCAAATAGAAGGAAGGCCAGAAAGGCAAGGGTAGATAAATCGGCAAGGGGATGGTGGGAAGCCACCCTTGTCGATTGGAAATAAAATTGATGTCATAACTGGTGGACCAGTGCACGGAGGGGCGATAAGTGGGGCACGAAAACACCTGCCTGAAGACCGGCATATAGTGAATTCCCTGGATGCTGATAATCGCCCTCGGCCGGCTGAAATATTCGATGTGGTGTTCACGGAAGAAGATGCAAGGGAAATAGTCTTCCCGCATGATGACCCCTTGGTGCTTATAACAACAATCAATGGGGCTAATATTAAGCGAGTCTTGGTGGATGGGGGCAGCTCAGCTAATGTCCTGTTTATGCAAGCATTTAATGAAATGATGATAGGCAGACAGTATTTAACGCTGGTATCTTATCCTGTGATTGGTTTAATGGTTCAACAGTGAGGCCGGAGGGAAGTATGGTCCTTCCGGTTAGGTTTGAAGATGGAGCAGTCGTGAGAGATGTCACGGCAGAGTTTTGGTCATAGATGTGCCGTCAACTTATAACGCTATTCTTGGAAGGCCAATAATTCATGACACACAACTTACCATTTAACCATTGCTTATGTGTCAAATTTGGGAAATGTGGAAAAGGTGCATGGAGGACAGGTGATGGAAAAGTCATGTTATATGACAACTTTGAAAAACCCGGTACAGAAGGGCCTGATACCAAGCAATCCTAAAAGGGAAAGAGAGCCGACGGTATGGGACTTGTCTATGAAGAATTTTGATACAAGGCCGGAAATTGCACCAAGGTCGTCACCAGGAGGAGAAACGGTGCAAGTTGAACTTCATCCAGATGATCCAAGTCAGACAGTTAAAGTTGGGGCCGACATGAATGTCGATATGAGGTATCACCTGATCAGTTTGTTGCGAGAAAATGCGGATGTGTTTGAATTCTCGGTAAACGAGATGCCTGGGATACATCCCGGGGTGATGGAGCATAAGCTGAATGTTGATCGGAAGTTCAGACCGATAAGGCAAAAGAAGCGCAATTTCTCAACAAAGAAAATTGAGGCAATACAAGCAGAAGTCAATAATCTCTTAACGAGGGGGTTCATAGAGCCATGTACCTACCCAGAATGGTTAGCTAATGTAGTGATGGTGAGAAAGCCGACAAGGAAATGGCGAATGTGTGTGGATTTTACGGATCTGAACAAGGCCTGCCCAAAGGACTGTTATCCGTTGCCTCGGATAGCTAGGTTGGTGGATTCCACTTCTGGCCATGAAATGCTTAGTTTCTTGGATGCATTTTCAGGATATCATCAGGTCAGCCTTCACGAGTTCGATAGGCCCAAAACAGTATTTATCACATATGCTAGAGTGTATTATTATAAGGCTATGCCATTTAGGTTGAAAATTCAGGGGCAACTTATCATAAGTTTGTTGATAAAATCTTTTAAAAGTAGAAGGGGGGAACCCTTTGCCACTTTACGACAATATCAGATGAAGCTCAACCCGAAAAAATGTGTATTCGGAGTTCGGTTTGGAAAGTTCCTGGGATTTATGGTGAGTGAGCGAGGTATTGATGCGAATCCTGATAAGGTAAATGCAATCCTCGAGATGAAACAGCCAAAGACCATCCGAGATACACAAAGGCTGACAGGCAGAATGGTAGGGTTAACGCGATTTAACAACAAATCTACTGATAAGGTGCTCCCTTTTTTGTGGTCTTGCGGCAGAATAAAATGTTTGAATGGGGAAAGGACAAGGCTGATGCTTTGGAGGTGGTAAGAAATTATCCGAGGTCTCTTCCAATAGTTGCAAGGCTGGAACAAGGAGAGCAGTTGCAACCGTACATCTCAGCTTCGCCAAAGACTGTGGCCGCAGTGTTGCTGGTAGAAAGGAAAAAGCAACAGATGCCGATTTATTTCGTCAGTCTTGTTTTAAATGCCGCTGAGCGACGATATCCTGTGATAGAAAAAATGGCACTAGCTGTGGTAATTGCTGCCAGAAAGCTGCGACCCTATTTTAATGCTCATCCGATAGAGATACTGACAAATCATCCCCTTCAGAAGTCACTGCAAAAGATGGATACGTCAGGTCGGTTGTTGAAATGGGATGTGGAGTTGTTGGAGTATGAGCTGCATTATAAGCCCAGGGTGTCGATTAAGGCACATGCCTTATCAGATTTCATTGTGGAAATTTTGTATAATGATGATGAAGAAGAGTTGGGAACATGGCAGGTATCTGTGGATGGGTTGGTGACATCGACTGGATCTAGGGCAAGCATCATGATAACAGCCTTGGTCGGCGGAACTTTTGAATATGCCCTGAAGTTTAAGTTAAAAGCTACCAATAATGAAGCAAAATATGAAGCGGCGATAGCTGGCATCCAGTTGTCAATAGCGGCGGACGCTAAACGCTTGGTCTTAAAAACTGATTCACAGTTGGTGTCCAGTCAGTTCATTGAGGAATATGAGGCACGAGAATCAACAATGGTAAAATATCTTACAAAGATAAACCAGTTAACGACCTAGTTGCTACATTTTGAAGTTTAATTATTGGTGCCGAGAGCGCAAAATGAGCAAGAAGATGCCCTAACAATGTTAGCAAGATCAAGCTTTAATGATCTGGAAAAAATAGTCATGGTGGAGATTTTAAAGCAGAGAAGTACAGATGAGACTTCAGAGCAGGTTCTTTGTGTTTATAACGGCAGTTAGTGGTATGATAAGATATTGGCGTACCTCCTAAGGGAGGCATTACCGGTTGATAAGGGGTAATCCAAGAAATTAAGGAAAGATAGTGTGTGGTTTATCATGTATCAGGGGCAATTATACAAAAGAGGATTCTCATTACCGTTGCAGAGGTGCATAACTGACTACGAATACGCAAGACTTATTAAAGAGATACATGAGGGAACTTGTGAGAATCATCTCGGTGCTCGAGCTCCATCAAGAGAAGAAATGAGAAGCGGGTATTATTGGCCGACAATGAATGAAGATGCTTCTCGATATGTAAAGAAGTGTGACAAATGTCAGAAGTTTGCCCCAGCAATTAACCAGCCACCAAATGACTTGATGCCGATACTTAATCCATTTTCATTTGCACAGTGGGGAATGGATATAGTAGGGCCTTTTCCATCGGCAACAGTGGGAGGAAATTCCTCCTAGTCGGCATAGACTATTTCACGAAGTTGATATAGGCTGAATCGGTATTAAAGATATCGACAGCTGAGGTAAAGAAGTTTATCTAGAAGAACATTTTTGCGAGGTTTAGGCTGCTTATGGTAATGGTTTTTGTAGACACCCATTTGTGTCTCCCCAAAGCCAAACCCAGTGATGAGTACCTTTCACGTCGAATCATAATTGAATGAAGTGAAAGTGTGGAAAGTGTAGTGTTGCGGTTAGTTTTTAATTCTTTTCTTTCTCTTTGTTTTTGAAAACCTATTTTGTAAAAATATCCAATCCAGTTTAGTTTGGTCCATTATAAGGGTCCAATAATAGTGTATTTGGATCGTGTTCGAAAAGAGCTTTCCAACGATATATTATAAGCCCAATTCCGATGAATAATGAGGAAGTTATGGCCAAATTACTAAACTGGGCCCGGTTTGATTCTTATATGCGGCCCAATGATCTAGAGGAGGGCCTATTATGATTTATCATTCCTAATGTAATTAGGATTGGTTATAGTCTTCTAGAATCTTTTAGAAGGTTCTTTTGAATCCTAATTTGATTAGCATTGATAAATTGACTTTTAAGAGTTTTACTTGGAATAAAAGAAATGTTTTTAAGGAAATTACAGTTTTGCCCTCTCATACGCTTAAATTTTATTAAAATAAGAAAACGCGTGGAAAACTGATTGCAGCGCTGTACGACACGTCTGTCGCTTGGCGACAGACCTGTCGTATGGCGACAGGCGCGTGTTTGGCGACAACGTCGTGTTTTATTCTTTTCGAAACTCTGATTCGTTTTTTTATCATACCCGGCTGATTTTTTCTATAAATAGCCTCCTAAAACCTCCGTTTTTTATCATCAATTCTCATCTAATTCTTCTCACCAACTCTCATAAAAAATTTCTTGATTACTCTTTCTCTCTTTTTTTTTTCTAAACTAGCTTTTCTCATACAAAATTTCGCATTCACAAGATCTAGACACACCTAGCCAAGTTCAAAGTTGCCTTCGCCCTGAACGTGAAAGGTTTTAATTTTGAGGGTTTGGTCCCAAATCTCTCTTTCAATTATTTAATTTAATTGTTTGTTTTATATTTTCCTTGAAGTTACTAACGCGTGTACTTTGTTATTAGAAAGAGGTACGAGGCATCCAAGTAAGTGCTTTAATTGTTTTTATTGATATTATGATATAGAAATCCTGTCTAGGTTGTTATTTTGATTTCTAGTGTCATGTTAGGGTGTTTTGATCTTCCTAGTATCATGTTTAGATTAAAGGTTATAATATCAAATATGCTTATTATGATTCCTATGATGCTTCCTATTTTCTTTCCTATATTCATGTTAGTACCATTTTAGGGCTAAAGCTTTGATCTTTATTGCTTAGTGACATGCTAGGGTTTGTTATTAATCTTGTTAGTATCATGCCTAGGATCTTGCTATTATTATGCTTTAACATGATTATTTTAATTATGATTATTATGATTGTTATAATTATGGTTATGGTTATGGTTATGATTATTTTGATTATTTATTATGTTGCTTGATATATTGTTATTGCTTGATCACACCTTTTATGCATGTTTAAAGGGAATTGGTACTTGTAATAACGTTTAATAAGATAATTAATAATCTTGTTTAGGGTTAATTTGACTATAATTCAAGTGATCGCCAATAATAGATTTATTTGTGCATTAATATTCAACCAACATAGATAAACAGGTTTAGGGTTAAACCTATTGATTGCATGTTAGTCAGAAAGCACACATGAATACGAGAAGAATAAAGTAGAGGCCTATTATTAGGGCAGGTTCAATCTCTTTTAGGTTGGATTTGTAACTTCATCCCTGAATTTCCAGTCATGGTTCCAGACCTATTGGAGTTAACGATCTCCTGGATCGATAAGGGGTGTAACCTTCACCCTGTGAACGGTTTACAAGTTCCTAAAACTTGTTGGCGACTCTTTTTCTCTAGCTTCCTTCCCTTTGAACGCCACCGTACTTTAGTGTATGATCACAGTGGGGTTCAAGTTCGGGGTAATGCTTGAAATATTCCCTATAGTTTTCGATCATGGATCACAGTTTGATTGTAAACCGGTAAAGGATTTGCTAGCTATGTACAAGGTAAAATTTGCATACGTAGCGGTATGTCATCCACAATCAAATGGCCAGGCTGAAGCAGCAAATAAGCAGATCATAACAGCCATTAAAAAGAAGATAGAAGATGTAAAAGGGGTTATGGGCAGATCTCATTCCAGAAGTACTATGGTCAAACCGAACAACTGTCAAAGAAGCAACAGGTGAATCCCCCTTCAATTTGGTCTTTAGGACAGAAGCGGTGGTTCCAACATAAGTAGGATCGCCGACATTCTGGGTACAACATTATTTTAAAGAGCAGAACGATTTGCTGCTGAGACAGAAACTGGATTCCTGCTAGAGTTACGAGAAAAAGCGACAGTTAAATCAGTGGCTTATAAAGATAGAATGTCAAGGGCATATAACAAAAGACTCAGTCATCACCCTCTGGGAATAGGAGATTGGGTGATGCGTAGAACAACGGAAACAAGAAAGGGAAATGAGGATGGAAAGTTAACGGCTAATTGAGAAGGTCCATATCGGATCAGGGATACGGTGATTTAAGGGTCGTACTATTTAGAAATAATGGAAGGAAAGCCATTAAAAATGTCTGGAATACAGCGTTGCTTAAGAAATACTTTGTATGAAAAATGAATCATTTTGCTAAGTATACAACGATGTCAATATGTAATCATGTAAATAATATCAGTTATGAATGAAAGCAAAAAATCGATTATCAGACTATATCATTTGTGCAAGTATTAGGCATCCTCCACTTAACAGACCATTTTTAAGTGGGACGGACATCTGAAAACCACTTCCGTGAACTTAACGCACTTGCAACCTGATCAGTTGTACTCGTTAACTCACAAGGTTACCAGTTCAACATATAATACCGGCAAAATCAACACATGGTATATGCTGATTTGAGTCATAGCCATGTCATTGATCGCCAATAAGGGTACTTGTCTGGCTACTAAAATAGCTCAGCAAGTGACCGACGTTATGCGTTGAAGCAGAGACTACAAAGATAAATTGTAATCAGACTCGTTAGTGCATATATCCGAGAACACAGATACATGCACTAGGGGGGACAAGAGAACATAAGATAAGAATTAAAGTTATTATCTGTCAACCATTGATAAGTATTGCAACCGTTAGTAACCATTAGTGAATGTTTAGAGGGAAATTTGTGCGGCTACAAACATAAAAGAGTTGAGTCCGATATATTCGTATCAGTTGTTGTTTGCCAAATACGTGGCGAAAATTATAGATAGAAACCACATGTACACTGCATGCAGAAGAAGAAAGAAAATTGTTTGAGAAAGTAGTAAAACTTAGAAAATGACAATCGACAGGCATCACCACAAAAAAGCGTATATGTCGATAAAACAGCATTGTCAAAAACAAACAAATTAAAAGTTCAAAGCTTGAAACTAAAGCAGATAAGGTCCTATTTCACAGGAACCGCAGGATGACGTCGATGATGATTGCCCACCCCTTCAGGCTTAAGAGAATTCAGAATGATGGGATCAGAGGGGCCGGCATCAACAGACGGCTCAAGTTTGAGAAGGTCCTCGTCTGGAAATTCTTGTTAATCGAAGCCGGAAGGAATCTTATGGGCTTCATTTGCAAAAGCCTTCTCAACCTTGGCCCAGTCATCCTTCTTCCAACCAACAACTTGGACCACACATCTCTGGGCAGCAGTCCATCCTCCGTCAAAGCGGTCTTGACGCTTGGTGCAGAATTCTTTGGAGGTCAAATAACGGCCGACTGCCCTTTAACTAATGCCCGGCTTGTCAGCTTCCATATTTTGGATCTTAGCCTCCAAGTTGATGATGTTGGTCTTGGCATTGGAAAGCTCATTTTGCACGGAAGGAAGCCGGTCAGCGGCGGTGCTCTTCTCGAAAAGCTGACTTTTTAGCTGTTTCACCTCTGCCTCAAGGATGGTAACCTTGCCAACCTTCTCGCGTAAAGTTTTTAACTTTACGTCATCCTTGGCCTTTATTAGCTTGATGCCGTTAAGAGCCTCCTCAACATTCTTCAAAGCCGCTTCTAAGGACTGCTGGCTTGAGGAGCTTAAGTGGTGTTACTCCTGATAGTACCTATACATCTCAACCAGCTCCGTCCCAGAAGCGACAACCTGTTAACCAGAGAATTAGTAAAGAAAAAAGAGGTAAAACATACAACAATAACTAAAAAAAAAGAGATTAAAAGCAGAGAGGGTAAAGATATCAAAATGGCACTTAAAGACATACTTTAATCAAATCATGCATGTGTTGGGCAGCAACAGGGCCGATTAGGCCTGACGGTCTATCAACGGGGGTGGCTACGTTTTGCAAAAGCCGATACCCTAGGTTCCCATCGCAAAGTGATCGTTAGTAAAGATTGTTCGTTCCGGTATACGTCCATCTCGGGCCGCCATCGGTCCCGAGAGTGGCCTTTTAGGGCAGCAACCCTCTTGAGAACTTTGTCAAGAATCTTCCCTTCCTGATGTTTAATCCATTGATTGGCTCGATAGGTAATGCCCGGAATGCTGACATCGAAACCAACTGGTCCAACATGTCGAGGTTTGATGGAGACTGCGGCCGTGACCTGGGCTTGGGGTGGAGAGTTTGTATTATCTTCTATCACCATGCCACCCGGGCCGACATTCTTTGTCGGCACAACGTTGCTACCGTTTGTTACAGGATCAGCATTTTTAAGGGGAGAAGGAGGCCTTTGTTCCCGAGAGCCAGCCCTAGCTTGCTTAGAGGGATGCTCATCTTCCTTTCCGGAAGAAACAGCGGTCGTTCCTCCACCGGGCCTATTGGCAAGAGATACCAGGAGCCGATTTCACCTTATGTTCTCGTCGGCCATTTCTTCAGCCCTTGTTTTCGGATTTCGAGCAGGGGCGCGAGAATAGAAGGATGCAAGGGTATCAAAGGCAGGCCTAGGAGATGGAGGGCAGCGTGAAATCACCCTTTTGCCGTCAGACGACAACCCTAGAGCTTTGTTGTCTAACTTTTTGGGGCCTACACATAACGGAAAGTGTCAGCAAATTATTCGTTCTTTAAAAAAAAAAGAGTAAATAATGATAACAACAATAATAAAAACTGAGATGATAACCAATGAGCAAATTACAGCCGATATACATACATATAAGAACATTAAGCAATAATACAAAAGATTTTTTGAACTATGACTACAAAGAAATAAAAGCAAAACTCAAAATGTGAAGTAAGTACCATAATCGTCAGTCCAGCATAGAACGATATAAGATAATGGCGCATTGCCTAGAATGTTCTTCACATTCGGAAGCCACACCTTAGGAACAGTCTAGCTTTTTCCACCCCCAATGTTAATCTTTTCAGCATTAAAATAATCAAAAGCCCTACGCTCTTGAATACCGTTCTCTCTCGATAATATGGCCAAAACGGGGGTGAGACCAAAAGAATGCCCTCCTAATAGGAAAGTCATTAGGGACGCTCATAAAAAAGAACTTGTCTTGCTAGCCTTTGCAGCTAGACAACTTTGGGTTTACTGTGAACTTGTAGGAGGCCGTATACAACACCCCCAACCTTCAGACTGTCCGTCACGTTTGAGAGTTATCAACATCCTGAATAGGTTCAAGGTTAAGGGAAATTTTTTACACAGTAAAACCCAGAAAAGAGCAACTACAGCGCGAATTGTAGGGGGAGTAAGCTGAACAAGACAAACATTCCAAGGCCTGAAGATTTTGGCGATAAAGGGATGGAGAGGAAAACGGAGACCGAACTCAAAATGCTTGGCGTAGATGGCAACATGGCCTTCAGGACAGTCAAGGACAGTGGAATATGAAGGAGGATGCTTGAGTTCATAACCATCTGGCAAACGGTAAAATCTCTTAGCTTTTTAGCAGTACTCCTTTTCCTCTGCCAGTGATAACAAGTTATTACTGATTTTGGCTTCAGCAACCATGCTGTTGGACGGAAGGTTGAGGGCATGCCAATAATCTGCATCATTAGTCTCGGAATTATACTCCGGTCTATCATTTTAGCTCTTCATGGACTCTCGGCGTTTTCCTCTTGGTTAGCCTCTTCCCCAGTATCGTCATCATCATTTAATACAGACCTAACGATGGAGTCATGAACAAGGGATTTAGAGCCTCTCTCAGACTTAGAGCTTGAGGAATTGACAACTTGAGCTTGTCCAGTTTTCTTGCTAGGCTCAGCTCTTGTGCTAGGCCCTAGCATGTCGGCAGCAACATCAGGCTGATATCTGGTCTGTTTTACCGTTGGCATAGTAGCGGTATTAACTTGAATATTACCGACGTTGGTACCGTACTGGTCAATATTAGGCTTATCGGTGAAGCTTCGTAAATGGTAATGAACACTAATTGGTTCAACGTCAAGGATTTCGACGTCCTTAGGGATATTAGAGTTAGTAGGACAAACTTCCCTCTCGCATTTTGCCAATATCTTATGATGATAAAAAGCCTCTCGTTGTTCTTCCGCAAATAATGGCTGAACAGGGTCGTCAATATTATCACAAAGAGAAGAGGTACCCCCTTTATTTCGGCCGAGATCTTTCCCCAAAGATTGCCTAATAAGGCGACGCCTAATAGTGCTAAGGGTAGGTTGTTCTTCCTCAATACTATACCGAAAATTTAATATATCAACCTAAGAACTAAAATCGAAAAAAATAGTCGAAAGCATGCAAATTGAAATTGAGAGTTTGTAAATACCTTAAACTACTTGGCCGCAGTGGAGACGTGACGAAAACTCGATTGTGCTTCAAAAAAGAACGGCAATTGCTACGCGGATGTTAAGAATATCTCGAAAATTCGCTCAGACCTTGGTTTTTTACAAGAGAAATGAGAATAAATGAAATATGGATTGAAAAGGGGGTTTTAAAAAGGTGACGTTTGATGTGACTACAATGTCAGAAATCCAACGGTTAGGGTTATTTGCAATTTGAAAATTAAAATTGTTAGATTAATGACACGTGTCAGACAACCTCATAATTTACCCGCTTTTCAATTTGAACGGTTATTACATAAACGATTGGCTTTCCAGTTTACAGTCGGCGTTCACCAAATAAGTAGACCTTGTCTACATTCGACACACAAGGTCACTTGAGGGAAAACGAAGTTTTATTCGCTCCCATTTGTTTTTATAAAGTAGACCTTGTCTGCTATCGGCACACAAGGTCACTTGGGGGGGGGGGGGAACCGAAGTTTTTTCGCTCCCATTTGTTTTTCTAAAGAAGACCTTGTCTGCTATAGTCACACAAGGTTACTTGGGGGAGAACACGGAGTTTTTTTATCTCCCATTTGTTTTTCTAAAGTAAACCTTGTCTGTATTCGGCACACTAGGTCACTTGGGGGGGGGGGAACAGATCAGAGTTTTTTCGCTCCCATGTGTTTTTCTAAAGTAGGCCTTGTCTGCTATTGGCACACAGGGTCACTTGGGGGGGGGAATGTTGGGGTTTGGTAAGTCGAACTTACCGCGGAAACGACCCCGACCCAAAGAACCACTCGCAATTAATAAAACCATAAAGCATAAATAAATTAATCAAAAGATGAAGACAAGATAATTACCTTTGGAGCGTGCTTCGCCCAAACGGAACGGGCTCTTACTTTGAAAGCAAGCCTCGAAAATACGACGGCCTCCTACAATAGTCCACCCACAACCCGACCACCAAAAAATGGTCCAATGTCTTGGAGTTAGCAAGGCCCGACCTAAAACCCGAGTGATTAAATGAGTTTAAAGGTTTTCACAATGGTGATGCCTTTTTCAACTCTCACTCAAGTAGTTTTCCCAATACCCCAACTTGGGTATTTATAGGGAAAATAAGAGAGTGAAAAAGCTCTCCCATCAATGTGGGAGAATTTGATTTTTCCATTTTATTTTAAAGCTAAAATAAAATTAATAATCAAACTAGTAATAAATCAACAAGTGGCAAGCTCATGAGAGAGGTTAGGTGAGGACCATTTGGAGGAGGGGAGGGAACCAAACTTGCTCCCCACCCCTCTAAAAAAAGCGGCCAACACACCTCCTTAAGATCCACTAAAATCGCGCCACATGGCACCACACTTAGGCACCAAGGCACCCAAGGTGGGCTGCTATGCGCGGCTGCCAGCAGGCCCAGCACAAGCGTGCGGGCTGCTAGCGCTGCTAGCCAGCAAGCCCAACAGCTTGTGCAAGCTGCTCGTGCTCTCAACAAGCGAGCCACGCATCAAAGATGTGGGCTGCTGATGAGAGCTGCTGCTCCTTGCGTGCCTTGGCCCAGCATTGGCGCGGCTAGCCTTGCGATGCTAGCATTGGTGAGCTAGCACGCACCAGCCAGCCTAGGCTCGGCTTGGTGCGCATGCTAGCCACCATGCTATATCAAATGCCCCTAGCAATCGGTTTGCTCGGGACATTCCTATGCTAGGGGTATTTTGGTCTTGTTAATTTATTATTATTTTCATGTCTCGTCTTTTACTATTTTTCGACTCGACTTCCGACGTTCGGTTTCGACGCTCTAAGCTCGAATTCCCGACTTCTAAATATTAATTACTCGGTTGACTTATTAATTAATTCATAATTGATTAGTCGCTTTGGTTCGTTAGTTGCTTGGGTGTGACCCGAACGGTTCATTCAAGATTAAGCTGTAATATTAATTATGCATTAATATTACTGATCGGAAGCGGCCTCCACCCAGGCATTCCGATCACTTGATCTTACTGAATATATTATCTTTCTAATAATTTTGAACCCACTAACGGAATAGTACACTTGTTCGAAGGACACCCTTCCTTTTAATCTCCCACTTGTCCTTCCGGGCAAGTGCGCATTTAGTGTACAACCTTATTCCTATGTAACTTAATGTCGCTTCATGAACTATAAGGTAAGAATATTTCGTCATCCTTATTACGTCCCGAAGTGTTTCTCGATTCCGAGTTCGATTGTCAATAAACAGATGATTTCTAAAATCCATCAAAGCACGGCCATGCATTTTTAAAGTCTCGCTCTACGAGAGGCCTTGTATACAACAAAGACATCTTCCCTATTTTATTAGGGGGACATTCCCAGTCTTGTAATGTAGCTCCTCTTACTGAGAGGACCTAGCTAGGCGCCCGAGTGTTGCCGTTACAATCCCCTATTACGGAAGACGTTTGACAACATCAAAGCGGACTAGTACTCATACAAGAGAACTCAAAATACTCATGGTCGAGGAAAAAGGTTCCGATAGCCATAATGAGAAGTGTACTTATGACGATTTTTAATCTCTTAAAGTATTCTCAAAGGTCGATCCAGTATGGTTCTAAACCAATACCTGTGCAAATGATTTATGACAATCATGTCCTTGTAGCACAAGAAACAGTGCTATAAATCAGACTACACACTAATCTCAATTGGTCATTAATCGTCCATCGCTTAAATGACCTTAATTAGGGACAATTTTCGATTATAATATTCAACGTTCACTTAATAGGTTTTTCCTTACCAAGACTGGTCTTGATACCCTATTTTGAATATTCTAAGAATCGAATGGACTCATTATTTAATTCTAAACCACAATTAAATAGCAAACGGAGTGATAAAATTGCATGAAATTTTAAATTACTCCAAAACCTGAATGGTTCATCTTATGATAAATGATTTTTCCGAATGTTTTAAGAGTATCACTCTTTATAAAACATTATAGAAATCACACCCATATCTAATATGTTTGATTTCTTTCATGCAATTGTGAATGTTCTCGTTCACTCATTGCATAGGTTTAGTTATAATTACTTTGCTAATCTTAGCATCTTCATTACCGATCACTTTCATAATAAGATGATAAAATTTGAGAGTGTCATGGATTATATGTGATTTAGGATTTATTGTCCAAGTGATGGCTCCCACTCATTTTCATGATTGAGACCTTCAACTTGACAACCTACAATCATTAACGTTCAGCAACGAACTTTCCATAGAACATATTCTTTATTATTGCCATTAAGGCAATAATATTCTCTACATATATTTTAGTAGACTTCCTGATGATGCTTTGCTTGGGTTTCATTCCAAACGGATCATAATGATTTGGGATACCCTAATCTTGTGATCATGGAAATTTTCCTTAAATTCCTGCACATTACACATGGATCCACGTCCATGTTACCATTCTCAATCCACGACTTATTATTAGCTCGTGCTTATAAACAGCTTCCTTGTTAAGGATCTAATCCTTATTAAGGCTTGTGCTTGCAACATCAATTCTCAAATTGTATTTGTTTCCACAAGTCAAGAACTCATCCTGTTACTTATCCAAGTACTTTGGATGTTCTTGTCCATAATCTGACGATCTATTACATAGATTCAAGTTGATTGGCACTACATATATACTTCACATGCTCTAAGCAAGTAAGTCCTGCGACGATTCCATATCACAGCGTACATGATGGATTAAATTGTAGAGTAATTCTCAATATTATTCCATCAATTTGTCATTTTAGCTCATTCAGTTTCACCGAGTCTTTGCTAAACAGTTTGTTGTGTGATATGGTTGAAAGTCTCTATTAGAGTCTTTCATGTTTAACTTAGTATTTAGCCTAGCTTATACTTAGTTCAAACATTTACTTAGTTTTATACATTATATGGGTCGAAAGTCTTTCAAAGTCCTTCAATTCATGTTTAACACGGTAAACTCCTTTACACGATCAAACATTTTATCAAGTCTATACAATAGAACTTAATACCCAATACGTACTAAGTATCGTCTTTTTTTTGGTCCATTGTCAAAAAATACTTTCAAATCCTCTTATTAACTTTATGAGAAAACACGTTCCAATTCCTATATGCAATGCTTCCTTTAATCCTATGACGGATTCCTTAAGCTTGCTTTCAAATCTAGCATTATTTAGATTTTCAAAACCCTTAGACTATTCCATAGTCACTTCCAAAATCCTATTTTGGGAAGGCGGTTTTGGTATCTATTTTGCCATATTTCATATGAGTAATTTTGCTAAAACAATCACGAAAAGACTTTAGCATTCCGATTGGTGAATAGGTTTTTATTTAAATCAACTCCGTGAATTTAATTGTATCCTTTTTATCCAATCTAGCTATGTATGCATATACATTTCCACATTTGTTAGTTTTCTACTTGAAAACTTATTTGCAATCGATGGGTCTTTCACCCTTTATGCAATTTAATCAAGTTTCAAACATGATTTTCAAACATGGGTTCTGTTTCGGATTTTCATGGCCTCTAACCATTATTCGGAATTTGGATTTGTCGTAGCTATCTTACAAGACATTATTCCTTTACTATCTAATAGTAAATAGTATGTTTGTAAGTATTAGGTTTATTTATAACTTAATAGAAATTTATAGTATTCAATCCAAGCCTTTGGTGAATTCTATACCTATACGGGGCAATTGCATCAACCACTGAGTTTCAAGGCGCTTCCAAAGCCCTTTTATTATGTTGATCTTAATCCAACATTTCTGATGTTTTGTGAGTAATGAATTCTCTTTTAAGGCACTTGTAAAGTCTTTTTTATTATTCTTGATCAAGCATTCTCACCCGAGATTCTCAGTTCTTGTTCGTTGCTAAGCTCGATTGTCATCGAGTTCATTTTCCTCCCACTTGTCGTTTTGGAAACGTGTTACTTTCCAGAAAGACACCACTTAGAGCAACAAATTAAACACTATGTTCTCAATTAGGTTGTGGAGGTAATGCCCATGGTCTCACTTGAATGCTTACAAAGAGACATGTATATTGTCTTTGGGTAAAAGTTCGTTGTAAAACAAACAGTTAGCTCCCACTTGAGCTATCTTAGCCTTTAATGAGCCATTAATCTCCCACTCAACCACCTAGCTCTTGCTAAGCTGGTGAGCTCCCATTGAGTCTCTTAGCTCCCACTGAGCCAATGAACTCCCACTTTGGCTAAGAGTCTCCTAAGGTAAGCAACGCTTTGCTAATGGCTCCAAGCCACTCCTGGTTGAATAAATCGTCGCATCTAATGCTCTCTCAACAATTTATTCACTTTGCCACGACATGTTAGGACTCCATCACTCATATCGTTGAGTACAACCAAAACCAACTTGCATACCTGGTATGCCTTACGCTCCTAGGAGAGGTAGTGATGCCTCGCTTTGGCGTAGCCCACCACTACCCTCGTTCGGTTGGTAAGTGTTGTTTTGGAATGGCAAGTTTTACTCAATATTTAGGGACCTAGGGTTTCTATGTTGGTTGATTTAAGTGAACTTAATTAATCATCACAACATTTAAAATCCTAAACATGCATCTAACATATAATTCATATACATAAACACACACACACACACACACACACACACACACACACACACACACACACACACACACACACACATATATATATATATATATATATATATATATATATATATATATATATCGAGAGACATAAATAGAGATGCATTTGGCAACTAGCATGACCACTTGAGATCTTCAAATCTTCAAAAGGTCTTCATTTGCAACTTCATGGCTATGTCTTCCAAGAACCTCCATCTTCAAGACTTGACCATAATTAAATGCAACTACTAGTATCTACGATTAGGACTAATCTAAATATTAAGGTACAACAATACTCAATGGTACGCAGACCGTATTTAGATTTACAAAAATACATCACGGATCGCATTCCGTATTTTCTATCCAATCGGGCCCCACTAGTTGCCATTTCATAAAACCTGTGAGAGAATATACATTCCATTCATCCATTCACTATTTGTGAACGGCCCATGCATTTTACAACGATAAACAAGTAACAATGCATAAACACGCGTGAACTAGTAACTAATCTAGGTGGTTAATCCAATTAACACGCCTAATTAAAACTAGTCAAAGTTGCTTTAACCGGTTATGTAAATAAGCGCAATTAACATTTGAAGCTCCCACTAAATTCCGCATCCAACTTAATTAATCCAATTAATTAAGCCGGTAAATCCCAAAATTTGTCAAAATAAATTTTGCCAATACCGCTCAATACCGAGGCCTAGCCTCCAAAATTTATTAAAATAATTAAAACCAAATTATGCTAATAAAATAATTAAAACGAAAATTTAAGCAAAAATACGTAGTCCAAAATGTCTAAGTGCCTAGCACAAAGACATGGAGTGCTCACATTTTACACAACCGTTTGATGCTCAATGAACGTGGGAGTGGGCCCGATGTCGCTAAGTGTTACACCGCCCACATCAGCGAACTTTCACACATCAATAACGTGGCCCTTGATGACCATGTTGTACGAACTCATGCACTACATTGCTTTGCAAGCAACGTCTATGCATACCTTTAATTATACGACGCATGCACCAAGTCTCAAGCGATGTACCATTAGCCCATGCTTGCACCAGCCGCGGCCAGCCACGCAAGGCAGCACGCACAGGCGCTCACAACATCTTGCTGCTGCTGCGCTGGCTGCTGCTTGGTGCTTGCTGGCGCGCCATGCTGCTGGCAGCAAGCAGCAGCCACGCATCGGCTCGCGCGCAAGCTCGGGGCTGCATCCTTGGCAGCCACATGCAGGCTGATATGCAGCCCGGCTAGCCAAGTGATGTGTTGCCTCGTTTTGCGTGCCATAGCCTCGGGATTTTGATCCCAAATTTGCGTGACATAATATTTAATTCTAAATTAATTTTAGAACTAATTCATTAGAGCAAAAATAAAAAAATTTAAACAAGTCTAACTTAAATAAAATTTTTAAAGTGCATGTAACCAAAATAATTCCCAAGAACCATTCTTTAATTAAATTGGTTTAACTTGGTGCAAAAAAAATAATAGGGAAATTACTCACTATTAATTTAAATTAACCTTGAGTTTTTGACAAAATAAGAGGGAGTTGGAAAAATGAACATAAATTCAATAAAGATTCCAACTTTAATACTTGTGAATCCTTGAAAAATTATATCTTCCAATATGAAGATAAACAATTTTTCTATCACAAAGTTTTAAACTTTATGATCCTAATCAACTAAAAAATGATTAAATCAACAAAGTTTAACAAAAATTCATGGAATTTAGTAATATAAAGTTTCAATCACTTAACATAATTAAAGATTGAATCTTTAATACTTGGAAGCCTCAAAGAACAATAATCTCACGTTTAATGCAATTAGTTTGCAATTATGTGAAAAATAAAACCAAGCAATCAAGCACAAATTACTACAAAGTAATCATGCCTAAAGAGGTTTAAAATTGCATATAAAATATGTATTGAACCAATTACATAACCACCATAAATATGCAATTAATTTTCAAGGTTAGAAAGACTTCAAATTTTTCGTAAAAACGGAAAAAACCCTCGAAAATAGCATTTCTGGTCGTTTTTTTTTTTGGCTAAAAACCGTTTTCTGGAAGGATAAACCATTTCCAGAACACATTTCCACCCAAAATTCACTATTTTTGGGTCGAAATCTGGGTTCGGGGCTGAAGGTAGCTTAAATATGAGGTTAAAATAGATAATACGAGCTACTAATCTAATTAGCAACTTAAACCAGAAAAGTTAAGCCATAAAAATCACCTTGAAAATATTATGATTTTAAAAATAAACGAGCGTGGCTCTGATATCGCTGTTGGGGTTTGGTAAGTCCAACTTACCGCGGAAACGACCCCGACCCAAAGAACCACTCGCAATTAATAAAACCATAAAGCATAAATAAATTAATCAAAAGATTAAGACAAGAAAATTACCTTTGGAGCGTGCTTCGCCCAAACGGAACGGGCTCTTACTTCGAAAGCAAGCCTCGAAAATACGACGGCCTCCTACAATAGTCCACCCACAACCCGACCACCGAAAAATGGTCCAATGCCTTGGAGTTAGCAAGGCCCGACCTAAAACCCGAGTGATTAAATGAGTTTAAAGGTTTTCACAATGGTGATGCCTTTTTCAACTCTCACTCAAGTAATTTTCCCAATACCCCAACTTGGGTATTTAAAGGGAAAATAAGAGAGTGAAAAAGCTCTCCCATCAATGTGGGAGAATTTGATTTTTCCATTTTATTTTAAAGCTAAAATAAAATTAATAATCAAACTAGTAATAAATCAACAAGTGGCGAACTCATGAGAGAGGTTAGGTGAGGACCATTTGGAGGAGGGGGGACCAAACTTGCTCCCCACTCCCTCTCCAAAAAGCGGCCAACACACCTCCTTAAGCTCCACTAAAATCGCGCCACATGGCACCACACTTGGGCACCAAGGCACCCAAGGTGGGCTGCCATGCGCGTCTTCCAGCAGGCCCAACACAAGCGTGTGGGCTGCTAGCGCTGCTAGACAGCAATCCCAGCAGCTTGTGCGAGCTGCTCGTGCTCTCAGCCAGCGAGCCACACATCAAAGATGCGGGCTGCTACTCCTTGCGCGCCTTGGCCCAGCATTGGTGCGCTAGCACGCACCAGCCAGCCTAGGCTCGGCTTGGTGCGCATGCTAGCCACCATGCTATATCAAATGCCCCTAGCACTCGGTTTTCTCGGGGCATTCCGATGCTAGGGGTATTTTGGTCTTGTTGATTTATTATTATTTTCATGTCTCGTCTTTTACTATTTTTCGACTCGACTTCCGACGTTCGGTTTCGACGCTCTAAGCTCGAATTCCCGACGTCTAAATATTAATTACTCGGTTGAATTATTAATTAATTCATAATTAATTAGTCGCTTCGGTTCGTTAGTAGTTTGGGTTTGACCCGAAGGGTTCAGTCAAGATTAAGCTGTAATATTAATTATGCATTAATATTACTGATCGTAAGCGGCCTCCACCCAGGCATTCCGATCACTTCGTCTTACTGAATATATTTGCTTTCTATAATTCTGAACCCACTAATGGAATAGTACACTTGTTCGAAGGATACCATTCCTTTCGGGGAAACGGTGTTTTTTCGTTCCCATTTGTTTTTTTAGAGTAGACCTTGTCTTCTATCGGCAAACAGGGTCACTTTGGGGGGGGGGGGGGAACAGAGTTTTTCCCTCCCATTTGTTTTTCTAAAGTAGACCTTGTTTGCTATCGGCACACAAGGTCACTTGGGGGGAAAACGGAGTTTTTTCGCTCCCATTTTTTTTTTTCTAAAGTAGACCTTGACTGCTATCGGCACACAAGGTCACTTGGGGGGGGGGGGGACAGAGTTTTTTCATGCCTATTTGTTTTTCTAAAATAGACCTTGTCTGCTATCGGCACACAAGGTCTCTTGGCGGGGAAAATGGAGTTTTTTTGCTTCCATTTGTTTTTCTAATTAAAGTAGACCTTGTCTGCTATCATCACACAAGGTCACTTGGAGGGGAAAACGTATTTTTTTTATTTACTCCCATTTGTTTTTCTAAAGTAGACCTTGTCTGCTATCGGCATACAAGATCTCTTGGCGGGGAAAATGGAGTTTTTTTGCTTCGATTTGTTTTTCTAAAGTAGACCTTGTCTGCTATCATCACACAAGGTCACTTGGAGGGGAAAACGTAGTTTTTTTTACTTCCATTTGTTTTTCTAAAGAAGACCTTGTCTGCTATCGGCACACAAGGTCACTTGGGGGGGGGGAATAGAGATTTTTTGCTCCCATTTGTTTTCCTAAATAAGACCTTGTCTGCTATCGGCACACAAGGTCACTTAGGGGAGAAACTAGAGTTTTTTCGCTCCCATTCATTTTTCTATAGCGGACCTTGTCTACTATCAGCGCACGAGGTCACTTAGGGGGTAAACGGAGTTTTTTGGCTCCCGGTCATACAACCACTAAATTTGTAAATAATATGTTACAAATATTTTACAAGAAGTCAACCTAAATATTACAACTCATCACAACAAAAAAAGGGCTCGACATAGTGCAAGAAACAACATTCAACCATTAACATCTGAGACCATAAAGTGAGAAGGTCGACTTCCAATTCAACATCCTCACTTGGGGGGCTAGTTGTATAGGGAGATATGGAAAAAGGGTCGATTACACATAAAGGTCGATATCTTAACTGGATTCGGATCCTCGGCAACTGCTAATTAACCATATCGGCATTTACACAAAAAGCAGACATATCGGTCTGACAGCAATCGGCACGTGGCAGCAGCAATTTGACACTTGGTGCAAGATAGATTGCATGCCATGCAGCCACCTGTCATTTGGAAGAGCTATAAATAATCAGGTTTTATCCCATAGTAAAGGTAGCATTTATTACACTCTTTCTTTCTCTCTCTCTCTCTCTCTCTCTTACTTTCTCTCTCTTCTTATCATCTTAAACACTTTCTGACTTTGTCATCGTAGTGATTATTCCTGGATCCACCCCGGGGTTAGCTAATCTCTATTCTTTGTGTAGGTTCTCATCTAGACAATAGGGGCTCAACGGGTTTCGAGCTCGGGCTTTGGATCTAGGAATCGGGCTGTCGGATCCTAACTGGAACACCATGAATGTTGCGTAATTGAGATTAATAACAGCAATTAGCGCAAATTAAAAAAGGGTAAAAAGATTTAATTTTTCACATACCTGCAAATTTGATGAACTAGCCAACAATTAAACACCTTTTTACTGTAGTCAAATTTATTTGTCGAACACTATTTCTGGGATTAATTCAAAAATCCAGGACAATTCATGCAAAGAGGAGACATGAAAGAGAAGAAGAGGGGAAATAAGAGTAAAAAGGGGAAAATTAAAAAGAGAGACTTAGAGGGAAATTAGTGGGGTGATTTAGAATAAATTTGGTGGGATTAGAAAAAAAAATATAGGACACGTGATCGGCACATGTTGGGTCAACGCTGGAAAACAGCCATCAATGCCGGATTGTTACCCTTGGTTGTTTTCAACAAAAAAAATTTACAATCTTGTCTCTCCTTGTAAAAATTTTTTATAAGGTTTTTTTCCCAACAAAATAGCTGCTATAAATGGTTTCTTTTTGACAAAATTTCCTTTAATTAATTATTGGTTAGATTTGGTTTTGGTTTATTCTTGAGTGGTTTTAATTCGGTTCAGGTTTTAAACGGTCTAAGTGGTGAACGGTTTGGTGCAGACAGGTTGTGGTTTGTTAACGGTTTGGTGTAAAAATGTAATACCCTTCATGATTGCTTTAACAAGGATTTGATATACTACTCATATCAACAAGATGCATCTTCCTTTTCAAGAGCTCATATGCTAAGATACTCCATAGTTAAGTGTGCCTGGTTAGGAGTAATCTTGGGATAGGTGACATCTTGGAAAGTTTTCTCGGGGTGCGCATGAGTGAGGAAAAAATGCGCCGAAAGGACTTGTGTTGGTCTGTGGGAACAATTGTTGGTCCTTGATGCGCATTTCGTGACAACAGGCTGCTCCCTAATTTGTTTTGGGTCGGGGTGTTACAAAAAAGTTTTTTATACCGGTTCAAACAACTCCGGGTTGAAAGCGGTTTTGAGTTAGAAATGGTTCACTTCTTTTTCGGTTTAGTTTTATTTTAGTTTGGTTTATATATGGTTCAGTTCGTTAACGAGTTCGGCTCTTAAACAGTTTATTGTTATTCGGATCGATTCCATTTCGCGTTTACGA
This sequence comes from Chenopodium album, assembly GCF_948465745.1. Classification (NCBI taxonomy): domain Eukaryota; kingdom Viridiplantae; phylum Streptophyta; class Magnoliopsida; order Caryophyllales; family Amaranthaceae; genus Chenopodium; species Chenopodium album. The sequence goes on along the minus strand of NC_137836.1, from coordinate 58,139,835 downwards.
AATTACGATTCGGGTCGGTTTTTTATTTCAAAAATCTGTTTTTATCGGGTCGTTTGGTTTCGGGCAGTTAAACGATTTTGGTTTGAAATTTGATAGTACTTGCTAACCTTTTGCTGGTTAACAAGTTTTACATTAAGTCGAGACTTCATCACTTCATATTTAGGCATCATATTATATACAAATTTCTCATTGATTTTATAAATACATATCATGTTATTTTCAAGTTTAGCCATACTGATCTTACTAATTTATTACAAAGTAATTTATAAAAGTTTAGTGTATTAATGTATTATTGTTTTACAACCAGGTTATTATATGCTTCTTATTTAATCATTCAATTGATATGTCATAATAATGATTTGATGAGTTGTTGTGACATTAAAATCATGGTTTGATTTATAGGCGGTTCAGTTTGTCAGTGGTTCGGTTTATAAACAGTTTGGTTTGTACACGATTCGGTGCAAACGGGTTGCAGTTTGTTAACGATTCAATTTAAATGGATTTTATGTCAGCTCGGTTCAAACGGTTTCGGGTTAGAAACGGTTTGGTTATTTTTCGATTCGGTTTAATTTCAGTTCGGTTTAAAACTGGTTCGGTTTGATAACGGGTTTGGTTCTTATACGGTTTGACATTATTTGGATCGGTTTGGTTTTGGGTATACTTAAACACGGTTCGGGTCGGTTTTCGATTTCAAAAAAATCGATTTTTAATCGGTTCGGTTCTCAGTTGGGTCGGTTGGTTTCTAGAAGTTAAACGGTTTCGGTTTGAAATTTGACAGCACTACTAAAAACCCATGATAAACTGTGTAACTATTTGAAATGATGACAAACATCTTAGCTGATTTTTGCTTAAATTAGCTTTGTTTTATCAACTATGTCTTATGAGTGATAACAACACTATACAAGTCTTTGAAGTGTTTTAGCCTTCTTGACAACGCAGAATGAAGTGTATCCAATTGTTTTTTATCAAGGAAAGGTTCAAGACTTGAAGAGTATTGAAAATCTCTAGGATATATAGGATTTAATGTTAGTTTGATTGTTGTAAATGTTCATGAGTAGTTGTATAGATTGGCAAAGTGTTTTTCATAGAGGAGTTAACTATGAACACATTAAGCTAGTACTCAAAACAGAATCAATACAAGAAACAAAATAAAAAGTCTAAAAAAAAAGTCTACTTACTGAACATGGTCTATTACTTGTCTAAGATTCAGAAGTATTTTCAACGGTTGAGAATTCTTTCCTTATTGTAATTTCAGAAAGGGAATATTCATTGACTAAGGTAGATCGTAATTGTGTTGTTTAGGAGATGAAATATTTCGTATAAATCAATTTATATGGAAACAAAGTAATATGTAGGATGTTCTCCATTATTATACGGATTGTGTTTGGTGGAAGTATCCTTGCCTAAGATCAATAAGCTTATACTAAGGAATAAAAAAGAATGACACTTGTCATTTCCTGATTAAGGTATTGGAATATATTATTTTTCAAGATTATTATAATATTATCAATATCAATTTTAAGGAAAAATCATTTTGGTAGCATACTTTGTACGGAGTATTAATCTTAAAACTATACATAATGTTTTTAAGAACAAAATAATTTTGTTATACTTCCTCCGTTTCTTTTTAGTTGACACGTTTCTTTAGTCACGTTTGCCAATGCACTTATTCAATCATTAATATCTTTAATTATCGATAAACAAAAATTATAAAAAGTTGATACTTTGAAAGTATATAACGTGACGAAACTAACAAGATCTCACATGACTATTTTTTTCATTACGTATAAAGCACTAAACACGGTCAAAGGAAGGTGTGTGAATAGTGCTAAAGTCAAAAGGTGTCAACTAAATAAAAACGGAGGTAGTAGTATACTTCGTACATAACATATATTGGAAAATTAAATCTAATTGTTCTAAACATTTATGTGATTGTTTTATTTTATTTTAAAAAAACCTAATACTCACTAAAAATATATTTAAAAAGTTGATTACGGAATACTAATCATCTTAAAGTAAAATGAACTCAAAGAAATTTTCATATGATGCCGATCAAAGTTTGTCAAAAATTTAAGGACAAATGTATATGAGTTCGTATATGGGTACTAACCTAATTACCTAAGCTAATAATTTAATTTTCTTATATAAAACCTTATATCTTCTAGGTTTCTATTACTATATATATATTTTTTTATACAATCCAATTCAATAATCGTTACATTTAATTTAAATTATTTTCTTACAAATAATTTTTTTGGATAAATTATTGTTGAATTAACACCATATTTATTATTTATTTATTGTAAAATTTAATTATGACCGTGCATGGCACATGATTTAACCTAGTTATCTTTATAGATCACGAAATAATTCATCTCCCAATGACTAATTAACACAATCACATTTCCATTTTGAGTAGGAGTTTTTCACGTACATTTTTTTTAAAGATTAAAAGCTCAAATAGTCATGGGAAACACGTTACCAGTTTATCAACTGGCAGTGCACATATTGTTAGGATTTCATTGTCTATTACCTTAGCTTTGTAAGTAAGCATATTTAAAATAGCTTGTGTTGAAGTCAAATGCAAGTGCTTATGAGGTCAAGTGCGATAATGCACACTAGAGTGTGGTATGGTGGGTTGTTTGAATGACTCGAGTAGGCAAAAAATTATTTGTAATTTTCTCTTTGTTTTTAAAAAGAGATTACTAAAAGTAATTATGGTAGGGAGGACAAAGGCTCTAAGCTAAGTTGAGCTTAAATTCGGTAAAATTTGGTTTACTGTTTAATTGTGTTGACAGTGCAGTTCTGTCTTAAACTGAGAATTTTTTAATACTTTCACTTTTTTTTTTTTTTTTTTTTTTTTTTTAAGTTTTATTGGCCCTTTAAGCACATGAGATGGCAATTTTTGTGTGTCCACCCTTAACGTAATTTGGTGCGCGTTCATTATATTATTGACCGAGTATTAGACCAATCATGAGGCTCTAAATACCAACTTTAAGTTTTAGCTAAATTTTTCCTTTAATATGATATTTGACACTAGGTATAAGAGGGCTACCCTAAGATGAAAACTTTAAGTCCAAAAGGCTTTCAATACGTGTGAGAGTGTGACAGAGTATATAAAACCAATTATTTAGGCTCTAGCTATCGGCATAAGCTTTTGATTAAGTTGGTCTTTTAATTTGAAAAATATCATGTTCCACAATCTTAAGTTTTCACCAAAGATTTTAGATATCTCCCAAAAAAAAAAAAGAGGCTTAGAAGAAGGAATAATGAAATCTAAACTCTTATCAGTTGTAGTTTTTACATTTTTATTTTAAAAAATATGTCAAATGCGGCCAGAATAAGCATCTACATTGGCAATTACTGCCTAAAAAGAATATATCTAACTTTTTAATTAACACCCATTTTCATTTATGTCCTGCATTTTCATTTTCTCCTCCCTTTTACTTTTACTCTTTTATTGTAGTAACTATACATTATTTAACTTCTATTCACAACCATCAATGTCTAACAAGCCACCCATCCACCACCTCTAATCCTACACTTCACCCTCCTCTTCTTCACTCTCATCACATCTTAGCCACACTCAACAACCCTGACACACAACCTTACTTGCCTTTGAATCCTTTGCCGATGACTACAATTTTCATGGTATGGATGAAGGAATTATGTCTTCGATAAGTGCAATTACTAGATATATCAAGAATCATTATTGTGGAGATAATAAGTTCAATTTTTTCGGTCATCATTGTTTGGTGCTAGATATGAAAATGATATTTGGGCTAGTTAAATAATCAAAATCCCAATACAATAGATCATATTAGGTCACACAACAAGGGTATTGGGTTAAACAAGTAAGAAGCCCACTAATGGGCCTCGTGAGATCATGATATATCACATGGAATGTTGGGCTAGAATAGTTTGATTAGGGTTAGAACTTTGGGCTTGACATGGACTCTTATTTAGAGATATGATCTATAAATAAGATCCATGCCTAGGGTTGAATTAAGTCACCATTAACAGTCAGTGAATTGTGAAATTAGGCAACTAATTTTCCCAAAACTCTAAGCTCCCTTTTCTCTCTCCTCACTCACGACCCTCTCCTCTCTCCTCATGTCCGTACGGCTGGTGCCCCCTTGTGGTGGCTCCTGGTGTTTGTTGTGGTGGCTCGTGGTTACTTCGTGTCTCTCTTCTCCGCTGAATGTTGATTGAAGCGTTCAATCACGACTAACTAGCATTAGTGGAGGTTTAACTTGTGCCCGTGGACCAAGTAGAGGAATCATGCTTAGGGTTCTTTATCTACCATTGTTCTTGCTACACGTGGAATCACGCTTCAAAGATACAATTATATGTTCTTTATGTATTATGCAAGATCTTGGTTATTAGATGCTTATGAATACGATTCATGAAATTCCACTTAGAGTATCTAAAGTCTTACAGTGGTATCAATTAGCTTATGCATTTACACATATTGAGTTATTAATTCTTTGAATGTCCACAATTTTAATTCAATTAGGAGGGAGAATAATTAAATTATGGTTCATTCTTTATTAAATGGAGATTTAATTTTTTGAATTGTTTAAATGTGATTTAAATTGTTAAATTTTTCTACCAAAATCTGAATTAAGCCCTAGTTTTCGAAAATTTTGATTGAAATAAAGCCCTAAAAGTTTTGATTTTTGTGCTTAGTTTTGATAATTTCAAATATTTATGCGTGATAAATTTAATTAAATACATAAAATATGATTTTTGTATAATCAATAATTTTACCTAAGTGTTAGATTAAATTTAAATTAATTTTGTGAAGAACCCTAGATTTGAAATTGAATTATGAATTTAATTTTAAAATTGAATTAGGTATAAATGTTATGTTTTAATTCAAAAGACTTAATTTAATTTAATTTTACAAAAGGTGTTTAAGTAGATTAAATTTCAAAAAAAAAAAAAAAAAACAAAAACAAAAAACAAAAGATTTAATTTTTAGGAAGGGGCAGTCGTGGCTGGGTGGATGAACCACCGTCAGGTGGCCTCGGTGGCTGCCCAATTGGTTGAAGAGAAGAGCAGAGAAGGCGTGGCTGGCGGAAAGGCAACAGCAGCAACAAAGTTCAACGGTTGCATTGTCAAACTGCTGCAGCCGTATTATGCTGGTGGCTAGGCTTCAACCTCTACGCTACGCCAGCCCTCGGACGGAGCCGATGAGTTCAGGCGAGGAAGAAGGCGATTCCGGCGGTAGGAGCCCACTGAGTGACGATAGAAAATGTTCCGGTCAGGGTTGTAGCTTGTGTCGTGGCTGGGTTATTCCTAGTTACGGACTTGCGGTTGCAGTTTCCTGTTGCTGCGTTGGTTGGGGTTCTTCCTTGGCTGACGAGGCAAACAAATTTTTTTTTTTTATAAAAATTGTTCTACTAAAATCATTATTTTATTTAATTATAAATAAAATCTAATTTCATTTAAGATAATTTCAAATTTTAAAATTTGTTGTAATCTTTGAATTTTTTAAGGATTGTTGAGCAAGATTCCAAAAAGATAAAGATTGATTTAAATTATATGATTATCCCATAATTATTTTAGGATATATACATTTGATTTTAAATATTGTGATTGGCGAGCAATTAGGATAGAATCTCCTAAATTAGTTTAGGATAATCATGGAAAATAAATATGATTTATCTTCCATAATAGAAATAAGATTTGATTCTATCTCATACCTAAAATAGAATATATGATATTTTATGATTGGTAATAAATAATATATGATATTATCTAATAGCGGTAACTTAATAAAATATTAGATATTTAGATGTCATGTTCCTTAATTATGAACATTCGATGTTATAGTTTAGGAAAGCATGATGAGTGATTTATTATGTGGCAATTTATTATATATGATATAATATTGCTATATATAGACTAGTATGACCCTTAGATTTTAAATACGATCTGCGCATCGTGTCGTATTTTTGTAATCTAAATACGATCTGCGTACCGGTAAGTATTTATGTATTTCATTTTATTTTATTTAAGTAGTAGATAGAATATAATATCATTACAATCCAAGAAACCAATGGAGTAAAGGCATAACTTAAAGGAGCTAGATGGATGAGATCCATAAAGGTTCAAGTGGGAGTTTTGCTTTATTAGTTTTGCATAGGATTAAGGGGTCATACTATGTCATTTTATTTATGCATTAGTAGATTATGCATGTTAGATTTTATTTATGCCTGTGATGATGCGCTAGAGTTCACTAAATAATCACAACATAATAAATCTAGGTCCCGGTAATATTGAGGTTGATTTTCCAATTATATACCCAACAATCCTTCAATCATGAGTGATGGGTCGGTCTCAGCAGAGTGTCACTTGTTATCTTGGGTAATTTTGGGTAGGTCACGTTCTACACATTTAGTTGGTTGTACTCAACAAGGTTACCTAAGAGTTTAGAGCCTTGAAGCAAAGGGTAATTGTTAGGAATTCGGGACCAAAAACAAGCAATAATAAACAACAATGCCAAAGAACATTAAAAACAACACAAGCAATTTATGGGTAACTTTGTTACCCTTCTCAAAGACAATCTCACTATTGAATTTAATCTACAAAACCACAATTACAAACACTCTTAATGAGCTCACAAGCTCTCTAGTATTTGCACTCACAAGCTACTAACAACTACTCACTCTCTTATGTTTTCACTCAAAATCTTAGAGTAAGCATTATGTTTTCCTCACAACTACAATTCTTGTGTGACCACTCTTCTCATGATTAGTGATACTACAAGAAGACCCATGCTATAGCTTATATAGCACTCTACCAAGTTTGGCTTATTCTACAAGCCAACTACAAAGTGTACAAAGCACACTACCACAAAAGGAAGTTGAAGGTTGAGGAAGAAGGTTCATGGAGTTTATGTGAGTAACTTCATGAGTATTTGAGTAAGGATGTTTTTTGTTAGTGTTGAACAAACATATCCAAAGAAGCGAGGTCAATTGAATGACCTCATGGAGGTGTTAATGTGGTAGTTGTCGGCGGCGGTTCAAGGCATGGTCTTGGGTCGAAAGTCCTCCATACTTGAAGGTTTGGCGGCATGATTCGTTAACACATTGTGGATGCTCAATAGTGGTTAGGTTCTAGTAGCTAAACCTTGTGTTGGTGTTAGCTAGATGAGAGTACAAATCTATGAGAGCCTTTTGTATGTTTGTAGTTAATTGCCACCTTAAGGTGGTGTTGTAGAAGGCCGGTCTTGGTGTTAGGGACTTAGGGATAGTCGTCTTGAGGGGGTGATTTTTTGTGTTCAAGACTCACTAATAACACTAGTAGGATAGCTTGTAGAATAAGACAAGCAATTAGTAGTGTGTGGAATAAGCCATGCAAGGTAGTGTGTAGAGTAAGCCAAGTGTTGACTTGGTTCCTTTTGTGGTAGTGTGCTTTGTACACTTTGTAGTTGGCTTGTAGAATAAGCCAAACTTGGTAGAGTGCTATATAGCATGGGTCTTCTTGTAGTATCACTAATCATGAGAAGAGTGGTCACAAAAGCATTGTAGTTGTGAGGAAAACATAATACTTACTCTAAGGTTTTGAGTGAAAACATAAGAGAGTGAGTAGTTGTTAGTAGCTTATGAGTGCAAATACTAGAGAGCTTGTGAGCTCATTAAGAGTGTTTGTAATTGTGGTTTTGTAGCTTAAATGCAATAGTGAGATTGTCTTTGAGAAGGGTAACAAAGTTACCCATAAATTGCTTGTGTTGTTTTTAATGTTCTTTGGCATTGTTGTTTATTATTGCTTGTTTTCGGTCCCGAATTCCTAACAGTAATAATTAAACAAGAGATGGTTAATTATTCAACAAAGAGTTGTAGGAATCACAATCAGTTAGAGTTTACTCACCTTGAAAATGTAATCCTTGATGACAGCTAGGGGCCTCAATCTGGTCAACTATTACACAAATAAAGGATCTTGGAATCACTTAATTCAATTGGGACACACATTTTGAATAAAGTGTTAAAGTAACCTATAACTTTAATTTAGGTGCTTTACAGATAAACATAACTGAATTTTGCGTTTATTTACAAGTAATATTTCGTTCTAATTTTATTATTATATATAATCTCCTCAATTGAAAATAAAGTTGAGAAACATTCTCAAAAGGGTAAAAGATAATCCATAAACCTATATTCCAATTTTGCTAAAATTGTTCTAAAATGCAAGTTTTAAAACCCATGTCACATTTTTAAGGTTGGTTTTATTCAAAATGTTTGAGTAAAATGCCAACACATCTTCAATTTGAAAAGTGTTTCAAGGGATATAATGAGATGGGAGGTACAAATCCTCCAAAAGACAAGTCTATAAGTCCAATAAAATCTCTTAACTTCAATATGATTAAATATAAGAAACTGATTAGAAATCTTATGATTAAAAGTTGATCAAATGACATTATTCTTCATCTACTTCATATGGAGTTAAATAGTTGATTAAACTCTAATATGAATAATGATTGAATAAGACTTAGCAAAATCATGAAAAGTGCTTGAAGAAGTTAAAAAAATCATCATTTTGAACCTAAGAGAAGTGTTCTAAGTGACTCAAAAGGAAAGGTCTAAGAATATATGATGATTGCATTAAGAAGTTATAGGCCAAGAAATGCAAGCAAGTTGCTACCTCTAGAACCTAAAACTACTTAATTATATGCTAAAAATTGTTATGAATAACAAATGTTTCAAATTAAATGGACCAATTCCAATTGATTAGAAACTACCTCATACAGTTGGAGGGTAAAAGAATGGAAATGTTTCAATTTAAGAAGTATATTATAGAAATTGTTTTAGCATATTACTACTTCTTGGACATGTGATGTAATGTTTAGTTCTCTCATTGAGAATGTGGTTGAATTAAATGAAGAAGTCTGGCTAAGGGATAAAAAAAATCTACAAGTTTAGAAGTGTTGCTACTTCACAAGCAAGTAGAATCTACAAGTAGAAGCTTACTTTCTCACCTTACCTAGTTATTGGCTAGAATTAAATAAATGTTATTTATTCTTGCCATTATCAAAACATATCCATTCAATGTTAGTAATGACTAAGCATTGAAGATTCAAAAATATGGAGTAAATGTTATTCTATGCTTTATTGAGTCACAATGTGTTTTAAAAAAGCTAAATAGGTTTAAAAATTCTATATGGTAGATATAGAGAAACCAGTTCTATACAATGGCGGACCCACTATTATTTTATAAAAAATTAAAAAAATCAATAGTATAATAAATTTACGTAGTACTGATCACTGAAGCCTGGAGGAGAAATTTTCTGACAAAAAAATAATGACTAATCCCAAACCCCTATTCCTCTTAGTCACGTGAATCCAACCAAATAACAAGTAATTAATTTTTTTTTAATTTATTGAAAGGAAACAAAACAATCAGTCATTTTCTTTCTCCTTACAAAATTAGTACCCACCACAACGTTCACATTTCACAAGCTTCGTCGAGATGCCAAGAAGTCAGACCCCTCAACGCCGGCCGACAACCTCCGTGAGATCGACCGCGACTCGGTCTATCTTTCTTACTATCCGATTGTCCCCTACTCCCCACTATAAACTAATTAATCAGGTAATTTACTAACCTTAATTAAATCCCTAATTTTTAAATTCAAATTTGGGTATTTTTATGATTGTTCTTGACTTCTTTCTAAGTAATTCCTAATGCTAATTGTTTAAAAGCTTTATATTGTTGTTCTTATTCAGTTTATAAATGATTATTTGAAGGTTTTGCTTTAGTCTTTACTCTTTAGAAATTTGGATTGATTATTTGTTCTAGGGTTTTTAATTGATAGATTATTTACTTTTTTAATTGTATATTTGTTATTCATGAATGGGATTATGGGAATTAACGTTGCAATTTACATTGAAATAATTGGTTTATTGAGATTTGTGAATTGAAGTTTATTTATTTTATTTAGATGTATCTATACTTTAATACTTATATGTTTTAGTAGAAAACTAGCAAGAATTATTTAGATTGATTAATCTAATTCAACCTTTAACTTCAATTTCAGAATGAAAAGAAAAACAACTCGAGATATATCAAGTTTTTTACTAAAAAAGTGTCTACTTTAAATCCTCCCCCTCCACAAAATGATACTCCTCCTCCACTAAATGATCTACCTCCTCAAGAAGTGAACCAAATCCTCCTTCACTACAAGAAAATGAACAAAATTCCCAAGAAAGTGAACCAAATACACCTTTACATCATGAAAGTGAACAACATTCTTCCCCATCTCACAATTTCCCTCAAAATGAAGATGGCCAATCTTTTCCCCAAGGTGGTTCGAATCCTAGTGCTCAAATTGGTGAAGGAAGATTAAGTGCACTTGATATTGTTAATCTTCCACAAGACCCCGGTAAAAGAATAAGGATGTGTGATTTTCATCCCGATGATAGGGATTTAGTGCGGAGAACATACATTCAAAGAAAGCCATGTCAACCTAAAGATCATGTGTTTCCTCAAACACTTTTCGGGCCAAAAAAACGTCAATTTTGTGGTAAATGGTTTGATACTTGGCCAACTTGGCTTGAGTATAGTGTTGATAAAGATGTTGCCTCTTGTTTCATTTTCTATCTATTTAAGGATGGTAAACAGCGAGAGCCGATGCTTTTGTTAATGGAGGTTTCAGATATTGGAATAGAAGAGATACAATTGTAAAGCATGTTGTTGGACACTAGAGTGCTCAAAATAATGTTGTGATTGCTATGAATTATTTCATGAATCAAATTAGTAGCATTGCCACCGCTTTATCAAAACAAACAGCAGAAACCATGAGTGCCTATCGTAAGAGATTGGAAACTTCAATTGAAACTATTAGATGGCTATTGTTCCATGGGTTGCCTTTTCGTGGTCATGCTGAAAAGGAAAGTTCATTGTCTAGAGGTAACTTTCTTTCGTTATTAACTCTTCTTTCAAACCATGATCCTGAGTATTCCAAAGTTGTTTTTAAAATGGCCCCTGGTAATTGTCAACTTACTTCTCCAAGTGTCCAAAAAGATATAATCAATGGTTGTGCAAAAGAAACAATTAAAGCAATACTGGATGAACTTGATGGTGTTTTTTTTGCTATTCTTGCTGATGAATCTGCAGATGTTTCCGATAAGGAACAAATGGCACTTTGTTTGAGATTTGTTAATAAAAGGGGGGAAGTATGTGGGCATTTTCTAGGTATTGTGCATGGTCTTGATACTACTTCTTTGACTCTCAAAACTGCTATTGAATCATTACTCATGGAACATTCTTTAACTTTCTCACAAGTTTGAGGTCAGGGTTATGATGGGGCAAGTAATATGCAAGGTTCAATCAATGACCTTAAAACTCTAATTTTGAATGAATGTTCTCAAGCATACTTTGTTCATTGCTTTTCTCATCAAATTCAATTGACATAAGTTGCTCTTGCTAAGAAAAACTCAAATTGTGGTTGGCTTTTTGTTGATGTACTTACACCTCTCTTGAAATTTGTGGGAGGTTCACCTAAGAGGAAATAATTTCTTTAAGAAAAACAACGTCAAGGGGTTGTAGAAGCATTATCCTTGGGTAAAATTGAATCGGGAACTAGTTTAAATCAAGAACGTGGCTTATGTAGACCTTGTGATACTCGTTGGGGATCTCACTTTAATACCATTTTGAATGTGCTTGATTTATATCCTTCAATACTTTTTTCAATTGATTCCATTGCAAAAGTATCTGATACACTTGATTCGAATAAAGCACAATCTATTACACACTTGTTGATGTCATTTAATTTTGTGTTTGTGGCACACTTGATGGTTGATATATTTGGCATTACAAATGCGTTGAATGTGGCATTGCAAAAACATGATCAAGACATTGTAAATGCAATGGTCATGGTTGATGTAACCAAGACTAGTTCGCAAAAGTTGAGAGATGAAGGATGGGATTCACATATGGAAAAAGACACTTCATTAATGGCTAAATATGACATTGAGGTTCCAAACATGGAGGGGCGATATATTGTTCCTGGGAGGAGAATATATAGAGGTAAAGGCCCACAAGTGACTAATCTTCGTCATTTTAGAGTTGAAGTTTTTCTAAGTGTCATTGATCTTCAATTACAAGAACTTGAAAATCGATTTCCCGAGGTAAGTAAGGAATTACTTTTGTGTATATCTTGCTTTAATCCTGCAAATCGGTTTCATTCTTTTGACAAAAGAAAATTAGTTCAACTTGCCAAGTTTTATCTCGATGAATTTTCAAGCTCCGAGTTATTATTTTTTGAACATTCACTTGAAAATTTCATTGTTGATGTTCGAAATGATGAGAGATTTTAGAATTTGAAGGGTCTAAGTGAACTTTCTATGAAACTTGTTGAAACGGGAAAGTTTGAAACTCATGGTCGAGTCTACTTACTTTTGAAGTTGGTGTTGATTCTTCCCGTTGCAACGACAAGTGTAGAAAGGGTATTTTCCAGAATGACGCAAGTGAAAGATAAATTGCGTAATAGCATGAGAGATCAAATGTTGAATGATTGTTTGATTACTTATCTAGAAAGAGATTTGTTTTACAATGTTAGCATGGATGATATTGTAAATCGTTATCAAAACATGAAAACTCGTCGGGAGCAATTGTAATAAATTTAGTACTTTTTTAGTTGTAATATGAATTTAAAACTTTATGAAATGAACTTTTTTTATGTATTTTTTTTGTTCATTATTCAAGCTTTGATTATTTATTGATATATATATATATATATATATATATATATATATATATATATATATATATATATAAATTTATAAATTATCTCAAAATATCAATTCATTCGAATGAAAATGAACATTGCATGCGGAAGATCCAAAGGGATGGACTTTCAATACCATTACATTGTGAATATATTGATGTATCTAAATATCATTCTAATTTGAAAATTTTGACAAAGTAATCGTTTAGAGAAATGATGATATGAACTCAAGGTCTAATACATATTGATTTAAGAAAACCTAAGGTTTAAAGGCTAGAGACGGACAATGAAACTTCATTTGTGATATGATCACTTGTGTTTAGTTGAAGCTAAAGTGTGAAATTTTTTGAAAAGTTCAAAAGTCTAGTATGAAGTTCAGAATCAGTTTGGCGATATAATAAATACATTACAATATGAGTGTAATGGTGAAAGTTTGAGTCAAACATTTACTTGGCACCACATTCAAAATATTGCAATATGATCTTAATAATGAGAATTTAATCCGAGCAAGACCTTGATAAACATCAAAGAGTTGTGAAATCGTTTTACAACAAACTTGGAAAGAAAACCTTCTGAAGCTTCTATAAAGGAGCTATCAATCTATATGAGATATATTTTGATAATAGATGAAAATCACCTACCTTCTAACCATTAGTCAAGGGATATAATTTTAAGATAAACTACGAAGCTAAACAAAGATACATATGTCAAATAAAATGTAGCAAAGGCATCATATGTGATATGGATAAGAAAATTTCTTTTAAAGCCTTTGTATGTACAATGCAAGGAATAAAAGGTGTATTAAACCGTTTGATACACGTTCGATTCCTATACAAAGCACGGGGTACTATTACACAAGTCATACTTAGCACAATATTTTTGTTTCTCAAGTAAATGCCTTTATGAAAAATATGTCATTCCAAAAGGTCAAGTGGGAGTAGTGTAAATCTTGAAAGAGTTAGAGAAAAGCAACAAACAAACATGGTTCAAACCATGGTTGGTTCACCCTATGCTAAATATGCCTCTTCAAAAGGCAAGTGGGAGTATAAGAATCTCGAAAGAGTTTGAGAGCCTTGAAATAGTTCAAGAAAAGTTAATTTGAAAATCTTGAAGAAATTTGAGAAGTTATCGAATAAAAGCAACAATATGAGCATGATTCACCTCATGTTTAAAATGAAAACGCATGGTCTCATTAAGTGTAATGGGAATAATACTAAGTGTTGAAGGTAGTACATTCCCAATGCACATCCTCTATTATCGTTTCTCATTGAAAACTAAACAAAGTTGTTGTATAAGTTTCAATTGTTGCATAAAGACCCACAATGATGAATAACATATCTAAAACTTAGCCAAAGAATTATGATTTCATATTGACTAAGAGATCTAAAATATTTATTTTGTAACATGATGATTATGCAAGTAATAAAGATGATTTGACAAGTTATAACTCCAAGAGGTTTAAAAAAAACCATTAAATTTGAAATAGATTCTAAGTCTGTAAGCAAGTGTATGACACTTGATTAATTTGCCTAACTAGGTGAGACCCATTATAAGCAAAACAGACAAGAAAGAAAAAGTGCTTTCTAAACAAAGTAAAGACTTGTTAAAGGATTCAACTAATTCATAGTATGACTATGACTATGATGAAACCTTTACATTATGTCACGTTGCAAAGGTCTATTAAAGATATTTTATTGATTACTACCTTATGAGATTTGGTAGATGGATTTCAAAACACTTTCTTGAAATTGTTCATGAAAGAATATTTATTTATGATACAATCAGAATGATTTTGAAAATCCAATAATCCTAGGGATGCATAAAAGATCCTTTTATGGATTGGAGTAAGCATCATGGAGTTAGTGTTATTAATTTTTGTGAGTTAGTCAAAATTGTTTGATGTTCTCATAAATGAAGGTGTTATGTATACAAGATGTTTAGTGGGAGCTATTAACTCTTTTTGGTCTAGTATAAAAAGCAATTATTCATTGCTTGAAGAGTAAAGTAATGGCTAATGCATTTTGTATGAATAACCTTGAAGAGGAAGATGAGTATAGTTGGGATTCAAGATCCATAAAGATAGGTATCGAAGGATGTTTGAGCTTGGTTAAGAATCTTATATTGAGAAGATTCTTATATGATTCAACATTATATTGAAAAGAGTTTCAATCCCATGTAACATGACACAAAGCTTAACAAGATTCAATGCTTTGAGAAAGGTTGATGAAATTAATGTTTTGATTGATGCTTTTTATGCATTTAGCAAAGGATGCATCATGCATGGCATGGACTATACTCATCTATTTGATTCACGCGTTTTAAGAACAAGTGATGATAGATTTCAATCGAAATCCAATGTAACGTTGGAATACAAATTAGAAATTCCTAAGTTCCTTGCGAAAGGAAGAAGGAAGATTCTTAGTGTATGGAGATGAATATTATTATAAAATTTAGAAGTTGCAAATCATATGTATGAAAATGTCTCATGAAGTACTTACTAAACCCCTTCCATGATCAAGGTGTGAAAGTCATACTAAGATTATTGGATTGAGACAAGATATGTAATTTAAGTTGTATATATGTTTTGAGAAAGCATATCAAAAAAGTAATACATTAACTTGCAGAATTATGTTTATCAATTGAAACAAAGTTTCAATCTTATTTAATCATGGTTTTTATATTAAATAAAATGTCCAAAATAATTATGAATTGATAGGCTCATCAGGTTGAAGACCTGGTGAATGAAACCCCACAAGTGAAAAAAATTCATATATTATTTAAGTTCCTAGTTTGAAATCATTAAAGTGGACATAAATGATTTCAATAAATGGACTAGCATGTAAGATTGATTGGATAGCGCATTTTCATGGGGTATAGGAGTGTAGTGATGCTCGGTCAATCACATGGATATGCATGAATGATGCATGATCGAACTATAGACCTACTTTGAAGTTCAAGTATTGAGCTTCCGGATATATAAGTGGATTCCTTTGACATGAGTGGAACACTGATACCATTCAATGATTGATTCAACTATGGTACGCTCAAATGTCTACCCGTAACTGGAGATTATTACGGATGTTTCCAGGTTGCTTCAAGAGTTGAGTGGGAGCTTTGGTTGTTACAAGATTTGATTGAGTCTACCTATTTAATTATGAATGTGTCTTGGCCCCTTGAAGAGGGAGAATTCTAAAAATGCATGGCCGTACTCAAATGGATTACGTAGTAATCATTTGTTTTGTAATTCTAACTTAGATTTCAAGAAAATATTTGTATATTAATATGATCACAACATGAGATGCAATCATATTATCAAATCGACGCACATTGTCTTAAAGAATTTGAATATTGTGCACTTGTCTCAGACAAGTAGGAGATTGAAGGAATATAATTATGTCTTCGATAAGTGCAATTACAATATATATCAAGGATCACTATTATGGAGATAATAAGTTCATTCTTTTGGGTCGTCATTGTTTTGTGTTAGATATGACAAATGATATTTGGGCTAGTTAAATAGTCCAAAGCCCAATAGAATGGATCCTATGAGGTAACACGTACAACAAGGATATTGGGTTAAGCAAGTAAGAGACCAATTAATGGGCCTCATGAGATCATGACATATGACATGGAGTATTGGGATAGAGTAGTTTGATTAGGGTTAGGACTTTAGGCTTGACATGGACTCTTATTTAGAGATATGATCTATAAATAAGATTGATGCCTAGGGTTGAATTAATTCACAAGTAACAGTCAGTTAATTATGAAACAAGACAACCAGTTTTCCAAAAACCCTAAACTTCCTTTTCTCTCTCCTCACTCATGACCCTCCCTTCTCTCCTCACGTCCGTACGTCCGATGCCCCCTTGTGGTGGCTCGTGGTGTTCGTCGTGGTAGCTCGTGGTTAGTTTGTGTCTCTCTTCTCCGTTGAAGGTTGATTGAAGCGTTCAATCACGACTAACTAGCATTAGTGGAGGTTTAACTTGTACTCGTGGACCAAGTAGAGAAATCACGCTCGGGGTTTTTTATCTCCCATTTTTCTTGCTCGATCGCACATGGAATCATGCTTCAAAGGTACAATTTATATGTTCTTTATGTGTTATGCAATTATCTTGGTTATTAGATGCTTATGAATACAATTCATGAAATTTCTCTTAGAGTATCTAAAGTCCTACAATGGAATCTCTAGATAGATTTCAAAGCAACATCTTTAATTTAAGCTTGTCCTCGAAGACCTTACCTTCTACAACATCTTCCCAACTTCTTTACCTTTACTTTCTAGCCACTATTTCCTCTTCAAGCACAATTGCTTCTCATTGAACCACTTCCACATGACACCCCAAAATTCTTATTACTTTCTTACAACTTTCCAGACAACTTCCTTAATTTCCTCCATCGTATTGTCTTTAATTATCTTCTTCCTTAAACACCTTGATCTACATCTTATCCAATGTAATCTTGAAGAGTGTTGATCGTTTGATCTACCTTCTCACGCTTCATTTATGGAATAACTAGGGTGACACATGACACATATTCTATTTTAGGAATGTTTTTTAATATATAAAATAATATTACCTCCGTTTCTTATTGTGTGCAACAAAGGAATATTTTATGTCTCACAAATAATACCCCTTTGTTGAATATAATAAGAAACGGAGGTAGTAATAAAATATAGGAAAAATTGTCAAGAACCACCCACCTAATAGGTCATTTTGTCAACAACTACTCGGTTAAAATTTTTATAAAAAAAAACTACCCATTAAATTTAAAAAGTTTGAATAGCACTACCCATTTTGGTTCTCCAGCAACAAAATCCGGCAAGTGTGGCCGAATTTTATTTTTTTTCTTCAAAAACTTAAGCCTAAACCTCGTATTAACAACCTAATCTCCTTTACAGCGTCTCACCCTAGAAGCACAAAATTTTTAATATTTCCCCAATTAAAGAAGGCGAAAGTAATTGTGATTTTAATTAAGAAATATGCAATGCTTAAATTGATGTTAAATGCACTTGTTTTGGCTTCTTAATTGAGTGATTCATCATTTCATGTTTAAATTATGGAAGAAAAAATAAAAGTGAACCTCAGTCACCGGATTTTGTTGCCGAAAAACCAAAATGGGTAGTGCTAGTCAAACTTTTAAAATTTAGTGGTGGGTAGTTTTTTTGATAAAAAATTTAAACGAGTAGTTGTTGACAAAATGACCTATTAAGCGGGTAGTTCCTGACAATTTTTCCTAAAATATAATAATGAGTACAGATGCATATTCTATCAGAATTATTGGGTTGAGATCAACTCTCCAACATTCATGAATTCAACATTTTTGGAAACAAGTTAGGTGGTAAAATACCCCAAATCTCTCCCCTATTTCCTTATTAATTAATTTTATGCTTTTCTACACAAAGCTCTTTACAGTATTCTATTTGCAAAGCCTAACAAAGCTAAGGAATGTCAAAATCATGATGCCATTCTCAAGTGATTTCGGTAGGAAAATAAAAAAAAATGATATCAATTAACAGGTTAGTAATAAGTTTTATGTTTCAATTTGCAATATTTTTTCTAAAAATGCTGCAATCGACAAAATGAGTGCTTTCAATGATTTCATTTGACAAATTTTCCTTATATATTTATATCTATACTAATATATTAAAAGGCGTTACTAAAAACGTCTATGTGCCACGTAGACCACGCCACGTCACCTACTCCATTTCTCATTATGCCACATCATCACTACGCAATCAACTAGAATATTGCTTCATATAAAAAATGATGATAAGGGTCGGGGATTCGAACATCCAACATTTTATAAGAAAGATAGTTACTTAACCATCTAAGCCAATCATAAGCTATGTTATAAACATGAATATAAATGTATATAATTGATAATCACAAGGTCTAATTAAGATAGAAACCGGTGCAACGCCCGGACTACACACTAGTTGTTTATTAGAACAATATTTATTCAACTTAGCTTCTTGTTTAATTTAGAAGCATCAAAGCCTCTAAATTTTTGCTTTCACGCACAAAGCCTTGATGCATATGTCTTATACCTTTTGTCGGTAATAAGTAATAGATTGGCCTATTTATGATTATTTGTACTCGATTTTCTGCCCCATCCCCCTTTTCTTTCTTGTCATGCACCCTTTTCACCATATGAAGAAGTTCTCCTCACGATTATTAACATGTGAACCACACAAAGTAACAATTAAACAAAAAATTAACACATAGTATTGTGTAGAACGGACTCACGTGAGTCCGGTCATACAAACAGAAAAAAAAAATTAAAAAAAAAAATTTGAGCAAAAAAAATTCTTAATTGTCAGAAATTAGATAATAATAGTCAGATATTAGATTATAAGTGTCAGAAATTAGATAATAATGGTCAGATATTAGATTATAATTATCAGGCATTAGAAATATTTAACAGATATTAGGTCTTAATTATTAGAAATAAGATTATAATGCTTAGATATTAGATTATAAATACCAAAATTTATATTATAATTGTCACAAAATAGGTTATATATATAATTGTCACAAAATTTATATATATATATATATATATATATATATATATATATATATATATATATATATATATATATATAAGAGTGAACCATACAGAGGCAGAAGTCGAGCTAGGAGGTCTTTCTTAAGTGATGATTGAGCACTCAACGGTCTGTAGTCATACGTAGCTAACAGCCAAGACTACTTCCCTATCTGTAGTTAGGAAGAGGTACCTTTCCCTAGCTATTAGCTCTTTTGCTGCCAGATTGACTTTCCCTCAGGAAAGAAATGGAAGAAGAACTAGCCTTTGGGGTACTTCTTCTCACTCCTCCCATTCCCCACCCGTAGACAAGTTCTCCCGCTAGCATTCCGAACAAAATGGATAATCAGAGTTCACGACGGAATGTTGCCCGTTGTCATATATATATATATATTAGGTTATATATATCATATATATTAGGTTAGTTTTGCCAAAGCACATTCCCTCCATTAAGATCTCTTCAAATTTCTTAAAATTGCATGTTTTTTCGACAGAATAATATGATGAAGAATAGTCTTTTCTTTCGCAAGTTCATCCAATCTTCCAGACACCTATCTCTTCCATCAAAGGTTGGCTCTTTTTATTTTTTCCTAATTTGAAGGTATAACATAGCAAGTCTAATACCATTTAGTGCCCTTAATACTGCCACCTAATCATATCAATCAGAACTCAAAAGATTTATAATACTTATCCAGCAATTGGGTTATTAGAGCTGTCCATAAATAACAAAAATTCAGAAACTTCGTATGCAGGGTCACCGGCACCCAAGGATGGGTGGGCGAGGGTTGCCGGCAGCGAGGGTTGGGAGGGAGAAGGTCGTCGGCCGCCGATAGGGGCTGGGCAATGAAAGTGGGTAGGAGGATGATGTATGCATTATAAACCGGACTCACGTGAAATAAACTCACACAAAACCTTCTCAAAAATTAAAAATGACATAACCCAATAGCACAGCTCAAAATAATCTTAGTTTGTCGAGACTACCTATAATAAACACTATAGGCGAGAGGTAATTTAATAATTTTACCTCAGTATTAATCAATGATTGATAATTAATTAGTATATAGTAGATTACATGAAATATTGGTCAAAAAAAGTCGGGATCTTCTGGCTTAAAAATCTTAGGCATCTTTAGTTCATGATGAGAAGAAGTATCAACAATTTTCACCTTTTGATTTGCCCCTCTTTTAGTATTTGCAGCAAATTTAGAAGCTAGAATTGTAGCTTTAAGTGGTTGTTGGTGTTTATCATTATCATCATCTTCATTATTGTGCTTAAAAATCAATGGGTCACCTTCGCTATACATGATCTCATCCTCATTATTTTCGTCATCATCATCCATAATATAATAAAAGTAATTTTCATGTCTTGTCAAATCTTCAGCCAACTTCCTCTTTTGATGACGCTGCCAAGCAGCTTGTATAAAACATGCTCCCCATGTCCTCCATTGATGAGAATAGTACCTAAAAGAATGTTGAAGCTTTTTGCTTTGTAGACGCTTAAACTGAGTTGCTACATATTTAAGGTCGTCAGCTCGTAAGGAAAATGCTTCGACTTCAGTGATGGCTTTTACTTTTCTTGTTGAGGATGGAAGGTTTAGAGTTGTAGTAGTTGGTAATATAGCCCATGTTAATAACTCTTCACCGCAAAAGTCGCCTTGGCGAAGAGTAATAGAGTTAAAGAAACCCGACCGACCACCATATGTAGTGGAGCTTTCCAGTTGCCCTCTTATTATGAACATCATCTCCGAAACAGGATCTCCTTCTCGAGCTATGTACGTGTCTTTGGTGCTTAAGGACGGTATTAGACGTTCACATATAGCATCCAATAGTTGATCATCCATTTGTGCAAAGAAAGGAACCTACAAAAAGGAACATGTGCCATTAAAAAAAAAAACTAATTATGTCTACACACACCAAAAAAAAAAACAAAAAGAAGAAGAAGAAAAAGAAAAAAAATGCAAATAGTAGTGATAGTTTGAGGTAGTTATATTTTTTTTTAACTACCATCTCTTCTATGACAATGACCATGAGAGCAACTCCAATGGTTGGGAAAAGGGACTAGCTTGCAAATATTAAAAATCTTAAGCTAGTAGCTACACCATTGTTGCAAATCTTGTTGATTAGCTTTGGAAAGCAAATTAGCTTTGTAGAGCTAATTAGCTTGGCAATTATTTATTAGATAAAAAATATTATTAATTTGAAAATAAATTAATTTACAACTAGCTTAACCATTGTAGCAACAAATAGCTTGAATTGTTGTAGCTTAAGAAGTTGATGTGGCATGCCAAGCTATTAAATAAATTAGCCAACCATTGTAGTTGCTCTGACAGACAAACAAATTAAGACAATCTTCTTAATAAAAAAAATGGTTTAGTGAGATATACTTAGTATCTTATTGTATTGATCTCTAAGTTAATACATTATTTAATACTAGAGGAGTTTATTATCGAACTTAATCAAACTAGCCAATTTAATTATTTATTTTGACTAAATGAAAATTAAATCCACATAAAGAATAAATTTTGTATTAATTAACCATATGAAAATGCAATACTTAAGAAAAAATAACTTACCCGGCGAACAAGACCCAAACATAAATGTTTTTGAATCTCTCGTCGAATATCTAAGGGCAATGATTGTAGAATAGACTCTTCATCAACTCCTCTTGTCGCAAGCCACTTATATTGAACAAATCGTCGGATTCGATCCCTTAGTTCCTCTGGAAGTTGTCTATGTTGCATCCATTCCTCTGTATCTCTTCTTTTTATCCTCCATTCTTCAATTCTGGTCATTATAGATTGAAGATAATTCTGCAATATGAGATCATATGATAATTCTAAGAAAAATAAAAGAACAATACAAGGTTAATTACTCAAAAAAAATTATAACATGAAATAATTTTACTACTTAATACAAATTTCTCACTTAGTATTAAAAAAAAAAAAGTCATGTTATTTTTATACATTTCTCAATATTTTAATTAATTTTGTTTTTTTTTTTTAATGTTAACATTTGTAGTAGATGTAAAATCAGTCAGAGCAACTCGATGTACAAAATTTTGTCCACTTACAATTCCGTAAAAAGTTTCATCCCAAAAGCAATTGGTGATAAGTGTATTAACTCCAAACATCTAAATAGGAGAATTTCATCTAGTCGATACAAGCTCGTAAAAAGAGGTCAATCCAAATTTCTCTTCTCTCTTTAAATTGGAATAAGTCACATGTAAATCAGATAACAAACATTTCCGCCTCGATATTTGAATTTAACATTTGACCATTATTCTTCAATTACCTTAAGAATATCTCTATCGGAAGCTTTTTGTCATATTATTCTAATTGTTAATCTTTTTGTTAATCATCCTAATTGTCAATCTTTTTATTAATCTCTTTGTGTATTTAATTTAGCTAAACAACGAGAGATCGAGATAGGAGTATAGTATTTTATTTTTATTCTAAAAATTATCTCATTTTCATCTTCTGCTAACCACTACTGGCCTGTTCTCATTGACTGAACTCAGTTGAACTGAACTGAACTGAGCTGAACTGAACTGAACAAAACTGAAATGAATATTTTTTAAGAGAAGGAAATTAGGAGCTGAACTGAACTGAGCTGAGCTGAACTGAACTGAACTGAATTGAATTTCAACGTAAGAGAACAAGCCCTACAATTAACTAATTGGAAAGGGCATATTTTTTAAAATCCAACCATAATTAAGTGAGACTTTGATTTAAATAGAAAAGGGTAATAATTTTACTAATTATGAGCTTTTCCATTTCTCTCCTTAATTGCTTTCCTCCCTTCTTCCTTTCAATTAAAGACAAAAATTTACTTTCACCTCTCCTTAGGGGCGTATCCAGGGTTTTAAATCTATTGAGGGCCAATCGGCCAACCCCTGTAGCTAGGCCTTGTGTACTAGACCTACTAGATTATAGTTTACTCACATTCAAATACACATAATCTCCCCCCCCCCCCCCCCAACAATTTATTTTCATAATTTTTTTCCTAGTACATTATGTCTTCCAGACCTTTCTTATTCCCCTCTACTTAAGCTTGTTCATTCAACTTATCTTTTTATTTAATTCATCTGAGTTCATATAATTAAATCAATAACTTTACTATTTATATTTAATTAATTCAATCCTATTACAATAAGTATCATTGTTTCACTTTGTACATGTCTATATATGCATCTAAAAGAGAAATCACGGAGTATTATAGATCATTTACAAAAAAAAAAAAAAAAAAAAAAAAAAAAAAAAAAAAAAAAAAAAAAAAAAAAAACCAATTTTTTATATAACTAATGGTTAAACTTAGCTTTGAGGTAAGCATTGATATGCACATTGAAATCTTACATTGGTAAATGTGCTTAAATGAACATTTCAAGTAATATGAAACAAAGAAGTAAGTACAATGTATTACCTGAACTTGACCAATTAAGTGCGAAAAAAGGAATAGACCCATCACACAAATAAAACTGCAAAATAGTGTTTCCTCAACGTAGGTGCTATTTTGTATATTTTGCCCATAAGAACTATGATAAAAATATAAAAAAATCAATAAATTATATAATAATATAACTTTAGATTAGCTCATAAAATACCAATTATAATTACTTACAAAAACAAAAAGATTATTACTTACAAAATCGTCAAGTTAATCCAGATTGTGATGATGGTTTTTCAGCGTATTATAAACAATCAAGTATCCAAATATATGTACACACTCTAATCCTTTTTGTTCTTCTCACTTACCAAATAGTAAAGTTTAATAGTTCAATCAATTTAGAATTTTTTTCATTTATAGATATAATATTTCAAACAATTTTCCACTTAGTGAATATGTCGTAGGGATGTCAATGGGACGGGTTAAGTAGGAGACCCGCCCCATCCCCGTCCCAGTGGGGCGGGGATGCATCTCGGTTTGGCGGGTTGTGGTGCGGGGATGGGGATGGGGATAATAAACCATACCCGCCATAGGTGATGGGAGTGGAGTTTAAGTTGTACCCGCCCCATCCCTGCCCCGCCCCACCCGCCCAACTTCATACTCGATCCATCCCCACCTAATAAGTCATACCCACATCTATATATCTTTAAAACAAAATTATAAACTTTTATGCTATTTTATAAAATAATTACGTGAAATAAAATATTAATTATAATACTTTGTATTACTCTTATATTATAAACAAAAACGTGTGTAATATTAAGATTTTTTTTTGGAAATCCGTATTAATTATGTAGGATTTTGTATTTAAGAAGAAGAAATCAGGTGGTTGGGTCTTGGTTGTAATCCCTAAATGTGTCGATTATATATTTATTACTTTTCTCTTTTTTTTCATACAAGTTTATAAACTATTTTCCCCCAAATGAATTTTTCCAACCATGTTTCAATTTTTCATCAGCATCCTTTAATTTCTTCCTAATTGCCTCTTTATTAATTACCTTGTCCATTTTTTCTATGCCACTTTTATAATTATTTTATTTGTTTGAAAAGTGAGCCTATTTAATATAAAAATTAGAACTTTTACTACTCCCAACGCCAAATGAGAAGAAAATGGAAGTGGCAAAGGAAAAAAAAAGTAATAGTGTTATTTAAAGTTGTAGTGTTTTGTGGGTTATTTTTTTAAATGATGGTTATTCTATAAAATTGTCATTTAAATGGTAGTTGTTGGCAAAATTTCAGAAGTAAAACTAAGGAAAGAAAATACCTTAAGGTCTTCAACCCCCACCAAAGACAATAGAAATAAGTTTGGGTGAAACCAGCAGAGACAACATCATCGGTTATAATTCGACCAAACATTCCAAAGGTGAATTTGTGATCTTTATTTCGAGGGTTACAATTCGTAAGAACGTCAGATCTTTCTAACCATTTTTTTCGAGCTGGCAGGTTTTTGTTCTCTATATCAAAAAATGATGGTTTGCATGGAAATTTTCTTGAACTTCTTTGCCTTAAACATTCTATTGTCCAACAGGTATGTACTCGTTGTAGTGCCCATAAATACCATATGCCTCCTATCACCTGTGAATTGTCATGAAAAAAGGGATGTTGTATAAAAACATTGCATGATACCATTGTAAAGAAATACTTATAAGATTATATGTTACTATCTACGATTCTTTTTGTTGTTCCCATTTGTTATCTTAACATACACTATTTCTAAGATGAGATAATCTTCTAGTTTACTCTCAGTACGTATATAAAATACAACATTATGTAGATCTTATTTGATTTGTTTCAATGAGTAGTTTATTAATATTAAATTGTATTTTTTTTTTACTAATATGGAACTATAGATTTGTATGGTCAAAGTAATACATTGACAAATGTGAACAATCAAAATAGAATTACATTTGTGATTGCTAGAAGTACTTCGCTAACATTGCTATATATATAAATTCTATGTATGTCATTTAATTCTTATGACATATGTAATCTACCTTTCCGTAATTGAGTAAGTCGTTAACCAATTGACATAATTAGTGACTAAATTTTCTCCATATACTTCATATACTCTCTCTGTCCCTATTTTTTTGCCCTGTTACCAAAATATGGGTCAAACTTTGAAAAAACTTTGACCATAAATTCACGATGTTCTACAAAAGAAATATAGTCAAGTGGAATCTTGTTTGATTCGTCTCATTGTAAATTTAACTAATATCAACTTTTTATAATTTTTTTTTGCATATGAGAATGGAGATATAAACGTTTGAATACGTGTCTTGGAGATCGCACATAGTTAAATGGGGCATAAATAAAGGGACATAGGGAGTATCATAAATAAATTATTAGCTACTAAAAATTTAATATAAATGATATGATATTCCTTTTAAAGCAATTAGTAAAAATTTGAAGAACAATAATTAGGGGTTCTTACATGGCCAGCCAATATAAAAAGAAGCATATTATAAACTGCTCCAGACCATGCATTTTTTGCTGCAATTCCTGTAGAGTTCACAATCTTTTGGTTCAACGGAATCATTACGAACAAACGAGGAATGAATTGAACAAGTACAATAAGAGCCACAGTGTGATTTGTATGAGCTTTAGTTCCACTTCTTAATGCCGGGACGATAAACCAAATCATTGTCTGTAATCAATATAATTAGTAAATATTTGTACTCATTTTGCATTAGGTTATAAATATAATGTAGTGCAATTACAGTGTTATATAACAAAATTTTGAAATTTTAAGATGTAACACATAATGACATGAACTATAAGCGAACTATAGCTATTGACATGAACTTCACATTATAAATGTAATTGTTCATGAATAATACCTGAGGTAAAGGAAGCATTGCAGCAACATCAATTATAAAATCGGACGTCAAATACCTAGCAGCAATAGCTTTAGGGTCCATAACAAGCTCCTTGCGTCCAAAAACTCTAGAATTTCTTGAAATAAAGGCAGTTCGAAATTTTAAGAAAATATGCACAAGGTAAAGGAAATCACAAATGGTTCTAATAAGAGTCACAATGATTAATAACTCGAAATTCGTGTTAAGACAAGCATAACCACATATTGTAGGAACATAGAAGTATAGAGGATCAAGAAATAGAGTAATTAGGCATGTAATTAAGAAGAGGTTATTCCAACTAGTAATCAATTCGCTACGAGGATCATGGATCTTTGTCCACCATTGAGGCTTTGACTTTTGTTGTTGTCGACGAAGAATTGAGAATGATGTAGGGAAATGACGAATTTTGGAAGATGGTGCATAAAATTGAAAACTATGCATACTTTTTGTATCTGGAATTGAGTCTGTTAAATATTGGTTGAGGGAAAGATAATTTTCTATTAATTCGATTGTGTAAGGGGATAAAAGAAAAATTTTGAGAAAGGATATGAAAAATAAAGTTGAGAAGATGATTGTTTGAAGGAGGTTGAGAAGCTTACGGAGAGTTAAGGGATAAGCCAAATATTTCGCTTTTGATGTAAAAGAAGGGAAAAGTTGGTTAAGGAATTATCAAAAAGGAAAAAAATATAGTAATTTTTTTTTTTGGGAAATTTTCTTTGATAACACTTTAGTTTTTAGTTTTCTTAGTGGTAAATTGCAAAAATTCTTGTTATCTCTAGTAACCTGAATTTTTTATTACCAAAGATAATACTTATTTTAATTTAAATTTATTAACCATGGTTAGTTTTAATATTTTTTAAATAATTAAATTAATTTTATATATAAAAAAAACGAACCTGGTGCCCCTGCCGGCCCTAGCCCCCTCCCCCGTCGGCGCCACCTCACCTCGTTGCCGGCACCCAAACTCCTTTCCCGATGCCGACGACCATCCCACACCTACTCCCCTTCCCCGAAAACACAAGAAACCGTTCCCCCACCCACAAAATCCTCCCACTGCTCATCCCCCACCCCCGAAATCTGCAACCCCCCCGCCTGACTTGGATTCCCAATTTCTCTATCCAAATTTCCGATTTCTCAATTCTCAATTCTCGATTCCAGATTCCCAATTCTCTAACTCAATTCCCGATTCCTTTGTCGAACTTCCTTTCCCCGATTCCCCAATTCCCAAATTCTCAAAATCCAACTCACGATTTCTCACCTGTAACCCTAACCCTAAAAAAATCCCCAATTTCTCTCTTGCAAATCCCAATTTGGAAGAACGACAACAAATAAACCACCCATCAAATCTCGACGAAGAGAGAAAAGGCCCAATTGGAAGCAAATTGATTGAAAAAAGATGCCGACGATGAAAGTGAAGGTCGGAATTGAGGGCAGGGAAGGTGGTTGGCTGATTGATGTTGTGGTATGGTTGCGATCTTGGCTGCTGTCGGCTTAGGGGGAGGGGGAGGGGGAGGGGGAGGGGGAGGGGGAGGTCGGCGCGCTAGCAAGAGAGAGGCTGGGTGCCGGCGTGGGTGGGGGCGGAGAATGGTGGCTGGTTGGTGGGGGAATGGGTGGCTTTTGTTTATTTTTTTTTTTAAGTAAAAAAATGATAATAAAAAAATGAATTAACTAACTATAGTTAAATATTTAACTAGAATTAATCATTAATGTCATAGTTAGCTCAATATAAAAATTTAGGTTTATTAGAGATAATAAGAATTTTTGCAATTTACCACTGAGAAAACTAAAAACTATAATGTTACCACAAAAAATTTCCCTTTTTTTTTTTAATTCCACTTTTTTTTAATTCCACTTATATTCATTAGGTTCAAGTAAAGAGACAAAAAATTGGAATTATTAATATTTAAGAAATTTATGACATGCACTCTTCTACTACAAGTTCATCATAATTATGCATTCAATAAATGAAAATAATCACACCAATTAGTGGGTTGTGTGTACTTGGGCAGGATTATTAGTCTTCTAAGCGGTAACTTTTTCACATGGGCCCCATGCATATCAAGACTTCATTAATCACTACTTCCTCCAAGAATTGTGACAACTCGTTGATAGCTTATAATTTTTTTATTATAATTTTTTTTTTACAATGAGAACTATATAAATAAAAGCAAATTACAACCTAAGAGAACTAAAGAACAATCAGACACACTTAAACAACAAAAGAAAAACTTGAGTACTAAAGCTGAGGTAGCACACCAAAACAAACCCCATACAAGCCTTGCCACTTATCACTGGAGAATCGAAGTGAATGAGAAAACCACAAGTGCTTTACACCATAACATTCGCTGTGGAGCTTGGACAACCACAGAAATCCTACCAATACGAAAAAGTGGACCTAGAGTCGCCAAATTAACTGAAGAGCTCGAGAAGGACCATAACCGCAGGTTGAACTCAAAGAAGGAGATCGGAACTTGCATTGAGCCGGAAACCAATTTGTGGTGGACGTTGAAGAGAGACGAAACAACCGAAAATTGTAAGCACCCTATTGTCGATAAAAGGACCTCTGACACAACTCCACTCTTAGGGATCGAAAATCAAAGCTACTTCCTAAGTGTCTCGGTGCAAACAAAGAGAGTCGTGCTTTTTCACGACCCTATGGGAAACCTGGCAACCAAATGCAAGTTCCCTTCTTGCAACTCTACCAACAGAGAGTGCAAGATGGAGGATTTTGCTTACCCCAAACATTAAAAATGGGGAGCCTCCTTCAAGACTAAAATTAACAATGATGACTTTGTCATCACCAAAACTAACAAAGGGATGATAGTAACTAACCGCCTATAAATTGATAATCGATAACTAATGTGTTATATATAAAGTAAAATAATGTTAAAATAGATCATGATTAAAAACTAAAAATCCAATTTTATAAATCTATGTACATGATTTTTTTTTTATTGAACAAAACACATTGACAATCATTAAGTAACTAAGGAGCATTAACAATAAATAATTTAATTCCTCAATATCTTCAGCTATAATAGTGTGAGATTAGTTTATGTTAATTTGGTTTGAAAAGTAAGAAAAATAATATTTAAGTTAATTACTTTGTATATCAAAAAAAAAAAAGATTGCAATATTATGATATTGTCATTAATGGCACGAGTAAGATTTAGATTGATCATTAATGAAAATATAAAGGTTTAATTTAATTATAGGTTCTCATTATAAGTTTTGATTTTCACCACATTATATACATATAAATGATGTGGCAACCATTTATAAAATATCATTTAGAACATGGTGACCTAATAGACCGCTATTGTGTCCAATTCTACTACTAAAAAAAATTAATAATGGAAAAATGGAAAAATTATTCAACTTTATATTTAAAAGAAATACAAAAATGACTAGTGATTTATATGAAACTATAAGAAAGTAGTGGGACACAGAGGAGAAAAAAAAAAAGGACAAACAGTTCACGCACAGACATTTATACATTTATTAGGCAATATTTAGTATGTAATTTCACATTGAATGTAGAGGAGAGAGAAAATGATCCACGTGAAATATTAAGTGAGTGAATAGTGATTTTTAAAATAATGTGAAAATGACAAAAAATTATAAATCACATGGAGAGAACAAATGGTTAAAGGAGAGAGAAAAAACGACAAATGATTCACATATTGACATTTGTAAATTTTAGATAATCATACAACCATCTAAATCGAGAAAGGACAGGGGTACACATAGTGTACAAAAACATTTTGTACACCACCAATGAAATCATGCCAACTCATCTTCTAATAGAGGGAAAATGAAAAAAGAGGAGGGAAGCTTTAGCGGGACAAAGTAACCCCTAAGTAATCTTTATAATAACAATAGTTATTGTATATATCTTTATTTAGCTAGTCAATATTTACAATAATATAGATATATACAGTACAATAATTTTAGGGATTCAATGCTAAATATATTCTGCTAACACTTAAAAATGAGCAAATTGCTATAATTAGTCTATGTAAGGAGTGGCATGTATTGAACTATTTGACTATTAAACTTCTCATAGTAACTCGTTTGCACAAGCAGCAGCAACACAAATGACACACACAAATTGTCATGAATTTCATATAATATAATCTTATATTCTTATTTGTGATGTGAACATCATATTTTTAGTAGATATACTTTAGAAAGAAGTATATGTAACTATGTAACTATATTTTAATAAGGAGGTCTAAATTGAATTTAAGGTGATTTGGAATCGGGTCAAGTTAATAATAGGTCAGGTGAGATCGAAATGGGTAAGAACTGGTCAGGTTGAATTAATTTCGGGTCAATAACAAGTCGAGTTGATTTCGGGTCGAGTTAGTGATAGATCGGGTTGAATTATGGTCAGGTTAGTTGCAGGTCGGGTTGAATTCGGGTCGGGTTATATTTGGGTTTTGATGGGTTAAAACAGATTTGGGTCAATTTCGGTTCAGATCGGGTTTGGTTCAAATCAATAGTTTACGGGTTATATCCAGGTCTGGTCATTTCCAGGTTCATGTTTGAGTTTGTGTCTAAAATACTCGGGTTACCTCGGGTCTAGGATTGATTTCAAGTTGGGTCATATCGAGTTCAAGTCACCATTTTTCCAGGTTCAAACAGGTCGATTGATAATCAGATTCGGGTAAATTTTTCAGGCCGGGTAAGCTTTTGACAGCTCTTACCTCATCTGCAACTTTAGGCGAATTTTAGGGCCTGGTGTTTATTTCTTTTAATTAAGAGGGTAAACTTTATTAGTAAAGCATAGATTACTTTTATTTAAATTTAGGTAACTTTCATTTATACTCAGGTAACTTTTGTTTATTTTAGAACTAACTTTACAAAATTACAAGTAATGTACAAAATTTATTGTACACCTTTGTACACACCTACTAAATGTGTCTCCCAAAACATATGATAATTATTCTTCACCCCATTTGGACCGGATTGCGTGTTGGATTAATAAATTGCTTGAAATTTTATTGTTAGCCCAATCCTTTTTTATTTTAAAGTCCATTAGCCATTTTAATTTTAGCCCAAACCTTTTAATTGGGCCTTCCTTTATTTATTTTAGTCGAATTAATTTTCTTTCGCCCCTTATATTTACTGAAGCCCATATATTTCAACATTGTCTTTTTGATTCAATTTAGTACCATCACTATTCAAAAAAATAAATAAATAAATAAATAATAAATAATAATACCATCATCCCGACTCCTCCTATTGTGTATCATGACCACATGGATTTAACAACCTCATGCATTGTAAATGAGGTGTAATCTTTATGGACTAAGGCCCTGTTTGATTTACCTTAAAAAAATAATATTAAGTAAAAATAATTTCAATTCAGTAAAAATAAGTTCAGTTCAGTAAAATTAATTTCAGTTCAGTAAAAATAATTTCAGTTCAGTAAAAATAAGTTTAGTTCAGTAAAATTCAGTTTTCTTAAACAAGAATTATAATAGAAAATCAGTAAAAATAATTTCAGTTCAGTAAAAATAATTTTAGTTCAGTAAAATTAAGTTCAGTTCAGTAAAAATAAGTTAAGTTTAGTAAAAATAATTTCAGTTCAGCAAAATTAAGGTGAATCAAACAGGGCCTAAATTGTAGTTGCCTTCGGTTTTGTTTCTTTCGTAGTTGTATTTAATGATTCATGAACAATCTACAAGTTTCGTAAAATACTTGTTGGCAGCTTCGTACTTTATCCCTTCCCTAATTAATATAAAGTCAAGTTCAATTCACCAATTCTATCCTATGATTTGCCAAGCATATTAACACATGTTAGGGCAGACTGTTTCAATATATGATGCCTACAATTCCATTTTATAAAAGTTTGTGCTTAGCTTGCTAGGTAGTTCGTGGCGAATTAAATATACTTTATCAAAGTATACAGAGTACTAAACAACATATCACACGATAACATTTATTTTTTAAAATTATTTTATTGGAATTCATTAAGCTAAGTACTTTGTACGAATGTGTTATATCATTTCTCTGTATTAGACTAAATACAATTATTTTCAATACAATGATTATATGTGTAGTACTAACAAAACAACAGCAACAATACATCTTTTTCTGTATTTTCATATTGGAGAGCTATTTTCTCTTCCCACAAAGGCACAGCTACAAGAGTCATTTAATATCATAGCTAATTAAATAACCAACCAATTAAGCAATAAACAAATTATTTTGGACATATATGCACGTACTATACTAGCTTAATTAATTAATTAATCAGTTTGTAACAATCACATGATTATTATTTCCAATCATACTCCTTGTTACTACTCTTGTAGAGAAATTGGACTCCAAATCAATGTTATTATTAAGAAAACGGGTCAAAA
Organism: Chenopodium album; assembly: GCF_948465745.1. Lineage (NCBI taxonomy): Eukaryota > Viridiplantae > Streptophyta > Magnoliopsida > Caryophyllales > Amaranthaceae > Chenopodium > Chenopodium album. The sequence continues at coordinate 58,106,894 of NC_137836.1, read as the reverse complement.
CTTTGATTGATGGTCGGGTCACCGTTTTCATCCAAGTTTCATCAGCAACTTCTTTGTCACACTTCTTGAATACCTCAGTTGCATCAATTCGATTTATATTCCACCCTTTCACGTACTTCAATTTGTTGATATTTTGCAATTGTTTGTTTGCTAATATGCACGTGTTACCCTTTATCTCATTTATGGCAGAATGAAGCTGTTCGACCCGACTCGATTCATCTAAATAATGCTTGGTCCTGAAATATGTGTCTAATTCGGGCACTCCAATTGCCCGTCGTATTCCTCTAGTGTAATCCGTGTTGCATGGGTCAAATATTTCTCGGACCTCATCTACTAAACCTGATTTAACCATTTTATCGACTCTATGTGACACGTATTTATATAGAATTGGTGCACACACGTCCACCCATAGGAAACAACAATCATACTTTGATTTAAACCCGAATTTAGGGCTTGAAATCAATGACTCGATGTATGAGTTGGATCCGCCAACGATGATTGGGAGTTTGTCTTTATGGAGAATTGATTCCACTGCATGTGTGGCCATGAGGGAGAAGTCTTTAGCCGTGTAGTCAACATGTTGATCTACTATGCCTAGCAAGTGGTGAGGGATTCCACATTGTTCTTCTTTTGTCATCTTGTTGGTTATTACGTCCAACCCTTTGTAAACCTGGATCTTATCTGAATTTATTATTTCTGCAGGAAAAGCATTGGCTAGGTCGATTGAGAGACGAGACTTTCCTGTGCCGGTAGCCCCCATTACGAACACAACCTTGTCCCTTTGATGCTTCCACGGGTTTAGCACTTCTTTTCGTAACAACCTTGTTGGCATTTTTAGTAATGGTTGTGCTTGTTTCAACATTTGCATGGGAAGTGATCTCATAGTTTCCAGCCTGTTCCAATAAATATGTATGTCAATACAACAACTTGTTTATCAATAATTGATTAATTACAATTTGTAAATTAAAGGTTTCATCATAAAACATATGCATATTAGTAGTATAGTAGACGTTGCATGCACAAGTATTTATAATTTATCAAGTGTTAAAATTGAGACAAAAAAACGTTGTCTTATTTAAAATTGAAAAGGAGAATAAAGTAGTAAGAGCAACGTACTTGGTCCTACATCACTAGTGGGGGTTCAAATCGTAAAATATATACAAGTATTTATTTTATTATAATTAGTTAATTAATTTAATTATTTATTTTTATAAGAATTTAATTTAGTGACATATGAACATAGTGTATAAGAAATTGTTGAATGCAGAAACTTTTTACTCACACGTAATTTAATTAGTTTCATAAAGAGCATATAAATTGCAAAAGTTTATAACTTGATTGTAAATTCTACCTATGTTTCTGAAAGCTATTGAAGAGGAAGTGTGTAGTAAATAATTGTACGGAAAAGGTTGATAAAATAAGAGAAATATATAGGAAGAGATTGGTTAAAAAGAAAAAAAAATACCCATAAAAAGTGAAAAAGAGTGAGTGGAAAGACATATAAGAATATTGTAGAGTAAAAGAGACAAAGATGGGAAGATTTTTAAAAATAGAATAAAGTGAAAATGATAAAAACAAGTAAAAACGAAAATTGTTAAGAAACCAAGATAATATAAAACAAAATAATAGTATATAAATAAAATATGAGTTTTAAATTTTATGTAAGTATTTTTTATTTTTGAAGAAGTAAAATATATGAATTTGATTAAGGATATCTTCTCGTAAGACCGTAATAAAATACATGATTTACTATACGTATAGTAGAGGAATATGATGATTTGCATGCACGGACATAAGTAAAAACCTACCTTAAAATTTGTTGAAGAACAGCTAGAATAATGGGAAGATACAAGCACCTAATTGATTAAATATGATTAGAATTTAGAAATGGTATGAGCTAGATGTGTTACGAATGTAAGTATATATAGGTGAAGGTGAGGATTGAGTAGAGAAAATGGCGGTGATATTGAATCACAGCTCATATTGCAAGTGACCGTGTCCTTTGGACTTTCTTAGGAGTCAACTCAACTTGGGGCCCAAAGTGCATTATTCCAGGTACGGTTCGTCTAATAATAGATATAGATAGGACTATAAAGTACATTACACTAGGTTGTGCTCGGGTCGGTGGGTTGGTTGATTTGGGTCGGGTTAATGGGTTGGGTCTACTTCGAGCTTGAGTCATCACACGAAGCATTTTTATTTTATCACTTTACTTTGAAACCAATATTACACGTCACACGGTGTGACCAGCAAACACACACCACGTAACCCCTAATCGAGTAATCGCAGACCATGTAACTTTGGTTACACGGTATGACCAGCCACATATGTAACTATGTGTATTCACTATGTATAATATAAGTTCCTTTACCTATTAAATGTAATAAAATAATGGAAAATTGCAAAAAAAATAAGACAATCTTTGGTCCATTCTTTTTTAATAATACAACCTTTAGATAATTTGATTCTAATAATCCAACCTTTGGTCGGTCTTATCTTATTTATCCAACCTTTCGATTATTCTAGAATAATCCAAGCTTTGGGGGTGCTCTATTTTATTAGGCCAAGGTGACCTGCTACCTATTCTTCAGGTAAATTTTTTTTTTAATAAAATTTTAATACTTCCTCTGTTTCATTTTATTTGCAACGATTTGACATAAAAATATCAAATCGTTACAAATAATATGAAACAGAGGTAGTACATTTTTCAGTTTTTTAACTTAAAAAAAATATTGAACTAAATATCCCCCATTGATTCTGGCAGCCTGAATCCCCATCCGGCAACCCCTCCCCTTTTCGGCCACTCCCTCCCCCTCCCCTAACGTCCCTTTTCTGGAAGATTAAAGATTCTCCTTGCCAAATTACCACAATTAAAGGCCGAAATTGTTGTAATTAGTGTCGAATTTATGTTTACAGGTGGTAAATTGGAGCAATTTATGGAGTTGGTGGTGGGCGAAGCTGGTGGTGCGCTAAGAGTTGTAGTGTTAGGCTGGTGCATGAGGTGCGGCTGGGTTGTTATGGTGGCTGGTGCGACTGGGTTGTTGCGGTGTTAGGCTGTTGTTTGGAGTTGTAGCACTGTAGCAGGGCCGTCTATGGGTTTGTGATGAGTTGCGAGAGGTGTGGATGGTGATGTTGCGGGAATAGTGATCTGATGTGGTTGTTAGGGTGGGGTTCCTTATTGCCGGAGGTGGTAGTGTGGTGGGCAAAGGTCTGGCTGGAAATGGGAGCATTCATGGAGCCATGGAGGTGTGGAAATAGGAAAGGGAGGAAGGTGAAGAGAAAAAAGGGGAAAAAAAAGGTTTTTTTTTTTTTTTTTTTTTTTTTTTTTTTTTTATTTATTTTTTATAATTTTTAAATTAAAGTTTTTTAAAAGAAAAATCAATTATTTTTGGACAAATGATAATGCGACACATGGCGAGTGACTTATCTATACTTAGTTAGTATTTAAAAATGATAACCAAAAAAGACATATGTCATCATTCTAATTACACTTCCCTATCTTCCTTTTCAACTCAATGTGCCACATGTCGTTTTACATTTTTTATTTTTAATTATACAATTTTTCTTAACTCTTTCATTAAACACTTCATCTTCATCTCCCCTCTTTAATTTAACCTTTGTATTTTCTCTCTTTGATTTTAGTCCCTCCAACTTCTTTCTATTAATTCATTTCAAATTATAGTCCCAAAATTTTTATTTCTTTAATTATGTTTTCATTTACATATTACACTCACAATTATTTATTAGTATTTCCTCACTCATCTCTCAATGCAATTTTCTATTAACAAACCGTGCATTGCACAGGTCAGAAGGCTAGTTGTTATAAGTTAAGTAACCTGCTGGACCTAATAGAATAGAATGTCTCCAAAAGCTTGGATTATTGTCGAATAATCAAAAGGTTGGATTAATAAACTAAGACCATGCAAAGATTGGATTATTAGAATCCAATTTTCGGATTCATTAATATTAAAATCTTTGAGGGTGTTGAATTTAAACAAAACTTATAACCTGCTGAACCAATTACCATGACATATGTAGTCATGTAATTGGTTTTAAATTTAAGAAAATTTTTTTTTTTTTGAAAAAAAGATTTTGAAATTTAAATTGAAATTGTTTAACATTTAATTAACCTTTTAATTGTTTGATAAAATAATTAACAATAATAATAATAAAAAAAAATTCCAAGCTGCCAACACCTCTTACCACCCTGCCGCCACCACCTCTCCTCCTTCCCTGCATGCAGCCCATCTCCCCCACCAAGGAACTGGTCGGCTGCCTGAAAACCAAAGTCTAAACCCCTAGAAGAGCGCCTAATAAATCGCACCAGAAACACCCAAAAACTGCACCATTTTGCCTGAATAACCCGCTTGAGAATCAGCCCAAATTTTCGCCTAAAACTGCACCATTTCGCCTGAATAACCCGCTTGAGAATCAGCCCAAATTTTCGCCTAAAATCGCGCCCAAAATTGCACCCTAAATGGAGAGAAGCGTTGACTGTGGTTTGAAGTGCAATTAAGGAATTGGTGATGCGGCGGGGCTTTTATTGTCGGTGTGAGGAACGGGAACGACAGCAAGGCTGCTGTTCGTGAAGGATAGTGTTGGTTGCAGTTCGTCGGCTGTGGTTAGTGGGAGTTTTTGGTGGTGGAACTTTGCTGTGGTGGTTGTAAAGGGGTGGAATTGGGGCTGTGTGTGGGAGTTTTGCCCTGGTGAGCTGGACGCCGACTGTTCCCTTTTTAGGTTGGGCGAAGGGAGTTGCGTGCAGGGGAGGGGGGGAGGGAAAGGTGGCAGGAAGGTGGTGGTAGGTTGGTGGTTTTTTTTATTTATTTTAATTATAATAATAATTATTAATTTTTAATTATATAATATCTTATAAAAGTTTTAAAAAATTGAATAAATTTTTGAAAATCAAATTAAATTTACAAAACCAATAAAACGATGACACGTGTGAAGGTAAGTTGTAAAAATAGGTTATCAATCGGTTTTTGCCTGTTTAAAATGATCACTTCAAAAGGTTGTAATATTAATGTTTAGGAAAAATTGCCCGGAATAATCTGACCTTTGGCTCATCCGCTTAAAATAATCCCACCTTTGGATTATTTTTTAATAATCCGACCTTTATATCCAATCCGCTCAAAATAGTCCTGGGTGACCAGTAACCGGTTGAAGAGGTACATTTTTTTTAAAAGTTCAATATACACGTGTCATAACTTGATTCGTCCAAAATAATAAAAAAAAAATAACAATAAAAAAAGTAAAAGAATATACAAAAGTTAAAAATAAAAAAAACAACCACCTAAGCCACACCACAACCACCACCATCCCCACCACCACCCAAACCCATACCCTAGAGCTACCACCCTACCCAGACCGGAAATCACCGCTCCACCCAGACCCAAATCCCCCGCCGGCTGAAACCGACTAATATCTCAACCCAACCCCAAAACCCTTTCGAAAATCGAAACCACCCACCACGCTGGATGAATTGAGGTTGCGCGGCCTGAATTGCGTTCGCGTGGTGGGTTTCGATTTTTGAAAGGGTTTTGGGGTTGGGTTGGGATATCAATCAGTTTCAGGCGGCCTGAATTGAGGTCGGGGAGGACGGCGCGACCTTAAAAGGGGCAGGGAACGGGGGGCGTGGCCGTAAAGACGGGGACGGGGAGGGGGCTGGGATCGTGATGGGATCAGGGGACGGAAACCTCGCCTATTCCTGGATTTCGTGGGCTTGCCGGAAGGGAGGGTGGTGGTCGTTGCGACGCCAGCACTAGAGTTAGAGGTTTGGTTGGTGGTTTTGTGAGGGAGGGAGGGAGGGAGACGGTGGTTTCGTGAGACGTGAGGGAGGGAGGCGGGGTTCAGGGAAGGGGGTTTAGGCGCGCTGCCGGCGCCGATGGTCTAGGTGACCGGAGCCACTTGGCTGGGTGACCGGAGTGACCAGAGCCACTTGGGCTGGTGGTGGACTGGTGGTATTTAAATAACTATTAATTTTATTTATTTTTTTTAAAAAAAAAACATTTAACTGAAATAAAAAAAAACATTTAACTTTTTTTAAAATTTATTTTATTTTATTTTTATTTTTTTGACAAATCATAGGGTGACACGTGTCAAGTAACTTGTTATTACAGGTTACATGACCGGTTGGGACCATTTTAAGCGGATTGGGTATAAAAGTCGGATTATTTAAAAATAATCAATAGGTGGGATTATTTTGAGCGGATGAGCCAAAGGTCGGATTATTCCGCGCAATTTTTCCTAATGTTTAATCCAAAGGTTGTATTATTAAAAAAGAACGGGTCAAAGGTTGTACAACCTCGGATTTTTTTTTTGCTACAACTTCATTAGAATATTTTATATCTCTCAAATAATACCCTAAAGTTGCAACTAAAAAAATATCGGAGGCAGTATTATTTTTTTGCAATTTTTCCTAAAATAATTTAACTTCTACCATCTTTTTGCTTCAACAAATTAAATAGTTAAGTTATTTCAAAAAATAATTAAATAGTAAAGTAATTCACAACAATCAAAATATGGATAGATACAAATTAATCTCTGAGATACACAAAATTTGTTTATTACATGACAATTTTGTAAATAATCAACTTTTTGAATAAAAGTGGGTTCCATAGTGATGATGACTGGATAAAGTTATTGATTTATTTACCAAAATGTCATGTGATAAACAAATTTTGTTTATATCAGAGATTAACTGGGGCTTCCCCTGAAAATATCCTACTATAAAAAACATATACAAAATAATACAAAAAAGTCAATAAATTAGCATAAAATCCCACACGGATTAAAATAATAAGTCTAACTAGATTAGCTCCCGTGCGATGCACGAATATAATAAAAAGAATTTGTAATTGTATACATGCATTTTCAAGTCATATTATCACTCAAAATATGTAAAACCTTTGTATTAACCAACATCAAACTAAAAAAATTTAAATAGTACTCTGTATAATGAAAAAAAAAAAATCATGTTTACAACATAATTCAGTGGAATTTGTAATCAGACGGAGTAATCACATATATACAGGGTAAATATTTGTTTTCCTTAAGATTAGCTATATGTAATTAACTTAAGATAAAAGTATTTTTGCAGTCAATATTTAGCTTTTCTAAAATAAATAAAAAATAAATAAAAAATAAAATAAATAAAGAAAATTGGAAGATAAAAAAAGTTTAGGCGGGAAAAAATTTAAGGAGAAGCTGACACGAGTACAATTTTAAAAAAAGATGATGTCAGCAGTTGTTACTTTAGTATTAACTACATTAGAACCCGTGCAATGCACGGTTTATATAAAGCCTATTTTTAATTTATACATTTAAAAAATAAATCGCTATTATACATGAATATAAATAAGAATTACGTATATTTTGTAATTTTAAATTTTTTTATTTTAATCAAACTTATAATATAGTATCGGATCAATGTTGTCTAATTCATATTTCAATGTAGGAGGTCATTTATTAGTGTGCTATTTAAAATTGTTTCAATTTTCTACGATAAATTGATAGATTTTAGTTGTAATTTAGAAGATTCCAATATTTAAATTTCAAAAGTGTTAAATATGGTAGCTTTCATATATATATATGAGATGACATCATCATTGCATTTAGGTGGGAATTTTTTTACTGAGAAATCGGCACGTGGGCAATGATGATGTCAACAACTTCTGTTTTAGTATTTTTTTTTTGAAAGGAAACATAGAGCATCATATATTAAGAGGAAAGGACCATATCGGACAATGTTACAATACTTTGTGGGATATTGCTAAAGCGAATATACTCTGCATTTCCACTCGTATCACCCCTAGCTATGAGATGAGCTACGGTATTACAACTCCTCTTAGTATGTGAAAATAAACAAACATTAAAACTTGCTCTATCAACTCTAATATCATCGTAGACTAAGTGAATAGGAGAAAGACCAACTTCATGAGAGGAAATAGCTTTGATTACAGTTATAGCATCCGACTCCACCCACAAATTAATGTAACCAAATCGAAGAGCCAACCTTAGCGCATATCACACAGCTTGTGCCTCCACACACTCGGGGGTTGATCGTTCCACCTTCTTCGTTGCTGTCATAATAAGGCATCCCTTATCATCCCTAAAGACAACCCCTAGACCAGCCAACCCCCACTCGGAACATGGGCATCAACAATTGCCTTAATGCACCCTAGAGGTGGGCATTTCCATACTACGCTGCTGGCCTACACCTGCTGCACCAAAGGTTTGAAAACCTTTGATGCATATTCCTCATAATCTTACACTAATTTGCAATACTCCGCAGCTAGCATCACCACATCAGGAACTTCACCATAAAAAATCTACAGATTACGACAGCGCCATAAAGCCCACATCAAGGCTACCATACGCAGCAGCACACTGGTCTTGACCTTCCTGTGTAGCCACTCCCATTTTGCGACAAAAGATTCAGTTGGAGCATCAGCCAACTGATCAATCAAGCCACTATATCCCCAAATTTCAGCAGCAGCCTTGCAATAAAAAAGCTTATGAATAATAGTCTCTTGATGTGCCCCACAAATCTGAAGGAGTTGTGTCTTCGATAAGTGCAATTACTAGATATATCAAGGATCACTATTATGGAGATAATAAGTTCGTTCTCTTGGGGCGTCATCATCTGTTGCTAGACTATGAGAGATGATCTTTGGACTGGTCAAATAGTCCAAAGCCCGCTAGAATGGATCCTATGAGATCACACACAAGGGTATCGGGTTAAGCAAGTTAGAGGCCAATTAATGGGCCTCATGAGCATTTAACTAATCATGAAATGGATTGGGCTAGCATAGTTAGATTGGAATTAAGTTTTGGGCTTTTGACATGGGCTCTTATTTAGAGATGAGATCTATAAATAAGATCCATGCCTAGGGTTGCAAGAAAGCAGTCATAATTCACACACAGTGTATTTTGACACCAAGGCAACCAATCCCAAAAACCCTAATTCCTCTATCTCACGGCTATCTCTCTCCTCCCCTTGTCCGTACGGCCGGCCACCCTTGGTGGCGCGTGTGGTGGTTCATGGTGGTTAGTTGCTCGCACTTCTCCGTTGAAGGTCAATTGAAGGGTTCAATTGCAACTAACTAGCATTAGTGGAGGTCTTAATCTGTGCCTGTGGACCAAGTAGAGGAATCACGCTTAGGGTTCTTTATCTCCCATTGTTCTTGCTCGATCGCACGTGGAATCACGCTTCAAAGGTACGATTATATGATCTTTATGTGTTACGCATTAGATCTTGGGATTAGGTACTGTATGAATATGATTCATGTTTATTTCCGCTGCGTAGTACCTATAAACTCCTACAGTGGTATCAATTAGCCTATTGCATTTACGCATATCGACTATAATTCTTTGATAGTCCACAATTTTAATTCAATTAGGATGGAGAATAATTAATTATGGTTCAATCTTTACATTAAATGGAGATTTAATTTTTGGGATATGATTAAATATGATTTAATTGCTCAATTGTTCTAGCAAAATCCGAATTTATCCCTAGTTTTTTCGAAAATTTTTAATTGAAATAAAGCCCTAAATTTTGATTTTTGTGCTTAATTTTAATGTTTTTCGAATAATTTATGCTTCATAATTTAAATTAGATTCATTTGATACATAAAATATGATTTTATATGATCAATATTTTAATTTAGGAGTTAGATTAAAATTGAATTAATTTTTTGAAGAACCCTAGATTTGAAATTGAATTATGAATTTGATTTCAAAATTGAATTAGGCATAAATGTATGTTTTAATTCAATAGACCTAATTTAATTTAATTTTGCAAAAGTTGTTTAATTAAATTAAACTCTCAAAAAAAAAAAAAGAAAAGATTTGTTTTGGGAGGGGGCAGCCGTGGCTGGGTGGACGAACCACCGTCAGGTGGCCTCGGCGGTTGCCCATGTGGTCAAAGGGAAGGGTGGGAGGGCGCAGATGGCAGCGGGATAGGGGCGCAACTGTTGCGCCACTATCACTGCAGCCGAGTGTTCTGCCACCAGAAGGGAGGGCAACGCGTATGGCTGGTGTAGACACCCATTTGTGTCTCCCCAAAACCAAACCCAGTGATGAGTAACTTTCACGTCGAATCATAATCGAATGAAACGAAAGTGTGGAAGGTCTAGTGTTGCGGAAAGTTTTTTATTTTCTTTTCTTTTCTCTCTGTTTTTTTGAAAACTTTATTTTAAGAAAACAGCAAATCCAGTTTGGTTGGTCCATGATATGGGTCCAATAATGGTGTATTTGGATGGGGCTTGCAAAGACCTTTCCAATGATATATTATAAGCCCAATTCCGATGAATATTGAGGAAGTTATGGCCAATTTACTAAACTGGGTCCGGTTTGAGCTTTATGTGCGGCCCAATGATCTAGGGGAGGGCCTAATATGATTTATCATTCCTAATGCAATTAGGAATGGTTTTAGTCTTCTAGAATCTTCTAAAAGGTTCTTTTCATTCCTAATTCAATTAGCATTGATAAGTTGACTTTGTTGACTTTTCAGAGTTTTAATCAAAATCAAATAGCATTTTCGAAGAAATTATATTATTTTATCCTCCAGTACGGGAAATTTATCAGATTTTCGAAAACGCGTTGAAATCAAGCTTGGCGTCCAACCCCAGGCCTTGGCGCCTGGAACCAGGCTTGGCGCCTGGCGCTAGCCATTGGTGCCTGGCGCCAGCTAGCCAGGGTTGGCGCCAGCTCTGTTTCCTGAGCGTCAGACTCTGTTTTGTTAAATTATCTTTTTTGGCTGATTTTCTCTATAAATATCGTATCAAAAACTCCGTTTTCATTCACCAATTCTCTTCATTCGCAAGCTTTCATCAACAATCATTAATTCTTTAGCATTCTCTAATTCATTCATCTCCTAAAACATTCAATTCTTTCTTACTTTGTTTTCATACAAAATTCCGCATTCGCAAGATCTAGATACACCTAGCCATATTCGAAGTTGCCTTCGCCCTAGACGTGAAAGGTTTTAATTTCTGAGGGTTTGGTCCCAAATCTCTCTTTCAATTATTTAATTTAACTGCTTTGATTATTATTTTTCCTTGAAGTTACTAACGTGTGTATTTTGTTATTAGAAAGAGGTACGAAGCGTCAAAGTAAGTACTTTAATGGTTTAATTGATATTATGATATAGAAATCATGCTTAGATTGTTATTTTGATTCCTAGTATCATGTCTAGGGTAACTTTAATATTAAGTATGATTAAAAGTACGATGCTTCCTATGTTCTTCCTAATATTTATGATTTTTAGTATCATGTTAGGGTTAAAGACTTGATTTTTATTGCTTAGTGACATGCTAGGGTTTGTTATTAATCTTGTTAGTATCATGCCTAGGATCTTGCTTTTATTATGCTTTAATATTAACATGAACATGATTATGATTATAATTGTTATAATTTATGATGATTATGAATATTATTATTATTATTATTTTGATAATGATTATAATTATTGTTATGGTTATTTATTATGTTGCTTGATACGTTATTGTTATTGCTTGATCACCTTTTATGCATGTTAAAGGGAATTGATACTTGTAATCATGCTTAATAAGATAATTAATAATCTTGTTTAGGGTTAATTGTGATTATAATTCAAGTGATCACCAATAATAAATTTATTTGTGCATTAAATTCAACCAACATAGATTAAACAGGTTTAGGGTTAATCCTAATGATTGCATGTTAATCAGAAAGCGCACATGAATACGATCAGAATAAAGTAGAGGCCTATTATTAGGGCAGGTTCAATCTCTTTTAGGTTGGATTTGTACCATCATCCCCGAACCCTTATTTGGTTCTAGACCTTATGGAGTTGACGATCTCTTGGATCGTTAAGGGGTGTAACCTTCATCCTATGAACGGTTTACAAGTTCCTTAAAAACTTGTTGGCGACTCTTTTGCTCTATCTTCTTCCCTTTTGGACGCCACCGTACTTTAGTGTATGATCACAATGGGGTTCAAGCTAGGGGTTAAAGCTTGAAATTATTCCCTACAGTTTTTTGGCGACTCCACTGGGGAGGATTTCTATTTTAATTCCTGAATTTTTTTCGGCAATGATTTAGAATGAGTGGATGAGACTCGAAAAGTTCTAAGTATTTCATGTGCGTAATTTTGATTAACATTATTGTCATATGCATAAAACAGATCTCATTGGAAAGACCATCCGTAATGAGTTAAAAACATAGGATTTTACACGTAGGAAATTTGAGAATATCTTTCACAACTAGGACCGAAATAACACCGCGCGAAACTGGAAAATTTTATCGAGCACAAAAAGCTGCTGAGGCATGTGGGACGTAGCGTCAGGGGCCAGAGCTTGGCGCCAGAATTTTAGCCGTAGCGTCAGACGCCAGTATTGGCGCCAGGCGCTACAGTTAAAATCTGGCGCCAGTCTCTGATTGCTGGCGCCAATTTCCCCCAATACCGAGCCAGAAATATGCGTTCTAATTTCGACCGGTTTTTCGTATTGTTTGCTCGATCCTACTTCCTGATTGAATTTTTTCTCACTTTTCTGAAACCCATATGTGTTCTACATATGGACATAACCCTCTAGGAATTCATGCTCCATCTACCTGATTGAACGCTCTATGCAACAAAGGGTACATCCGAGAATGTTGAATTCACCAAACCATGGAAGCGAGTTTTTCTAAACTCGCGGTGTCCCATCCACTCGCGCCAACCCTTCATGGTTAGGCTTCCGCGCGGTTCATCCGGACAATTAACCATGGACCCTCTTCGACTAAACCATATCCCGAATTTTAGAGAACTAGAGCCATGGTTAGGTTCCAAACTCATTGCATCATATGGTGCCTACTTGACTAATTGTGCATTATTTGTTGTGCATACTCTATGTGATTTTTCCTAACCGTTCGTTTGACTTGTGTTAAGACTAAATAAACTAATTAATGACTAAAGGAATTTGTTTAATTAATTAATTATTTTGAGCTAATAAATAAACATAAAATCGAGTCATAGTTCCTTTAAGTCAACCCGGATTTTTATTCCCGTATACTGCACAAACGTCAACTTGTTTTGGTCATAGCTGGAGTTCTAGAAAGAAATACTAGTCGTACAACCTATGGATCTGTAGCCCCGAGGTTTTTCTTTAATTTGGAGTTGGTTTCATCCCAATCAGAGTCGCAGATCAAAAGTTATGACTAAAATACCACAGTTTGTCCAGTTTAATGCATATACGTGAAGTCTTAACTTAGTCTTTGCTTGAGTCTAGTTACATAGTCTAGCCACATGGTCATGACACGAGTCTTAACATGTCACCTACACTCACTAGTCTTAGCACACACTTTGAGTACACATCACCATGGCCATGTCTTAGGTTCATGCATGAGTCGGTCTTTTCCGTCGTTTAAGTTAGGGGTACATTTTATTCCTAATTCTTCATATCCCTCCATCTACATCATTTTTCTTCACATTCTGACAGGGTAAAGTTGTATCCCCTAATCAAAAATAATTCCTAAGTCCTCTAACTAAAGCAGATAGGGAAGTAGAGTCGATCTCCACAGGGAAACAAGTCTTTCTATTCCTAATTAACTAAATTAATCTAGATTATGAAGTAACCAATATTTATAATTAAGTAAGAAACTAAACTACTAAGGTTGAGAATAGGAAGAAAACAATATATGAAAGGATATAGGGCATAGGTTCACCAATAAATAATACTCCAGGGTAAAACATAGTAACCAATCATTGACATTGCATAAATAATGACATTGCATAAATAACATGATTAACAGGCTCTCGCAATTTATTAATCAACATAGATCTAACAGGCTCTCGCAATTTACTAGATCTAAGTTCTTATTGAAATTAGCCTTTAATATCAAATTAACATCTGCTCGATTCATCAATTTAATATTGCTATACTTTTACAAGCCGCAATTGTAAAACATTAAAACAATCCAATAAGAAATTATCATGCAATACCAATAATCAATAATAGTCAATCATCAATGCATCAATTAACCAGATTGTAAAGGGCTCTCGCTACGTATTACAATCACACAATTAATTTACCGGTATTAAATCTCATCTCTCGAATCTTGACTTAACCATTTATAAATTAACTTGCCTATTGAAACTAGACCTAAACATTAATTCTCATCTCTCGATTCTCGAATCAATATTGTCAAACTCATGCATAAAAGATAGGCCTAATCTAGTCACAGAGCATTAAATCAATCAATAGGAAATTAATCTAGCATTGACAATCAACAACAATAAATTACCCCTTCATATTATTTATGGATCCCCATAAACCCTAGAAATAAAACTACTCACACATAATTAAAACTAAATTAATCAAATAAATAAATAAAAGCATAATCAAGGAAGCAAATAAAATAACTGAAGTTAAAGGGGAAGAAATTGTTACCAAAAAGTAATCTGGAATTAAGAGTAGAATTAAGAACAAAAGTTGAGAGAAAGGATTCTAAGAAAATAATTAAGAGAGTAAAGAAAGAGTAAAGAGAAGAAGAAGAGATGATACTAAAATCGTATTACGGAGGAGTATTTATACTCCGTACAAAATCCTAAATTAAAACAAATTAAAACTACGTTAAACATCTCCTAAGAAATATACGCGCCCGATCGGGCGAGGCACCGCCCGATCGGGCGCGCCTTTGGGCGCCAGCCTTTGCTTCTCTCGCCTGGCCGGGCGCGCCTCCGGGCGCCAGCCTTTTTGGCCGGGCGCCGACCTTTGCTTCTCCCGCCCGGCCGGGCGCGCCTCCGGGCGCCAGCCTTTTTGGCCGGGCGGCTCTCTTGGGCCACTATTTGGACTACGATTGGGCTCCAATTCTTCGGGCCAATCTGGGTTTCCTCTTTAGGTCTTGAATACTCGGTCCAAATGCCCCGGTATCACCTATACCGAGCCCTTAATCACCGGTTCGATGGCTCTAACCAGCCCTGGGCTATAAAATCTGGTCGTGTTTCTCCAATGCTCGTGATTGCTTCAAAATATCTCGGGAAAATACTCCAAAAGCATAAATCCCTGCAAAAGTCAACCAAATCTACGAAAACACTAGAAAACACCAATTAGTAATAAAAGTGGCTCTAAAGATCCAAAAGCACTACTAATTATGACCAAGGGACGGGGGTAAAATACTATATAAAATAGACACATCACATTCTATTCCAATCTTTCTTCACATCCTCCTTCCATTGCATGTTGAATAGAGTTTGAGTCAAATAACTAATAATGAATATCCCCAAATTCCTTTTCCACAGTACTTGGTCGAGGAGAGAAGGGCGATTAATCAAGGACAACCTCTTTATTCAAGTCTCACTTTTTGATAAACTAATTCGTCAAAAGAGGAAGGCTAAAAAGATAATGGCAACTCAAGAAGAAGTCAATGAGCTTAGGAACCAATTGGTTACCATGACTGAAACACTGAAGCTACTCACCCTCAAGGTTGATGATCCCGTGAAGCAACAACAAATGAACCTCATGCAAGAAAGCTTGAGCAAGCTATCTAGTGACTACAAATTTCAGGGCATGAGTTCACAAGGAGTCTCGCTGGACAAGGAACTTCTTCCACATAAGTTCAACGCCACTGACATCCCTAAATTCAAGGCAACAGATAACCCTTACTTCCATTTAAGAGCTTTCGAAACTATAATGAACATTAAGGGTATCGATAAGAAGGTTTTCCCCTCTCTGTTCCCACTATCTCTTGAAACCGTTTGCCAACAATGGTACTTCTCCCTTGACAAGAAGAAAACTTCTACCTGGGAATCGATAGTAAACGCTTTCATTGATAGGTACAAGTGTAATATTCAAGTTGAAACCGACCATAGACAACTTGAGATGCTAAGACAAAAAGAGAATGAAGGCTTTACTTCTTTCTTTAATAAATGGAGGGAAACTTCCGCCAAGATGATTGAGGTCCCCACCGAAAAGGAGTCTGTGAGGATGTTTATCAAGAATCTCCAAGAAAAGTATTCGAAGCATTTAAAATATCAACACAACTTGAATACTTTCAAGGTCGTTTATGACATCGGAATTGAAATCGAAGACGACCTCGCAAAGCAAAAAGCTACTAACAATAGTAACCACGGTGGCTGGAAAGGAAAGAAGAGCGACAATCCTTCTTCTTCCGAAAACGCCCACTCTAGTAACAATGTTAGTACCTTTGATCTCAGTGAAGTTTTAGCCATGAATAACCAAGGATATAAGAAGCAACTAAGGAAAGACTTCACCCCCATTGGGATGAGCTACGATACTGCCTTCGATCGACTCCATGCCAAAGGACTCATTACTCCCATTGGACCTATTCAAGATCCCGCACCTGAAAAGAGATTGCCTAGTTGGAATCCAAACAAACACTGCAAGTACCACCAAGGTAGGGGTCATGCTACTGAGAGCTGTTGGAAGCTAAAGGAGGCTATCCAACATTTGATTGATAATAACAAGCTTCCCATGCCTCCAGTTAACAAGAAGAGCGAGTGATGATAAAGGAAACAACACAAGACAAGAGGCGAGCTTCAACGATAAGATTTCGCGACCTCCTTTTTTCTATTTCTTTTTTATTTACCCTTTCCCCAATAAGTCTAGCATAGGTACCTTTTTATTCTCCTTAGATTAATTTTGTAGATTATTTTCTTTCTTTTCCTTTAATAAAATGAGCACTTATTTCCTTGCATATGATCATTTCATTATATTGCATTTAAAAAAAAAATAATAAAAAAAATGTCGAATTAAGCACAAGGTATACCAATGATTTGAGACACCCCTTGTAGCCACGTCATATCTCCTTTCACCTTTCAAATTTACAATCCTTTCTTCATAAACCAATTTGAGCCTCGTCTAATGATAGACCCTTCTTTTTTCAACCTACATCTACCTAACCTTGGGATGGGATGGTGTGCAACTCACGCAATTCTAAAAAAAAGCTTGAGTGATTTCAAAAGATCAAAATAAAAATAAAAGCAAAATAAATAAATAAAAGTGTACAAAAGGGCAAGTGTTCCAATGTCTTTGATATGAAAATATCTTCGATAAGAACACGTCTCAGATTGCGTCTCTTATTGTGTGCTCGGTACCGTGCCTGAGAAACATGAATGCCAACTGAGTGATAGACCGCATGATCGGGATTGCCCACACTTGCAAAAGTAAAATAAATGCTAAAGCAAAAAGAGCTAAAAAAGAATAGAAATTCAAGCATGAAAATACAAAGATTCAAAAGCGAAGTTGCACACCCTGGGGGCTTATCTAGGGTCTTGAGCCTTTATCCCCTTCTTCTTCTATAACCTTTAGCCTAACCACGTTACAACCCTTAAAAGACCTTTTTGAGGTATACACACACTTGTGCGAGGTTTGGCTAGAGCTACGTTCGACCTGATTCCTAACGGATACGTAGGCAACCTCACATCGAGGTGCGGCCGTAATAAACATGCATTCATATTCACATTCACACACTTACACCATGATCATATCAAGGGATCTCCAATGCTCATCCCTATTCACTTAGAGCTAGACTTGGGGGCTTGATCCCTACATCATTAGCTTACCTAGCCTAAGAGTCACCACCATTTGACTCTTTTCAATATATTTTTCCACACACTTAGCCCTTGCGGCCTAACTTTAGTGTCACTTTCACACACTACACAGATACATGACCAAATATACCTTCCCTTAGGAACCCTTTGTCATGAAATCTTAACGCTGAAGCATGCTTCGTCAAAATCACTCATAATTGTCATTGCATCACGAAGTATGAAGTGCTTAGCCTCCGTGCCTAAGTTACCCAAATACTTTCATCATGGAGTCAACAGTTGAGATAGCCTAGGATGAATTAATCCTTGAACCTTGAGAGATAGTATCAAACAACATTTGACTAAGCTCATTCAACATGCATCTTCAAACTTTCGATTCTTTTTCGCGTCTTTCTTTTTCGGGAGAAAGTCGGTACCCTCCACAAAAATGACGGAAATTTTTTTTTTTTTGCATTTTCGAGTCGCACGATCACATTACAATGCACACACGAGTCATGTACAAATTGAGTCATGTCATGTCATATCACTTTGATTTGAGTCACACATGTCATTTCACTTTGAGTCGAGTCAACCTTGAGTCAGTCAATCACATCGAGTCAAGTTTATACCTTGAGTTGTGTCAAGTAAACGAGTCAAGCAATGCTAAGCCTTAGGTCAACCCTAAGATAATTAAAAAGATTGGCAAAGTTCTATAGTCAAAATAAATACAGGTGCAGCATAATAGGGAGGACCCTACTCCAATTCTTGGCGCCAGAAACATCTTAGCAGCGACAGAGCTCAAAGCATCTCAGAGCAGTTATTTCGACCTCATACAGCAATTTCGGGTTCCTTGGTACGCCAGTTAGCCCCTCTAAGCAATTTGACATGATTTAAGTAATCGGCTTGATTACATAAAGTGATCGACCTGATAAGAGATCGTCTCACTTAGCTTAAAGCGTCTAAGCATTGGCTCATTAGCAAAGGGCACTGACATATAGGTTCAAGAGCAAAAGGCACCAACATATAGGTTCAAGAGTAAAAGGCACCGACATACAGGTTCAAAGAAAAAGAGCGCCGACGTACAGGCATAGCGGAAGCAAAATTCAGGCGAACTTTTAAAAGATCGACAAGCGTGGATCTTCGGTAATTTCCTTTGGAAAATTATCGTATCAAAAGAGGATGACTTCAAGAGAAGATATCTTCGACAGCGTTCCCTAGCTTGCGGAGAGTTGTCACGAACAACATGAGGATTATTTCAAGCGAAATAATCTTCGATAGTATTCCCTAGGATGTGGAATATTATCAATGCGGCTGAGGATTATTTCAAGCGAAATAATCTTCGATGGTATTTCCTAGGATGTGGAATATTATCAAGGCGGATGAGGATTGTTTCAAGAGAAATAATCTTCGATAGTGTTCCCTAGGATGTGGAGTACTATCATTGCAGAGAGGATAGTTTCAGGCGAAGCAATCTTCTAATTTGGAAGCAGTTACAGGCGTAGCGGTTTTCAAGCGGGATGACATTCTCTAGCTTGCAGGAGGTCATCAAAACAATCGGTTACTTTAAGAGACGTGTGCTCGACGGTGGAAGATACGCGTTTCTTAACTCTTCTATCTGTTTAACTAACGCTAGTTTTGCAGGTATCGGCGTTACAAGATTGATTTAGGATCGCAGAACGTTCTGAATCATTCTCCATCCCTATCAATACTTTGACTTTTGTTTTCGAAATTTACGTTTCTCCAAACTCAGTCAAAGTGGGGGCTTCTGTAGACACCCATTTGTGTCTCCCCAAAACCAAACCCAGTGATGAGTACCTTTCACGTCAAATCATAATCGAATGAAACGAAAGTGTGGAAGGTCTAGTGTTGCGGAAAGTTTTTTATTTTCTTTTCTTTTCTCTCTGTTTTTTTGAAAACTTTATTTTAAGAAAACAGCCAATCCAGTTTGGTTGGTCCATGATATGGGTCCAATAATGGTGTAGTTGGATGGGGCTTGCAAAGACCTTTCCAATGATATATTATATGCCCAATTCCGATGAATATTGGGGAAGTTATGGCCAATTTACTAAACTGGGCCCGGTTTGAGCTTTATGTGCGGCCCAATGATCTAGGGGAGGGCCTAATATGATTTATCATTCCTAATGCAATTAGGAATGGTTTTAGTCTTCTAGAATCTTCTAGAAGGTTCTTTTCATTCCTAATTCAATTAGCATTGATAAGTTGACTTTGTTGACTTTTCAGAGTTTTAATCAAAATCAAATAGCATTTTCGAAGAAATTATATTATTTTATCCTCCAATACGGGAAATTTATCAGATATTCGAAAACGCGTTGAAATCAAGCTTGGCGTCCAACCCCAGGCCTTGGCGCCTGGAACCAGGCTTGGCGCTTGGCGCTAGCCATTGGTGCCTGGCGCCAGCTAGCCAGGGTTGGCGCCAGTTCTGTTTCCTGAGCGTCAGACTCTGTTTTGTTAAATTATCTTTTTTGGCTGATTTTCTCTATAAATATCGTATCAAAAACTCCGTTTTCATTCACCAATTCTCTTCATTCGCAAGCTTTCATCAACAATCATTAATTCTTTAGCATTCTCTAATTCATTCATCTCCTAAAAAATTCAATTCTTCCTTACTTTGTTTTCATACAAAATTCTGCATTCGCAAGATCTAGATACACCTAGCCATATTCGAAGTTGCCTTCGCCCTAGACGTGAAAGGTTTTAATTTCTGAGGGTTTGGTCCCAAATCTCTCTTTCAATTATTTAATTTAATTGCTTTGATTATTATTTTTCCTTGAAGTTACTAACGTGTGTATTTTGTTATTAGAAAGAGGTACGAAGCGTCAAAGTAAGTACTTTAATGGTTTAATTGATATTATGATATAGAAATCATGCTTAGATTGTTATTTTGATTCCTAGTATCATGTCTAGGGTAACTTTAATATTAAGTATGATTAAAAGTATGATGCTTCCTATGTTCTTCCTAATATTTATGATTTTTAGTATCATGTTAGGGTTAAAGACTTGATTTTTATTGCTTAGTGACATGCTAGGGTTTGTTATTAATCTTGTTAGTATCATGCCTAGGATCTTGCTTTTATTATGCTTTAATATTAACATGAACATAATTATGATTATAATTGTTATAATTTATGATGATTATGAATATTATTATTATTATTATTATTTTGATAACGATTATAATTATTGTTATGGTTATTTATTATGTTGCTTGATACGTTATTGTTATTGCTTGATCACCTTTTATGCATGTTAAAGGGAATTGGTACTTGTAATCATGCTTAATAAGATAATTAATAATCTTGTTTAGGGTTAATTGTGATTATAATTCAAGTGATCACCAATAATAGATTTATTTGTGCATTAAATTCAACCAACATAGATTAAACAGGTTTAGGGTTAATCCTAATGATTGCATGTTAATCAGAAAGCGCACATGAATACGATCAGAATAAAGTAGAGGCCTATTATTAGGGCAGGTTCAATCTCTTTTAGGTTGGATTTGTACCATCATCCCCGAACCCTTATTTGGTTCTAGACCTTATGGAGTTGACGATCTCTTGGATCGTTAAGGGGTGTAACCTTCATCCTATGAACGGTTTACAAGTTCCTTAAAAACTTTTTGGCGACTCTTTTGCTCTATCTTCTTCCTTTTTGGACGCCACCGTACTTTAGTGTATGATCACAGTGGGGTTCAAGCTAGGGGTTAAAGCTTAAAATTATTCCCTACAGCTGGGCTTCGCCTGGCCACAGTGGCGCGGCAACCTTCCGTAGTAGGGGTGATTTCGTGTTGTCGGCGGCGCAAGGAACCGTCTCTGGTCGGATGGTGTTCAGGCGGTTTCCTCGGCTGCCGATAACTGCGGGTGGGCTGAAATGCCTACCTGCGGTTCTGCTAGCTGCTGCGTTGGCTGGGCTTCCCCTGGCTGACGTGGCAGCAGATTTCAAAAAAAAAAAAAAAAAGTCTTTTAATTAAATTATTTTGTTTTAAAGATTTTCAAAATAAAATCTGATTTTATTTTGAGATAAAATCAAATTTCAAAAGTTGGTTTTTGATAATTATCCTAAATTAAAGTTATTAATTTTGGATAGGATTTGTTAGAATTTTTGAGCATATTCCAAAAAGATAAAGATTGATTTAAATAATGTGATTATCCCATAATTATTTTTGGATTTAATTGATTTAAAATTTTTTGATTGGTTAGTAATTAGGGTAGAATTTCCTAATTTGTTAGGATAATCTTTGAGGATAAATATGATTTATCTTTTAAGATTAAAATAAGATTTGATTCTATCTCATGACTAATTTAAAATATACGATATTTTATTGATAATCATGAATAATATATGATATTATCTAATTGCATTAATTAAAATATGAGATATTTAGATGTCATGTTTTCTTAATTGTGAACATTCGATGTTGTAGTTTAGGAAAGCATGATGAGTGATTTATTATGTGGCAATTTTATAATATATGATGTTATTTATTGCTATATAATGACTAGTATGGCCCAGTAGATTGCTAAATTCGATTTGCGCATCGTGATGTATTTTTGTAATCTTAGTACAGTCTATGTACCGATAAAGTATTTTTGTAATTTTATTTCATTTTATTTAAGTAGTAGATAGAATAGAGTTAAATTACAGGTTGCAGTTAATCCAAGAAGCCCATGAAGTGAAGGCTCAAAGGAGTAAGGTGGATGAGATCCATGATGATTCAACTAGGAGCATTTACTTTATTAGTTTTCTTAGGATTAGGGGTCATGCTATGTCTTGTTTATGCATTCAGTATTTTATGCATGTTAGATTTTATTGATGTTTTGTGATGATGTGCTAGAGTTCACTATTTAATCACAACATAATGAATCTAGGTCCCGGTAATATTGAGGTTGCTTTTCTGATCAAAAACCCGATGAAACCTTCGATATTTGTGATGGGTCATGCCAAAGCAGGGTGTCATATTATATCTTAGGGGAGTGGGGGTAAAACAAATTTTACATTTTGATTGGTTACACTCAACAAGGTTACCTAAAGAGTTTAGAACCTTGAAACTAAGGGTAATAATTAAACATGTGATGGATAATTATTCAACCAAGAATTACAAAGAGTTGTAATCAGTAAAGAGTTTACTCACCTTGAAAATGTAATGGTTGATGGTAGGGCCAAAGTCCGGTCAATTATTGCACAAATAAAGGATCTTGGAATCATTTTATTCAATATGGATCAATAAAAATTGAATAAATGTTTTAAAGTTTCCAATTTAATTCGCTTATGACACTTTAAATTTTTTATTAAACATAATTGAATTTTGCGTTACTTATAAGTAACATGTCGTTCTAATTTTATTATTATATATAATCTCCTCAATTGAAAATAAAGTTGAGAAGCGTTCTCAAAAGTTTAAAAGATAATCCATAAACCTATATTCCAATTTTGCTAAGATGGTTCTAAAAGGCAAGTTTTAGAAATCCATGTCACATGTCTAAGGTTGGTTTTATTTAAAATGTTTGAGTAAAATGCATGCACATCTTCATTTTGAAAAGTGTTTCAAGGGATATAACGAGGTAGGAGGTACAAACCCTCTAAAAGACAAGTATAGAATTCCAATAAAATCTCTTATCTTCAATATGATTGAATATAAGAAAGTGATTGGAAATCTCTATGATCAAAAGTTGATCAAATGACGATATTCTTCATCCACTTTATTTAAGATTTAAATAGTTTATTAAACTCTATTATAAATAATGATTGAATAGTCTTAGCAAAATCATGAAATGTGCTTAAAGTAGTTAAGCAAAACATCATTTTGAATCTAAGAGAAATGTTCTAAGTGGCTCAAATGGGAAAGGTTTAGGATTATATGGGGATTACATTAAGAAGTTATAGGCCAAGAAATGCAAACAAGTTGCTACTTCTCAAACCTAGAACTACTTACATGCTAAAAGTTGTTATGAACAAAAAATGTTTCCAATTAAATGGACCAATTCCAATTGATTAGAAACTACCTCATATAGATGGAAAGTAAAAGAATGGAAATGTTCCAATTTAAGAAGTATATTATAGAAATTGATTTAGCACATTACTACTTCTTGGACATATGATGTTTTGTTTAGTTCTCTCTTATTGAGAATGGGGTTGAACTAAATGAAGAAGTATGGCTAAAGGAGAAATAAATCTACAAGTTTAGAAGCAAATGTTGCTACTTCACAAGTAGAATCTACGAGTCTGGAAGCAAAAGTTGCAACTTTACAAGTAGAACCTATATTTCACCTTACCTTGGTATTAGCTAGAATTAAATAAATGTTATTCATTCTTGCCATTATCAAAACACCATTCAATGTTAGTAATGACTAAGCATCGAAGATTAAAAAACGTGGAATAAATGTTATTCTATGCTTCGTTGAGTCATAATGTGTTGTGAGATTGCTAAATAGGTTCAAAGTTTTATATGATAGAAATAATTAAACCATTTTTATATATGAATTGTCTCTAAAATGTCAAATAATTCGAACGAAAATGAACATTGCATGCGAAAGATCCAAAGGGATGGACTTTCAATATCATAAGATTATGAATCCGTTGATATATGTAATTATCATTCTAATTTGAAATTCTGAAAAGTCACCATTTAAAGAAATGATGATGTGAACTCAAGGTCGAATACATATCGATGTACGAAAACCAAAGGTTCAAAGGCTAGAGACGGACAATGAAACTTCATTTGTGATACGATCACTACTTGTGCTTAGTTGAAGCATAAGAGTGAAAATTTTGAAAAGTTCAAAATGTTCAGTATGAAGTTCAGTATCAACGTGACAAGATAATGTTTACATTACAATATGATTGTAATTGTGAAAATTTAAGTCAGGACATGTACTTGGCAACACATTCAAAGTATTGCGATATGATCGTAATAATGAGAATTTAACCAAGACTTTGATAAACATCCAAGAGTTGTGAAATCGTTTTACAACAAACTCCATTACAAAACCTTATGAAATGTTCATAAAAGGGAGATATCAATATATATGAGATATATTTTGATAATGGATGTAAATTACCTATCTTCCAACCATAGTTCAAGGGATATACTTTTAAGATAAGCTACAAAACTAAACAAAGATACATAGGTCAAATCAAAATGTAGCAAAGGTTTCATATGTGATATGGATAAGAAAATTTCTTATAAAGTCTTTCTACAAAGCAAGGAATAAAAGTTGTATTAAATCGTTTAATGCACGATCAATTCCTATACAGAGCACAGGGTACTACTACACAAATCATACTTAGCACAAAATGTTTGTTGCTCAAGTAGGTGCCCGTATGGAAAATTGTGCCAAAAGGTCAAGTGGGAGTAGTACAAATCTCGAAAGAGTTTGAGAAAAGCAACAAACAAACGTGGTTCAAACCATGATTGGTTCACCCTATGCTGAATGTGCCTCCTCAAAAGGCAAGTGGGAGTATAAGAATCTCAAAAAGTTTGAGAGCCTTGAAAGAGTTCAAGAAAAGTGATTTCGAAAATCTTGAAGAAATTTGAGAAGTAATCGAATCAAAGCAACAATATGAGCATGGTTCACCTCATGTTACAAATGACAACACATGGTCTCATTAAGTGCAATGAGATTAATAACCATGTGTCGAAGGTAGTACATTCCAAATGCAAATCCTCTATTGTCGTTTCTCATTGAAAGCTAAACAAAGTTGTTCTATGAGTTTCAATTGTTGCATAAAAACCCACAATGATGACTAGCATATGTAAAACTTAGTCAAAGAAATATGATTTCATATTGATTAAGAGTTCTAAAATATTTATTTTGGAACATGATGATTATGCAAGTAACAAAGATGATTTGACAAGTCATAACTCCAAGTGGTTTAAAAACCAGGAAATCTGAAATAGATTCTAAATTTGTAGGCAAGTGTATGACACTTGAATAATTTGCCTAATTGGGTAAGACCCAGTGTAAGCAAAACAGAAAAGAAAGAAAAATGTTTTCTAACTAAAGCAAAGACTTGTTAAAGGATTCAACTAATTCATAGTATGACTATGACTACAATGAAAACTTTATATTAGTCATATTGCAAAGATCTATTAAAGATATTTTAGTGATTTCTACCTTATAAGATTTGGTAGATGGATTTCAAAACGCTTTATTGAAATTGTTCATGAAAGAAGATTTGTATATGATACAACCAAAAGTTTGAAGATTCAATAATCCTAGGGATGCATAGCATCATGGAGTTAGTGTTCTTAATTTTGTGAGTTAATCAAATCGTTTGATGTTCTCGTAAAATGAAGAAAAGGTCTTGTGTGTCCAAGATGTTTAGTAGGAGTTATGAAGTCAAGTGGTGGGTAGTGTGTTTTGTATGAAAAACCTTGAAGAAGAAGATGAGTACATTTGGGATTCAAGATCTATAGAGATAGGTCTCGAAGGATGTTTGAGTTTGGTTATGAAGCTTATATTGATAAGATTCTCATAAGGTTCAACATTATATTGAAAGGAGTTTCAATCCCATGTAACATGACACGTTTCTTAATGATTCAATGCTTTGAGAAAGGTTGATGAAATTAAGGTGTTGAGTGATGATCCTCATGCAATATGAAAAGGATGCATCATGCATGTCATGGACTATACTCGTCTATTTGATTCACACGTTTTAAGAACAAGTAATGATAGATTTCAATCGAAATCCAATGTGATGTTGGAATACAAATTAGAAATTACTAAGTTCCTTGCGAAAGGGTGAAGGAAAATTCTTAGTGTATGGAGGTGAATATTATTATAAAATTTAGAAATTGCAAAATTTCATGTTTATGAGAATTTCTCATGAACTCTACTTACTAAACCCCTTCCATAACTAAGGTTAAGAGTTATACTAAGGTTCTTGGATTGAAGCAAGTTATGTAATTTAAGTTGTGTATGTTTTGAGAAAACATATTACATAAGTAATACATTAACTTGCAGAATTATGTTTATCAATTGAAAAAAAGTTTCAATGCTATTTAATCGTGGTTTCAATATTAAATAAAATGTCCAAAATAATTATGGATTGATGGGCTCATCATGTTGATGACCTGGTGAATGGAACCCCACGGGTGAACTAAATTCATATATTATTTAAGTTCCTAGTTCGGAATCATTAAACTGGACATAAATGATTTCGAATAATGGACTAGCATGTTAAGATTGATTGGATAGCGCAGTTTCATGGGCTATAGGAGCGTAGTGATGCTCGGTCAATTACATGGATATGCATGAATGAAGCATGATCGAACTATAGACCTACTTTGAAGTTCAAGTATAGACCTTTCGGATATATTAGTGGATTCCTTTGACATGAATGGAACATTGATTTCATTCAATGGATGTTATGGTTGTGGTACACTCAAACGTTTGCCCGTAACTAGAGATTATAAAGGGTAATTCCCAGTTATTTCAGAAGTTGAGTGGGAGCTTTGGTTGCCACAAGATTAGATTCAGTCTACCTATTAAATAAGAATGTGTCTTGGCCCCTTGAAGAGGGAGAATTCAGAAAAATGCATGGTCGTGCCCAAATGCATTACATAGTAATCATTTGTTATGTGAATCTCACTTAGTTTTTCAAGAAAAGATTTGTAGACTAATATGATCACGACATGAGATGCAATCATATTATCAAATCGACACACAGCGACTTAAGGAATTTGAATATTGCGCACTTGTCTCAGACAAGTGGGAGATTGAAGGAGTTGTGTCTTCGATAAGTGCAATTACTAGATATATCAAGGATCACTATTATGGAGATAATAAGTTCGTTCTCTTGGGGCGTCATCATCTGTTGCTAGACTATGAGAGATGATCTTTGGACTGGTCAAATAGTCCAAAGCCCGCTAGAATGGATCCTATGAGGTCACACACAAGGGTATTAGGTTAAGAAAGTTAGAGGCCCATTAATGGGCCTCATGAGAATTTAACTAATCATGAAATGGATTAGGCTAGCATAGTTAGATTGGAATTAAGTTTTGGGCTTTTGACATGGGCTCTTATTTAGAGATGATATCTATAAATAATATCCATGCCTAGGGTTGCAAGAAAGCAGCTATAATTCACACACAGTGTATTTTGACATCAAGGCAACCAATCCTAAAAACCCTAATTCCTCTTTCTATCTCACGGCTATCTCTCTCCTCCCCTCGTCCGTACGGTCGACCACCCTTGGTGGCATGTGTGGTGGTTCGTGGTGGTTAGTTGCTCGCACTTCTCCGTTGAAGGTCAATTGAAGGGTTCAATTGCAACTAACTAGCATTAGTGGAGGTCTTAATCTGTGCCCGTGGACCAAGTAGAGGAATCATGCTTGGGGTTTTTTATCTCCCATTGTTGTTGCTCGATCGCATGTGGAATCACGCTTCAAAGGTACGATTATATGATCTTTATGTGTTATGCATTAGATCTTGGGATTAGGTACTGTATGAATATGATTCATATTTATTTCCACTGCGTAGTACCTATAAACTCCTACAAAATCTGGCAGGAAGCATTCTCCATAACGTGACGTTGCCTCAAGCGATCTTGAACAACAAGGTTACCCTTGACAGCCTCCCATAGGAAGTGTTTAATTTTTAGTGGCCCTTTCATATTCCAGACATACCTCCAAATTTCCTCATTATCGGCTATAACAACATTCCCATCCTCAACACCTCTAGCCAGCCAGTAACATGATTTCACAAAGAATAAACCATTCTTTGTACAAGACCTGAATCTGCCATTTGCTCTTGAATGGTGGGAAATAGGAGTAGCAAGTATCATAGCAGCATTAGAGTTATCAACAAGCGCCCTGACTTTCTCAGCATCCCAATCACTGCCATTTGCAGAGAGTAACTCGTGCACCATCCTGTTCTCCTCCACCCCATCAGGTCGTTGCACGCAAATGGGCTTGCCATCCTTAACTAACCAAGCATCTTTCCAAGCTCGAATGTTATACCCATTCCCTACTCTCCAAACGAGACCATCACGAAGCAAACCCTTCGCACCCCAAATACTTCTTCAAGTATAACTTGGATCGTATCCTCTCCTAGCCTCTATAACAAGAGTTCTTAAAACATCGAGCTTTGAGGATTTTGTTGCTAAAGATTCCGGGTTTGATATCAAATGCCACACTTGTTTCGCAAATAGATCAAGGTTGAAACATTTTAGATCCCGGAACCCCATTCCTTCTTTGCCTTTGGTAGACATAGTCTTTCCCAAGTTTGCCAATGCAACTTCCTATAATCAACAGTTGATCCCCACCAAAACCTACATAATAGTCAATGAATTTCATCAATTAAGCCCTCCGATATTTTAAATAGACTCATCATATAAGTAGGAATGGCTTGAGCAACCGCTTTGATCAATACTTCCTTCCCCGGCTTATAAAGTAATTTCTCCTTCCACCTATTCAATTTCTTCCAAATTCTTTCCTTCAAAATCGCAAAGATGGCTTTCTTAGACCTCCTAATTATTGTTGGTAATCCCAAATACTTTTTGCGTCTTTCGACCCCTCGAATTCCCAGAGCCTCCACAATCGCATGTCTCCTTTCAATGGTTACACATTTGCTAAAACCAACCCCCGTCTTATCTAGATTGACTTTCTGACAAGATGCTCTTTCATATATACTGATAATATCAGCTATCTTCGAAAATTTTTGCAGAGTAGCTTTAGTAAACAAAATACTATCATCGGAAAAAAACAGATGAGACACCCTAGGAGCCGCATTGCACATCCTCTCCCCACTAATTTTCTTTTCACTTGCAGCTTTTGTAATAAGACCCGAAAAAGCATCTGCACACAAAAGAAACAAATAGGGGGAAATAGGATCTCCTTGCCGTAGACCACAAGTCAGAACAACCGGTCCACATATCTCATTATTCACTTCAAAGGAAAAAGAGACACTAGAGATACAATCCATCACCCGACGAAACCAATCATCAGAAAACCCCATTTTACGCATGATCATCTTCAAAAAGCACCATTCCACCCTGTCATATGCCTTACTCTATCCAATTTGAGTGCTACATTTCCATGCCTCCCTCCACCCCCTCGTTTCATAGAATGGAATATTTCAAAAGCAACCATGGCATTGTCAGTGATCAAACGGCCCGAGATAAAAGCACTCTGATTTATCGAGATTATATAATTCAGAAAAGGCTTGATTTTATTGGCCAAAGTCTTCGAAATAATGTTATATATTACATTACATCAACTTATAGGCCTAAACTCAGTCATATATTTTGGATCGTCACATTTAAGAATCAACACAATACATGTCCTATTTATCTCCGAAATATCAATCAAACCATTCCACCAATTTTTAACCAAAGCAATAACATCAAAGCCAATAATAGGCCAAAGTTTTTGAAAAAATAAGGCATGCATTCCATCCGTACTTGGAATTCTATTTGGGTGTATTTGAAATAAAGCATCCTTAATCTCATCAGCGCTTGGTTCCTCATCCATAGCATTATTCATCACCCGAGTAACTCGTTGTTGTACACCCTCAAGAGCAGCTTCGAATTGAGAGGGATTATCCGTCGAGAACAAAGACTCAAAATATTTTGCCACAATATTCTTAATAATTTGCACATCATTCGCACACCAAACCCCGTCCGAATTAAAAATCCCACCAATTCGTTTTTTTTTTCTTCCGTTGGCTTGCCTTCCTGTGAAAATGGGCAGTATTTTTGTCTCCATCTCTCATCTCATTTGCACGAGCTCTAGCATACCATTAAGATTCTTCTAACCTTCGTAATTCATTTATCTCACCTGCAAGTTGTTCACACTTCACAAGCATTGAGGCATCCACCTGAGCTCCTTGCGCTTCCGCGCTTCTTGAAGGTCAACCTCACGAGCTCTTATCTTTTTCTTCACCTCTCCAAACGATGATGCTTCCCATTTAGATAAATGATCAACACAATAGGCAATCCAGTGATGCGTCTATCTGCCTTCACTATCCTTCTATTTTAGTAATAGTTAATAGATTAGAAGTTTCCAATATTTAAATTTAAAAAATGTTATATATGGTAGCTTTCAAAAATAAAAATAAAAAATAAATAAATAAAAAAGATGACATCATCATTGCATTTAGGTGGGAATTTTTTTATTGAGAAAGCAAAACGTGGGCAATGATGATGTCAGCAACTTCTGTTTTAGTAATAGTTAATAGATTATAGATTAGATATGGATGGATCACTGATCGATAATTTTTCTCCTCTGTATGTAAGTAATACTCCGTAACAAAGTGAGTGATTCACAAATGTTATACTCTAGTTCTCCTCTCTTGCTGAAAAAAGCATGCCTATAGTGAATGGTTGCATTTTCAAACAACATATCCATTAACTAATACTCCTTCCGTTTTTAAATACTTGCTCCCCTTTTCTTTTCCGGCCATTTTTAAATATTTGCTCCATTTCCTTATTTGGAAAGCTTTTACAATATTTAATTAATTCTCTCACCAAGTGGACCCAAAAATATTAATTTCATATTCTCTCTCCTTCAATTCTCTCCAGTACTTTTGGATTTTTACAATTTTTTATTCTTCCACCAACTTCACTATCTCTATATTTTATTACTTTCTCCAATTTCTCATAAAACTCCGCGCATGGAGAAATGGAGCAAGTATTTAAAAATGGAGGGAGTACTAATACGTCATTTTTGACACATTCCAAGCTGTCATTAAAAAATTTTCCGCCAAAACAATATGTGATGTCATCTTAATATATTACAAATGTATGGGAAAACACAAGTCAACAATAATATGCAATTAATACCTAGAGAGATGGCACAAAGATCTGAAAAAATACAAGGGTAAAATAGGGAGAAGGAGCTACATGACAAAAATATTTGAGGACATATTGGTAATTTTGTGATTTTAATAGATGCTGGGAAAACCAAATGAGTCATTCTGTTTGGGACTAAAATTAGGCCAAAGGGGTCGTTCTTTGAGGGACGGAGGGAGTATATATAATTATGTTATTCTCCTTAACTTATTTTTTTGGAAGTATGTTGTATAGTGTTATTGGGATAACATGTATCATTAATGTTATATAATGTATACATTTTTTAAAAATTTTAAACACCACTAATAAACAATATTTTTTTTCTTCTCAATTTTAATATTAATAATTTTTGCCTTAGTACTTCGTTTTTCTTATGCACGTTGTACCGTTTATTCCACATAAGTTGCCTCTTATTTATTTATAATGAGTTGCCTCATATTTATATTATATCACAAATTAATTATTAAAAAAAAATATTACTACCGTGTATTGCACGGGCACTAATTTATTATAGTTAATCAATTAAGGCCCTGTTCTTTTGAGCTTCTAGGCAGAGCATAGCATAGCAGAGCAGGGCAGAGCAGAACAGATTTTAGTAAAGCAGAGCAGAGCAGAGCAAAGCAGATTTCAGCAGAGCAGAGCAGAGCAGAAGAGCAAAGTAGCTCTAAGGAACGGGGCCTAAGTAGTTTGTACCATAGGAGTTTATTTATGTATTTATTCTTCCAAGAGTTGTAAAAAAATTATTAAATTATATAAACTTAGATTGATTTAAAATTAGTGTTTAATTATTGCGTTTGACCAAATTAAAATAAATAGTTTTTACTACTTATCATAATTGTTTTTTTAGTAATATTAATCGATTAATATAAATTAGCCATCTGTCTCATAAATTGTTGGAGAAGGTTAACTCTGCTAAAACGGGTTCTACTTGGCTCACTACGCTCAAAATTGATATGAGTAAGGCATATGACAGAGTTCACTGGTCTTTTCTCCTACAAGTTCTTCAAGCCTATGGGTTCCCTGCTCGATGGCTTCACATGGTTCATCAGTATACCTCGACAGTCTCCTACAAATCTCTTGTCAACGGCAGTACTTTTGAAGCTTTTAGGCCTAATTGTGGTCTTCGTCAAGGAGATCCGTTATCACCTTACCTCTTCCTCTTCTGCATGGATATTCTTTCCAAAATGCTTCACTTAGGCCAGGATTTGCGCCATTTCCAAGGGATTAAAATCTCAAGGGATAGTCCGGTTATCTCTCATTTATTTTTCGCTGATGATGCAATGGTCTTCTTCAAGGCAACCTCTTCATCGTGCACTAGTATCCTCCAGATCATCCAACGCTTTTCAAAAGTCATTGGACAGGAGCTCAACCTCAACAAGTCGTTGCTCAAATTCAGTCCCAACACTCCTCCTCTGGCGCAAGATGAATTTAAAGCTATTTCCAGAATGACTTCTGTTCACGTGCTTGACCACCATCTAGGGTCCCCTATTGATTTCATTGGGAAGAAGAGGGTTTGTTTCCAATTTTTGGTAGATAAAATTGTTGCGCGGATTACGATGCTCAATGTTGTCCGTCTTTCTCAACCGCAAAAGTTAATTTTCATTAACTCCATCCTGGTTGCTATGGCTTCTCACCTTCTTTCATGCTTTGAAATTCCACTTTCGGTTGCGGGGAAAATTGACGGCCTTCTGTTAAAATTCTTCTGGTCCCACTCGGGGAGTCATGGTATGCATTGGGTTGGCAAAGATAAGATGCACCTCCCTTAGGGTATTAGGGGGTTCGGTATTCGTTGTATCTCCACTTTAAATAAATCCTTTCGTATGAAGCAGGTATGGAGAATTGTTAACAATCCCTAACTTCTTGTTTCCCGAGTTTATACTTCCCGTGCTCACGTCTTAGCTTCTGCTGCGTCTCCTGCCCGCTTTTCGGGACGGAATTCCTACGGCCTTAGAGGTCTCCTTCATGCCGATGCCTTGCTTTCTAACGGCTGTAGCTGGAAAGTTGGGAATGGGAAAAACATTCTGGCAGGGCATTCTAATTGGGTCAATGGTACTATTCCTGAATTCAAACCAGGATTCCTCCTACACACTGCAAATGACTGCACGGTAAATTTCTTTATTCATCCCCAGACTCTGTCCTGGGATGTGGATAAAGTACAGCAATATTTTCAGGCCCCGGACGCTTCTGTAATTCTTTCTATGGAAGCTCCTAATGTGGATGAAGCGGACTTCTGCTACTAGTCGTCGACTGTCTCAGGTAAATATACGGTCAAGACGGGTTATGCAATGTTACTACACCAACTTTCAACTCAACCAGTTGACCCCTTCTGGAAAACTCTTTGGTCCCTTCCGTTACAACCAAAATGGAAATTATTCTTATGGAAGTTACTTCGTAATGGTTTAGCGGTTAAGTCGGAACTTCATCGTCGGGGGGTTCCAATACAGGATGTGTCATGTGACCTTTGTGGTGCACAGATTAAGGATTTCAACCATTTGTTTAGGGAGTGCAGAGTTGTAACAGCAGCATGGAGGGGTGGATGTTTGGATATCCACTCACAAGTTCATGGATACCTTTCTATTTCAGATTGGATCCAATATTATATCCGACTTTTCATTAGTCAGGATGGAATTTCAAGTTCCAAC
This sequence comes from Chenopodium album, assembly GCF_948465745.1. Lineage (NCBI taxonomy): Eukaryota > Viridiplantae > Streptophyta > Magnoliopsida > Caryophyllales > Amaranthaceae > Chenopodium > Chenopodium album. The sequence goes on along the minus strand of NC_137836.1, from coordinate 58,072,933 downwards.
ATTAGTACCTTTGTGGGCACACTTTAGGCTCTGTGGCTATCCAGGAATAACAGGATTTTCAAGCCGGATATGCCTATTACACAATCAGTTGGGTTGCACGTTTCAAACATCCTGCAATCTCATACTCTCTTTATGGATACGGATACTACTACGACAGTTCCCCCATCTTCCACTATTCTTGAGGGTTTTCCCCCGCCAGGGTTTCATATGGCTCATTTAGGGGCTTCTCATACAGCCTCTCTCTTCGTTCAGATCCAGATAGACGGGGCATGGTACAAGGACACTCGGCATGCAGGAATGGGGTGGTGTGTTGATAATGCCGATCCGCTGGATGACAGGATTATTGGCGGGAGTAATTTCGGACTTTGCGCTTCCTCCCTTCATTTAGAAGCCTTAGCTTGTTTGTATGCCCTACAGTGGGCTTCAGACCGTCACATTCATTCGGTCCGACTATTTACGGATTCTTATAATCTTGTTTCTCTCTTGCTGGGTGATGGCCGGGGGGATATTTATGTTCTTTGGCTACTACAGCAGATACAACGTTTAGGCTCTACCTTCCAACATTGCGAGATCTACAAGGCTGACAGGCAACGTGTTCACCGAGCCCACCTAATTGCAGGAGAAGCTGATGTCCTTTTTATTTGCTTTAATAGTAGTGTGTTGTAGTTTTTTCTGTCTTTTATCCTTTAAAAAAAAAAAAAAAAAAACTAATTGTTTTTTATTCTTATTATTATTTCTACTATTAACCAACTTTTCATCATGAAATACATAATTAATTCAATTCCTTTATTTGAGTGTAAGTCGATGTGGAGTAAAAACTGGAGGGAGTAATAATGATAAAATAAAATTTGACATTCATTTTACAGTTTAAATTAAACATTGGGGTTGTTACAATATTCTTCTGAATGCCTTTTTATTTCTCATTTTATATACAAAATATCAAAGTAAACGACAATTATATTGGCAATATTGCAATGTGGATTCTGATTTTTTTTTTTTTTTTTTTTTTTTGAGGGAAATGTGGATTCTGATTTGACTACAAATTAATAAAAGGGTTACTTTGCAGATAAGAAGTAGCAAATCTGTTGGCATTGGCATCTTTATGTTTAAGATTGGCTTTTTCAAATAAAACAAGATCAATAGATAACATAAAACTATAAAAAGTAAAGAAATTCAATTTTGACTCCCAAATTCTTGTTCCATGTTGAAGATACGAAATAAATTTTATTCGATCCATAATCTTTTTAGACTACGTACCATCTATACAAGATATCAACTATTTATAAATGTGGTTGTAATTTATTTGCACATATTCTTTTTCCAAACTAAAAACAAATTTAAGTCAAGGATATAATATGTATAGGGGATGAAATTGAAATGCATGATATGGATGGACAATTACTAGTACTAGTTCCGATTGTAAATACTACGTTATACTTTGTAAACCCATGTTCTATAATACCGTATTAGACTTACTCGTATTTACTTTTTGCACGATTTAATTTATACACTTATACACTTATTTATTTATTTATTTATTTTTTGAAACCAATTTATACACTTAATTTCATTATACCATTTTAACTTAAGTCTAGATAATTTGCCGCCTACTTTCAAAAATTAGATCATATTAGCTTAAACGGTAAATGTGTTTGACTTATACGTCGTTTATAGTGGGCTGTGAAGTGAGAAACTCTATTTAATCCTATTTAAGGAGGGTTTACTTTAACTAAATTTCTCTTTTCATATTTTTTAGCCATGAACTTATCTAAAGCATATGAACTCATACATTAAACTAATGTTACTACTTTATCTCAAGATATTAATCGTTAACTAGCTTTTTGGCCCGTTCAATGCACGGGTTGTTACTTGGGTTAATTATTTTCATATGTAGGTATACTTTATTTCTATAACTTAAAAGGAAAACAAAAAAAGACTGAGAATAGAACTGTGAAAGAAGATGAAGGAATTTAGTTAGATATATATACATAAAGATTGTGGGATATAAAATGATATATTAATTAAGATTATATTTAAAGTCTATGAGATGAAAAGACAATTTTTATTATAATTCATATATTTATGTAGTACGTAGTTTTTTTTTTTATTTTTTATTTTTTTTTTTTTATTATTATTATTTTTTTAATAGATGTAATGTGTAGTTGTGTACTAATTAATTGAACTTTATTTTATTATGGTGGAAATGAAACACTTCACTTTCTTAATTGAATTTGCAAGTTGTAGAATGCATAAAGACTTAAATATAAATATTAAGGGAAGTGACATGTGGCATATGGGGTAATGAGTGACTTATGATGCCACGTATCATTTGAAAAAGTTGTGGTTTGTGTTTTTAAATACTAATAAAGTATAGAGTATATATTTATACTTGCATTGTATTATCTTACCATATAGAACCTTATTCAACCTTACAATAATAAGAATTTATTACACCTAATTGCAATTGGAATTCATACATTAACTTTCATCTTATCTAAAGGTATATTAAGGGTCTGTTCTGATTTACTGAAGTGAGTTGAACTGAACCGAACTGAACTGATTGGAGCTAAACTGAACTGAACTTAAATGAATATTTTATAAGAGAAGGAAATTAGGAACTGAACTGAATTAACTAGAGCTGAACTGAACTGAACTGAAAATAAGGTGAAGAGAATAGGCCCTTAGACCTCATATATACCATAGGCAGAGGCGTAGGGGATGGGAGGGGAGCAATAGGTGACAATTCCCCCCTCTTTTTTTTTAAAAAAAAATGTCAAGTTTTGATTAAAAAAACAACAAACAAGAAAAGAAAAAAAAAACACCAAAATTTTGTATTTAAATCCAATTTTTATTGTTGATTGTTTAAATTTGAATGTGTTAGGGTTGTAATGTTGTTCGCTTGTTAAGTATGTTTAATTGTTTGATATTGCATGTATGATGATATGTTAATTCAAGTATTATTGATTCATAATTTTCAATTTAATTAGAACAATAATTCAAACAAATCCAAAACAACAAAATAACCCTATCTTCTGCAATTATATTTAGCCCCTTCATTTAGCTCCCCTCAAACTCAAGAAAATAATGTGGAAATAGATAGTTCAAGTAATGTACCACAGAGGAGGAAGAATTGGTATATGATGTTGAACTTTTTCTCATGACGAGACAATAATAATGAACATAAAGGATCATCCTCCAAACCAAAGAAACTCAAGAATACTTTATGTAATTTTATTTCACTTTCTTTTATTGTTAACTTAGACCCCATTCTCTAGAGTTGCTCTGCTCTGCTGAGCCTTGCTCTACTCTGCTCAAATCAAATATGCTCAGCTCAGCTCAGCTCAGCTCAAAAGAAATTTGCTCTGCTCTGCTCTATTTTCAAATAATAATTAATTATAACAATAATAATAATAATTAATATTCAATAATAATAATAATTAATATTGTATTGATGATAATAATTTATTATTTTGAATAATTATAATAATTATTAATATTAAAAATAATTATAATAATTATAAGTATTAAAAATAATTTTAATAATTAATAATAATTAATATTTATTAATCATAATAATAATTAATCATAATAGTTATCATTATTAATATTTAATAATTCAAACTATTAAGAATTAATATTTAATAATATTATTAATTAATAATTTCTAATAATTATAACAATTCTTTCAAAAAAATAAATAATAATAATAACAATTAATAACGATTTCTTTCATAAACATTTGATATTATAATCACAATTTGTAGAAACATTTTATGTATGTGGGTATTGATTGTTAGTTTATTGACATAATAATGTTGAAATCTGCTTTGCTCTGCTCGGCTCTGCTCTGCTCTGCTATCCTGAAATCTGCTCTGCTCTGCTGAAATTTAATCTGCTCTGCTTTGCTGACCTCTGCTCTGCTCTGTTCTGCCCAGAAGCTCAAAAGAACAGGGCCTAAGTACATAATTTTTGGTTTTTGAGTTTTAAAAATTTAACTATTAACTATTAAGCTATTGTTGTGTATAAGTTTTTTTTAAAAAAAATATTGTTGTCAAACTATGTAATGTTTAGTTGTTGTCCCCCAGTTAGAAATTCCTAATTCCGCTACTGTGTATAATCCAACAATTATTACTTTACATAGTGATAATAATTAGAAAACTAGTATAAGTTAAATACAAGATTCTATCAAATGAGTACTCACTATACAAGTTGTTTTATTATTTTATATTACTATTTAGAGAATAATCTTTCAAGTCTAGTATACCATTGGTATTGTGAAGTATTGAAGTGCGTGGTAGGTTAAACTCTTCCCATTAGAAAAGGTGGTAGGGTGGACTAAACATTTTCTTATTGGCATTATATATTTAGTTGGGTTACAGAGATTTAGTTTAGATATGCTGCATGAAGCATAGCCACGTCGAAGAAAAAATATGGTCTTTAATTTTTCTTCAAGACGGCAAATCATGAAATCAGTAAATAGATATTGAGTCTAGCTAGAGTGCAAACACATGACAATTATGAATTGAAATTACTCGTCTTTCGTAAACTTAATATTTAATTATGTCCTAATTTGAGAATTGGTCATCATTTAATCTTAAATGTAGATACTCAAATAATATTTGATGAGTTTAGAAGTTGAGGAAAACATTGTAAGAAAATGTTCATGCTTTACGATAAAGCATCTTACTCGGACAAAAACATAATACTATCTAGCTAACAATGAGAATTGAACCCCTAATAAGGTGGTATGGTAGCTCTATACACATGAGCTCCTACTTGATTCTCTTCGTGCATTAATTGAATATCCACAGATAATATGTTCTTTTTAATCACCGCAACCTCTTTTGTTTATTGAGTAGGAATTTAACTAGGGCCCTTGAGCAAGATTATAATAGAATTAAGAATCCACAAGTCATGTTCTTGATTAAATTATCAAATAAAAAATTTGTGGCGGTTGAGTTGAAGCACAATTTAGGTCAACTAGAGGTGCTTGAGTTCTTGATCATTTATGTTCTGTAATCTATCTATTCTCTTGAATCTTGTTCACTTAATGCTACTACAATATTGATGATAAAGCGTGTGCAATATAAAAACAAAACGTATACTCCGTACATGTATTACCAAATTATTCTTAGTTTCTTAGAAAGCATCAAGAAATTGCTCACTAGTTTACTCCTTTCTTTCTCTTCAATTTTCATTAAATAAAAAATATTATATTAATTAACAACTAAAATTTGTCTAATACATTTCATTAAATTAAAACTCAACAATGTACATTATTTTATACTATACTCCCTAAATCTCGTGTTTTTGGATTGAAAAATTCATGTAGAAGGAGAGGGAATCCATTGAAGAGTATGCTTAGAGTTAGGAGTAAGAGAGAAAAACGAGAGTTTTTATTATTGTAATTAATGAATTAATATTAAATATGTTATCACACACTATTACATTATCCTATTTGTGCTACTTGTACTAATAATAATTACATTAGTTAGCTAAAATTCCTCGAATTAAGGAAACTATATTAAACTACTTTACATAATCTCCAACAATACCTTATACATTAAAGTAATTGGCAAATATTTTCATAACTTGAGATAACTTTGAATGATGTGTTTTGGAGTTGAGTAACACTACCTTGTTACATATACAATTTTATTACTTCCTCTATTCTTTTTTTTTTATTGCAACATAAGGGGTTTCACGCTTGCCAATACATTACTTTGGCTATTAATATATTTAATTATACTTTTGTAAAATATTTAAAAAATTAATATTTGAAAAGTAGATTTCAAGACGAATGTAACTAGATCCCACATGACTATGTTTTTCCTAATGGATAAATCACAAAAGATGGTCAAAGAAAATTAAGTGAATAGCGTAAAAGTTTTTATGGTGCAATAAAAGAAAAACGGAGGAAGTATTATAAATTAAAAGATATTTTTCGGGATAAACTTGGGTAATATGGTTACTTTGATGCAGTAGGATTGAATTATACAAAGTTTGAGCTAAATTTTCTTGTAAAAACAACAACAATACCCATAAAAATAATTTTTTTCATATATCGAGCAATGTAATTTTTTACTAAGCTATATTTTATAGGGGGAATTTTACCTTTGTACGTGTACAATATGAAGTATTTATTGATTACTTGTTTTATTTAAAAATTTTATTGTTGTCATTTGCCCAGCTTGCCGTCCATGCCATATAGTCCAAAAGATCAAAACACTTGCTCAATTTATTTATTATAAAGCCTAAACTCCAACATTTGATTCTAATGATCATTAGAAGATGATGATAGTGTAATAATAGTAGTACTCCAGTATTAAATTAGGAATATATAAGAAGTGGAAATCAAGCTAGCCAATGGTGGGTGGTTTAGATAAATTAAGAAAAATAAATAATGATTATTTGTTCATATATTAAAATTGATGGTTTGATTATTTATTTGTTTACCAAAAAAAAAAAAAAAAAAAAAAAAAAAAAAAAAAATCATCATAGGTGGTTAAGAATATTTTTATTCTAATATTAGGATATAAGGTCAACCTTCCAAGAGTTCCAACCCAATTGTAAGGGTTTCATTAAATTATAAGGCCTTCATATTTGTAAGTCATGCATTAGGAAAAAGGACTAGATACCAAAGTTCTTCTATAATGGCTTTGACAAAAACACGTACACAAACAATTAAAGTTGTACCAAGTTGCATAGAAGATATATGACGAAGTGTACCAATTACAACCTTTCCGATTTTTTGTACTTACTACGAAGTACTGGAGTAGTAAGAATTTATTAGTGAATGAGTAATGTAATATCTGGTTTACTGGTAAGAAATGTCTTGTACGAAGTAGTTTATAATCGTTTTTATTAGAAATACTTTTAGGATGTTTTTTTTTTCTTCTTTCTGCCACACTTTCAATGGTCTAGTCTTCTAGCCCATACTATTGGATCCAGGTATTATGTTAACACCTGTGGCTTTTTATATTAACATAACATAAAGGGTTAACCACGCATTCTTCTTACATTATTTCAAAAAATGTTGTAAAAATCCACCAAATTAAAAAATTTTGTTGTATTCTGTTACTTTTTTTTTGAGGGCTCTGTCACCTTTTTTAGGATAATGAACTTTGACTACTTACAATTTAATCGTCATTTGTTTTGTTGTTAGTGACAAATTATACAAGCATTCTCCTTACATTATTTTTAAAAATGTTGTTAAAATCCACCAAATTTAAAAGTTGTATTTGTCATTTTTTTTTAGGGGTCTGTCACCTTTTTCAAGATAATGAACTTTGACTACTTATAATTTAATCATCATTTGTTTTGTTGTTAGAAACAAATTTTTTTTTTTTTTGAGGGCTCTGTCACTTTTTCAGGATAATGAACTTTGACTACTTATAATTTAATTATCATTTGTTTTGTTGTTAGAAACAAATTATAGCAAAAATTTTAAATTATATGATTCTTACAACATTTTTGTTAAAAGATGATTTTACAAAAATAAGGATTCAAAAGGAAATTTCTGACAAAATTTCCTAAAAAAAATTCATACTTGGTATTAATTAGTGAACCTACCGTTCGTGACATATACAAGCGTGTGTTAGTTCACTTAGTTGGTCCTCCTTCGCATTATAATAAGGTTTTCAAGATAAGATATAATAATGGTCTTTTTGCAATTTTCAATTTCAGTAATGTGGAAATTTGTAAGTAATGCAATTACAAAGAACTACTTTTTGGTCATAATAAAATGGCAATTGCTAATTATACAAGATTATTAATTATAGTGGAATATCAATTTCTTCAATTTTTTTGACGATGGAATATCAAATTCTTAAAGTTAAGATGAATAATGTTTTGCTTACTTTGCTAATCATTTTCCAATGACGGTGCATAAACTCAAAATGCTAACACCAGTATTACTAATTGTAGTAGTAGACTTTATTATAATTTGTTAGTAAATTAAACATATTCTTATACTCCATTAGTCAATGCCGCCAATAATTTAAAAACTGACCTGGATGCTGAAAATTCGGTGAAAGAAAAATGAAAAAGTGCAAAAATATTTGTATTCTCAGTATTCTCATTAAACCAATTAATTATTGATATAGTGGTGATTGAAGTTGCAGTTAGTCACAAAGTTTCGTATATGGCTGGCAATACCGTGTGCTAGCCATATTTTTTTTTTGAAAGAATAGTCGGGGTACTGGTTACTTGATCAGGGGTTACACAATTGGTTAGGGGTTACTCACCCGGTTGGGGGTTACTCACTCGTTCAAGGGTTACTCAATTAGTGAGAAATTACTTGGTTAGGGTTTACTCGGTGGGTCAGGGTTTACTCGGTGGGTCAGGGGTTACTCAGCCAGGGGTTTCTCGATCGGTAATGAGTTACTTTGGTAAAGGGTTACTCAATCGGTCAGGGGTTACTCAGTCAGTGAGGGATTACTTAGCTTGGTTAGGGTTTAATTGATCGGTCAGGGGTTATTCAGCCAGGGATTTCTCGATCAGTCGTAATGAATTCCTTGGTAAAAGGTTACTCAATCGGTCAAGAGTTACCTGATAAGAGGTTACTCATTTGTTAGCTAGCCACAATGTGACACTCAAAAGTTGTTGCTTAAATAGAGCCTCAATATAATGACATCCCAAGATACTATGTGAAGCAATTAATATTTTATATAACTGAACTATAATCAACAAAGAATAAATTATTTGCTAAAAATTACTTTAAAGGAAGTATCCTTTTATGTGAAGCAATTAATATTTTATATGACTGAACTATAATCAACAAAGAATAAATTATTTGCTAAAAATTACTTTAAAGGAAGTATCCTTTGATATATATTGGGAAACCAGATATTCATCAGACTTTCATGTAAGTAGAGTTTTTAGCTCTTCCTATTGAATTGGTAGTGTTACGAATACTAGTTTTTGGTATTTAAAATTCTTGGCTCCATGCCTCCGTTCATCAAAACACTTCTCCAATATACCAAATTGTTAGTTGAGACGAACACTACAAGGGGGTGAATTGTAGGTGAGTTCCTATTGACTATTTTTCGCAAAATGTAAAATAAACTATAATGGAACTTGCAATGTACACAATATTTTACGAGGAAACCTTCTATGGCCCAACTGGAAGTAAAACCTCGACCCTCACAAGGGATTTCCAAATCAAACCAATGCACTATAATAGAGCAAAATTCTCAAGTTACAATCCTATTATAATTAGACCTCTACTCACAAGTTTCAGAATGAACTTGCTACACAGTAGGACCCTATCCTACCCAATCTAATTCCCTGACTAAGACTCACTCGTACTCACTGAGTACTATTCTCACTATTGTATGCAAAGATAATTAAACTCACACACACCCAAGAACCCAACCAATTACAAAGTAGAGACACTAATATATGAGAGGCAAGCAATGCATGAAATCCGAAACAATTGTGACAAAGCTAAAGACTTGGCAAACTTACACAATTAAGCACACTTGGATTTTCTTCACGCATAAACTCACAGAAAATGAGTTTTCGGATCTCTACTATTTAAACAAGACTAGCTTGTATAGAAAGTAGGGTTTTAAAAAGATAAACATGTAAATTTTCCTAAATCCAAAAACACGGTTTTTAAGTAAATCTTTTAGAAGAAAAATCTTTTAGGAAATTCAATAAAGATAGATTATCTCAAAGAATAAAATCTTTTTGATAATCGATTTTTAAGAAAATAAATCATGTTTAATAAAAATCTTTTCCTAAAATGTTATCTTTTTAATTTTCCAATTTTAAGAAGCTTGCCAAGCTTTTGTCATGTTTCTAATAAATCTCATGCATAACCTACTTATCATATTTACAACAATTACTAAAGATAAAACATTATTAAAATTAAATTGCTGCGTCAATACTCTGAATATGTAGGATGCTTGGGCTTCACGCAGTCCAGGACTAAGTTCCTGCTGTTAATTTCCTTCCAGTTTCAACCTGGAACTTCGCAGACCAAGTTCTTCCAAAACTTGTTGTCTTCAATGCAGACCAAGTCAATTTCTTGCCTTGCTGTCTTCAGGTTCCTGTTAAGGAACTTCATTAGTTATAGTGAGGAAACTCTTCTTCTCTCTTCCTTAACTTTCCTTGAGATCTCTAAAGTGTCTTTCATAAACAAGGCTACTCTTCCACTTCCAAAGTCAACTTCACATGTCTAGATCACAATACTTAGAAAACTCTTATTAGTTTGATCTGAAGTTTTCTTTGTTTAAGTTCATCATCATCAATATCTTTAAGCTTCAAAAATTTTCCCCTTTTTGATGAAGACAAACTTTAGCAAAATTTGAAGAAAAGTTAAATCTAATGAGAAGGACATAATTTTGTAATTTTTGTTTTTGGAAAGGAAAATCAAACATAAAACTTCAAAAATAAACAAAAGTTAATAAAAGAGAACAAACCAGAACAAGACTGAAAGACAGAAAGTAAACAAAACATGAAGTTAAAACTAATAAAAACTTAAATAAACAATAACACAATAGCATCAAAGAAACTTTTGATACTTTATCAACTAGAACCCAGAACGACATCAGAGGAACACAATGATCCAAATGTTGATACATGAGAGATAGAAAGTTTATTTTTATCTTCCTACTTAAACAGAATATGACAACCATGTCCATTAAGCAAGCTTCACCCTTCTTCTGATATCTAGGCAGAATGGTTTTCTTTACTAAATTGAACAATAGTTTGTTTAGGGGAGTCAAATCATTATGACTCATGATATTTTTTCCCCCTTTTTCCTCTTAGAGATTCAACAATGTCAGCACCAAGAAAGTTCCCAATCTTCAATGTTGATTTTCCTTTCACATAAGTCTCATACCCCTTTGTGGGTACTTTCAGAATTTTGCCTAGGGTTTCTACATCAAACTCAATTTTTATATCATTAACTTTGCTTGATATAACCCCTTGTTTTACTTTAAAATTTAGACAAAATTCAGTTATAGCTACATGGTGCATGCAATTATTTGAAGCCCTAGAAAGAAAAAACTCCCACCCCTACTGAAACTTGATCAAATACAGAAATTTCAGAAACCTAGATTTTCTACACCAAGATAAATCTATGCTATGGAGAACTACATACCTTCCAGCTTGAGCCCCAAGCTTTGATTGATCAGTCGTAACGTCTTTTCCCATTTGATTGTCTTCCCCCTCTAATTCTCCAGTTCGAGCCACAAAATCCTCAACCTACTTGATATGCTCCACAACTGACTTCTCTTTGTTTTTATTTCTTTCGGCTCCTTCAATATTTCAAAGATGTCAGAGTTTTCCACTTCCTTGTTTGATGGGTTCTTCTCTTTAGGGTTTTTTTATGAAGTGGACGAGCTTTGAGCAGTTTCAGTTGGGGTTTTCTCTTTTTCTTTGTACGAGACCATGGTTACGGGTGAGATGATTTCTGGTTCGGACCTTGGTTCGTTTTGGGAGTTTTCAGAGGAACTAATTGAAGTAATGATGGCCATGGAATCAAGTTTTAGGAATATTTGAGAAGCTTTGAGAGAGTTTTTCATAGAGGGTAAATATGATTTGATAGTGATAATGTAAGGTGGGTGAAATGTGCTTTTATATTAAATGAACCGGTGTGATATAAATGAAGGGTTTAGTGCCGCTTGGTCATTAATTGAACAAGTTCAATATATTTCAAAATTTAAACAGGATTTTTTAATCAAATTCTTTCCAAAATTCATTTACTTTCCAAAATCAATTTATTTTCAAAATCGCATTAATTTGAAAAAGTGAAACACGTATTTGGAACACGCTTTATACACATATGCAATGTACATTACTAACACGTATTAGAGTGTTTGTTAACTAACCTCTATGAATTCACCAATGGTGACACTTCAGCTATGTTTAGCACACCATAATTGTGCTAGAAGCCTTTTAGCTCTAATTGCATTTATTTATGATTTTGCCATATCTTGGAACTTTAGAAGCAATCAAGTCACCTTGATCATCCCAGGTTCCAATCTCAATTTCTCAAACCTTTCTCTGTTCAAGGGCTTGGTTAGAATATATGCAATTTGATTTTCATTAGGACAAAATTATAACTTAATGTGCCATTGCTCCACATTATCTTTTAAGAACTGATGCCTAATGTGGATATGTTTGAACTTTGAATGTTGAACTGGATCTTTAGAAATACAGATAGCACTTGTATTATCACAATAGATAGGAACACATTTAAAGATAATACCAAGATCTCTAACCTGTTGCTTTATCCATAGCATTTGAGAATAACAAGTTGTTGCTGCTACATATTCAGCTTCAGATGTAGATAAGGCAAATGTGTTTTGGTTCTTTGAACCCCAAGAAACTAAACAAGGTCCTAAAAATTGTGCCATACCTGAGGTGCTTCTTCTATTAACCAAATCACTTTCATAATCAGCTTCAGTAAAACCATTTAAATCAAATGAGTCACTTCTAGGATAGAAGAGACCCAAATCATCAGTTCCTTTCAAGTAACGAAGGATTCTTTTTACTGCTTTTAGGTGAGACTCCTTAGGATTAGCTTTGAACCTGGCACATAAACTTACACTAAAAGATTTGTCAGGTTTACTAGCTGTTAAGTAAAGTAGAGAGCCAATCATACCTCAATACATAGTTTGATCTATGCAAGTTCCAGATGGATCTTCATCTAGTAGCTATTCCCATAGGAGTTTTATTTGGCTTTGCATTATCAAGCTTGTATTTCTTTACCAGTTCCTTAATGAACTTCTACTGATGGATCATAATACCTTCCTCAGTATGCTTAATTTGCAAACCAAGAAAGAAGTTCAGAACTCACATCATGCTCATTTCAAACTCTCCACTCATAAGGTCAGCAAAGTACTTGCACAAAGATTCATTAATTGCACCAAAAATTATATCATCAACATAAATTTGTACAACTAGGACATCAGCTCCATTGGATTTTAAAAATAAAGTTTTATCAATTTTGCCTCGTTTAAAACCATTTTCTAGAAGGAAGTTAGATAATCTTTCATACCATCCTCTAGGAGCTTGCTTAAGTCCATAGAGGGCTTTGTTAAGCTTATAAACATGGTTTGGAAACTCTGGATTTTCAAATCAAGGAGGTTGTTGCACATAGACGTCTTATTTTAATAAACCATTTAAAAATTCACATTTCACGTCGATTTGGTACAACCTAAATTCCATGTAAGCAGCAAAAGCAATAAGAAAGCGAATAGCCTCTATCCTAGCTACTGGAGCAAATGTTTCCTCATAGTTTATCCCTTCCTGTTGATTGAAACCTTGTACAACCAATCTTTCTTTATTTCTGACAATAATACCATGCTCATCTAGTTTGTTCCTGAATACCCATTTTAGACCAATTGTCTTTTAATCACTTAGTCTAGGTTCCAGATGCCAAACTCTATTTATTTCAAATACATTTAGCTCAGCTTGCATAGCATTAATCTAGTAAGTGTCAGTTAAAGCTTCAACATAGTTCTTAGGTTTCATGGAAGAAAGAAATGCATAGAATGCACAGAAGTTCCTAAGCTGAGATCTGGTTTGAGCTCCTTTTGTAATATCGCTCATGATTGCATCTACTGGATGTGATTTCTGATGCTTCCAGGACTTTGGGGGCAAAGTCCTTGATTGGATACAACCTTTCTTGGTTGTTGTTGACTGGAACCTATGTTGTAACTTCATCTTGTGACCCAGTTTGAACTTCTTCTAGAACTTCAGGTTGTTCTTGATCTAGATTTTGAACTGGAGTTCCTTGTGCATCTTCTCTATTTTCCTATGTATTTGCTTCATTGTTCTGCTCGCCTTTATTTTCTACAAGCTGCTTCTCCAATGATGATACTTCTTCATCTTGATCATTCTTCCTTACAAGTCCTATCTCGAAGTTATCATCATCATTCTGTACATCATACATATTATCAGTTTCATCAAAAATTACATGTACAGACTCTTCAACACACATTGTTCTCTTATTATAAACTCTATACTCTTTACTATTTGAGGCATATCCTAGAAATACCGCCTCATCAGTTCGTTCATTAAACTTTCCCAAGTTCCTTTTCCCATTATTATGAACAAAGCATTTACAGCCAAAAGATCTAAAGTAGGAAATATTAAGCTTTCTCCCTTTAATGAGTTCATAGGGAGTTTTGTTGGTGATGGCTCTAACAGATACTATAGCATGTTGTGTTCACTACTTCCGCCCAGAAGTTCCTAGGCAATCTACTTGAGATCACCGTAGTTCTAGCCATGTCTTCAAGACTTTTATTCTTGCGCTCCACCACACCATTTTGTTGTGGAGTTCTTGGGGCAAAGAAATAGTGATCCATTCCATGTTTAGTGCAGAATTCATCAAACTTGGAGTTTTCACATTCTGTTCCATGATCTGATCGTAGATGTATCAATTGATTACCTGTTTTCTCTATTCTTTCTTCACAAATGCAACAAACTCATCAAAAGTTTCATATTTACTTAAAAGAAAGAATACCCAAGTATACCCTGAATAATCATTAACAATAACCATTACATATTTCTAACCACTTCTACTTTTGATTCTCATTGGACCACAAAGATCCATATGTAAGAGTTCCAAAGGTCTTTTCGTGCTTACCATCTTTTTTGGACTTGAAGGAAATTCGATTATGTTTTCCTCTAATACAAGCATCACAAAATTTATCATATAGGAACTTAATGCAAGGAAATCCTTCCACTAATTCCTTGGATCTAAGCTTATTAAGCAAAGTAAAACTTGCATGACCAAATTTCTTATGACATAGTAGAGGATCATCCTCAATAACACTAAGACATGTTAAACTGCTCTTAGGAACTTTGTTGAGATCCACAATGTATGTGTTCCCTTTGCGAGTTCCTTCTAGAATTATGTTCCCAGTGTTATTGTGGATGATTTTACATTTATTAGAAGTAAAGCTAACTGAGTTACCTTTGTCACAAAATTGTGAAATACTTAACAAGTTGTGTTTAAGACCCTCGACCAAAAATACATTATCAATAGCATGGGAACTTGACCTTCCTCCCTTACCAATAGCAACAATGTCACCTTTCATATTATCACCGAAGTTCATAGTTCCACCATAGTAGGCATCAAAGGAGAGAAATCGGGATTTACCTTCAGTCATGTGCTTAGAACAACCACTGTTGAGGTACCAAGTGTTGTTCCCCCTCACTGGAACCTGCATGAAGAATCAAACGTTAATATCAGGAACCCAAGGTTGTGTAACAGATGTTGAATCAGATTTCTCAACCCATATCTGTTTAACATGATTTTCATTTTTTAAAGTGCTTTTTTCTTTCTTGGGAAAATTAACTTTCTTATATCCAATTTTACTACAGAAATAACAAACAATACTACTCGATAGGTTCACATACTTCTTTCCTTTCTGGAACTTCTTCTTATATCCCAACCCTTCAGTTCTCTTGGTTTGAGCATTCACAATCCAGTCAGGCACATTGTAATTAATGGGTTGTTTACCTTTTCTAACTTTTTCAAGTTCCCCCTCAAGATTAGCTTTATCCAATTTTAGTTCTTCTAAATCAGATTTTAACTTTTCAAAATTTCTATACTGATCACGAAGAGGAACTTCAAGGTTAGGTACAGCTTCACCAATTTTAAATAAGAGAGTTCCACATTCAAAAGATTATTCTCATGTTTTAGTCTTTCAATATTTTATTTTAAGTTAACATTGTCATAAAAAGACTAAAGAACCTATTTTGAATATCAAATTTCATATTGTCCATCCATTCACTGTGTTATTTGTAAGTTTCAAGTGCCTCGTCACTTTGTGCTTTAGCTCTGTGGAGTTCCTTTAAATCTTCTTGGATATCTAAGGTAATATGTATCAAATTCTCTTTAGAAATATGTCTCAGATCTTTTGGAGAAAACCATATCTCATCCTCGTATTCTTGTAATTTGGCCTTTTCATCAGTCTTATCCATAAGACATAGATGAGCCGTTTCTTCTGAGGGTTGATCTTCTTCTTCATCTGAATTTGAGTCTCCCCATTAGGGGTGTTCAAAAATATCCGGTCCAAAATATCCGATCTGAAAATCCGATGATCCGATCCGAAATTTTGGATATCTGATCCGGTTTTTAAGGTTTCGGATATTTCGGATCGGATATCCGAAAAAAAATTCGGATTTTCGGATCGGATACGGATCGAATTTTGTCTGAAAATTTTAACTACCCGATCCGAAAACCCGACTATCCGATCCGAATATCCGACTATCCGATCCGAAAATCCGGATATCCGATCCGAAAATTTGGATATCCGAAAATTTCGGATCGGATTCGGATCGCAATTTCTCCGATCCGAAAATGTCGGATATCCGAATTTTCGGATCGGATCGAATATCCGAAATTGAACAGCCCTACTCCCCATGCAACCATCATTGCTTTCTTTACATTCTCCTTGGTAAAGTAAGGCTTGTAGGTTTTCGACTCCTTGGCCCGTTCCTTTCCTTTGAACTTACCTTTATCATTCTCTTTTAGAGGACAGTCCCTTATGAAGTGATCTTTGGAGCCACACTTGAAACATGTAGTGTCTTTGGAACTTGCAGCCTTCTTGTTCCTATCAAACTTCTTGTTGTTAATCATCTTTTAAAACCTTCTTACTAGCATTGCCATCTCTTCCTCATTAACTTCTGATTTATCCGAGTCTTGTACTTTAAGAGCAAGGCTCTTGTTCTTGGAACACTCTACATTGGAACTCAAAGGAATTTCATGAGTCATCAATGAACCAGCTAGCTGTTCCATGTTGAAATTTGTAAAATCCTTGGATTCCTACATAGCAGTAACCTTAGATCTCCATCGTTTGTCTTGTGGTAGACTCCTCAAGACCTTTCTAGCCTGTTCATCTATAGGGATGTGCCTGCCAAGGGAACTCAGTTCATTAATTATATCATTGAACCAAGTGAACATTTCCTCTATGGTTTACTTAGAATGCATTTCAAACCTCTCATATCTAGACATTAATAGATCAATTTTGGAACGTTTACCTCATTTGTACCTTCATGAGTAACTTCCAGTAGATCCCAAATCTGTTTGGCAGTCTTGCATCCCATGATTTGGTTATGTTCATGGGGTCCAAGACCACAATAAAAATACTTGATAGCTAAAGCATTTAAATCAAGTTTCTGATAGTCTTCTTTATCGAAATCAGAAATAAGTTTAGGAATTATCTCATTTTTGTCATTGGTTGCCTTAAAGTCACAAGATTTAATAACACACTAAACCAGGTAATTTTCAGCCTTGATGAATATTTCCATCCTGTTCTTCCAGTAGGTATAAAACTTACCATTGAACATGGGTGGACGTTGGGTTGAATAACCTTCTTCAAGTTTCTCTTTGTAGTTCATCTTTTCTCAGGAACTTACTCAACAAAGTTATCTGCTTACATGTGAGAACCTTGCTCTGATACCAATTGTTAGTTGTGACGAACACTACAAGAGGGGGGGTGAATTGTAGGTGAGATCCTATTGACTATTTTTCACAGAATGTAAAACAAACTATAAAGGAACTTGCAACGCACTCAATATTTTACGAGGAAACCTTCCAGGACCCAACTAGAAGTAAAAGCTCGACCCTCGCAAAGGATTTCCAAATCAAACCAATGCACTATAATAGGGAAAATTTCACAAGTTACAATCCAATTATAATTAGACTACTACTCACAAGTTCCAGAATGAACTTGCTACACAGTAGGACCCTATCTTACCAAATCTAAGTCCCTAACTTAGAATCACTCATACTCACTGAGTACTATTCTCACTATTGTATGCAAAGATAATTAAACACACACACACAGACACACACACACACCCACCCAAGAACCCAACCAATTACAAAGTTAAGACACTAATATATGAAAGGCAAGCAATACATGAAATCTGAAACAACTGTGACAAAGCTAAAGACTTGGAAAACTTACACAATTAAGCACACTTAGATTTTCTACACGCATAAACTCACAAAAAATGAGTTTTTGGATCTGTACTATTTATCCAAGACTAGCTTGTATAGAAAGTAGGGTTTTAAAAAGATAAACATGTAAATTTTCCTAAATCCCAAAACACGATTTTTAAATAATTCTTTTAGAAGAAAATCTTATAGGAAATTCAATAAAGATAGATTATCTCAAAGAATAAAATCTTTTTGATAATCGATTTTTAAGAAAATAAATCATTTTTAATAAAAATCTTTTCCTAAAAACTTATCTTTTTAATTTTCCAATTTTAAGAAGCTTGCCAAGCTTTTGTCATGTTTCTATTAAATCTCATGCATAAACTGCTTTACATATTTACAACAATTACTAAAGATAAAATATTATTAAAACTAAATTGCTGCGTCAATACTCTGAATGTGTAGGATGCTTGGGCTTCACGCAGTCCAGGACTAAGTACCTGCTATCAATTTCCTTCCAGTTTCAACCTGGAACTTCGCAGACCAAGTTCTTCCAAAACTTGTTGTCTTCAATGAAGACCAAGTCAATTTCTTGCCTTGCTGTCTTTAGGTTCATGTTAAGGAACTTCATTAGTTCCTGTGAGGGAACTCTTCTTCTCTCTTCCTTAACTCTCCTTGAGCTCTCTAAAGTGTCTTTCATAAACGAGGCTACTCTTCCACTTCCAAAGTCAACTTCACCTGTTTAGATCACAACACTTAGAAAACTCTTATTAGTTTGAAGTTTGCTTTATTTAAGTTCATCATCATCAAAACCTTTAAGCTTCAACAAAAATGGTTCATACATACTTATAATATACGAAGACTAGTTAACTAAGAAAGACTCTAGTACTTGTTAGGTTCATTCACTTCAAGTCTTGAAGCCTCCTTTGGATAAAAGCATATTAATATATCTCTTTCTTGATCTTTAATAAGAGGGATAAGATGCTTCAATTCATGGAATGACTTGTTGCTGAAAAGATAAACAATTAAAAAGAACACATCAACAAATCAAGGTGTCTGTCATCACTTCAAAACTTTAGAAACCTATCATTTTCAAGTTTCTTATTGTAGACACTTGATTGTGTCTCCCTAAAAACCAAACCCATTGATGAATATCTTTTAAGTCATTTGATTATCGAACAAGGTGAAATGTTAAAAGTCTTGTGATGCAGTTGTTTTAATAAAAAAATACTTCTTTCTGTATTCGTAAATATTTTTTTTTTTACTCTATTTAATGGAAAATGTCCAGTCCTGTTTAGTTTGGTCCATTATATGGGTCCAATAATAGTGTAGTTGGACTGGACTCGAAAAGAGCTTTCCAACGATATATTATAAGCCTAATTCCAATGAATAATGATGAAGTTATGTCCAAAATACGAAATTGGGCTCAAAATGGTTTTATGCGGCCTAATGATCAAGAGGAGGGCCCATTAATTATTATCCCTAAAGTTATTAGGATTGATTTTAATCTTCTAGAATAATCTAGAAGTTTATCTTAAATTCTAGTAGAATTAGGATTGATAATTATATCTTTTAGAAAATAAAGAATTTTATTTAGAATAAAAACAAGTGTTTTAAAGATTAAATTTGTTTTTAAAAAAGAAGGACGGATGCTAATTAGTCTAATTTAATTAGATGGAGGACTCCGTACGGTTTTAAGTTAACGCGTTCTCCATTGCAAAACGACAGGACCCATCGTGTCGCGACGGAGCCTGTCGCGCCGTTATGGTTGGACACTGTCGAGCCACGATGAGAGCAGTTTCACTCCGAATCGAATTCGATCTTTTCTGATCGTTTCGGGACTATTTTCTCTTAAAATAGGGTCGTTATTCCCCGTTTTCAATCATCAACAATTCACCAACAATCATCTAATTCCATTCTCTTCTCTCTTCAAGATAGAAGCTTAGTCTTTCTCCCTCTTTCTAAGCCTAGCCTTTTCAAATACAATATTCCTCCTTAACGAGACACTAACACACATAGCCAAGCTCGAAGTTTCCTTTGCCCTAGACGTGAAAGGTTGATAATTTCTTAAGTTTTGGTCCTAAATCCTATTTCAATTATTTAAATTAATTTTTTTATTTAATATTTTCGTTGAAGTTACTAATGTGTTTATTATTTTGATAGAAAGAGATACGAGGCAACAAAGTAAGTTATTTTATTGTTATATTTCTATAAAAAGCATGTTGATATTATATTAATTCCTAGTATCATGTTAGGATGTTATTTATTGATTTCTAGTATCATGTTTAGGTTGCTTCCTATTCCCTTCTATCATGTTAGTATAATGTTAGGGTTAAAGATTTAATCTTTATTGTTTAGTGACATGCTAGGATTTGTTATTAATCTTGTTAGTATTATGCCTATGATTTTGCTAATAATATTGTTATGCTTTATTGAGATTTTTATTATGATGATGATTTGTTATATTAATATTAATATGTTGCTTGATATATTATTGTTATTGCTTGATCACGCCCTCTCTTGTAGGATTAAAGAGTATTGGTATTTGAAATAACGCTTAATAAGATAATTAATAATTTTGTTTAGGCTAATATGATTTTAATTCAAGTGATTGCCAAAAATAGATTTATTTGTGCATTAATAATCAACCAACATAGATTAAATAGGTTTAAATTTAATATATTGATTGTATGTTTGTCAGAAAACGCACATGAATATGAGAGGAATAATGTAGAGGCCTATTTTTAGGGTAGGTTCAATCTCTTTTAGGTTTGATTCACTAGTAGAAAATACATAATGGGAAGCGGTTCAAGCCCCCTAATGGGAAGCAGTTCTGAACCGCATGGGTTTAGGGGACTTGCCAATAGCCATGTAAATGGCAAGCGGTTCAGAATCGCTTCCCATAGGGGGGAAAGGGAAGCGGTTTGGCGCCAAAACCGCTTGCCATTTGTTAATTTTTTATTTTTTTATATATTAATTAATAATAATAATATTATTAGTGACCTATTTTGATATGCACATTAATATGTAATTTTAAAAATTATTATTATTATTAATATTATTATTAATTAATATTAATAATTAATAATAATTAATTTAAAATATTACAAATTTAAGAATAATAATTCAATAACAATAAAATGCATAATAATAATAACATATATAAAACTCATAAATAATATATAGTACTAATTACAAATAAGTAATATAATGTACATATTTAAAAAAAATAAAAAAAGATAGTAACTAAATATTAATTGTTCATAATAAAAAAACTCAATCTCATTATCTAACTAACACATATATATTACATATTCTACCTAGATGCCATCAAATGTCACAAAAAAAGCCCACAGGTTGCGAATTTCATCAACTTCTTCCTTTGTTAAAGGGCCTTCCCTTTGAATCTTACAAATCTTTGGAAACAAAAAATACCAAACATTAAACATCATTCATATATTACATAAAATTCAAACTAATAATTAAATAATAATGTATATGTTAAATATTTCAAACATCATTCATATTAGTGACCTGTTTTGATATATTAAATATTTCAAAAATACCCAACATTAAACATCATTCATATTCATATTACATCACTTTATTAATTAGGTGTCTAAGGTTTGAAATCACATCAAAAGAGGGTTTTGTAATTTATAGGACGGTTGTTATCAAAAATCTCCCAAATAAGCCCTATATGACTTCTACTTTGCCCGATTACCACATTTCTTATATAATGAACTATTTCTTTATCATAACATGTCAATTATAACTAGTTTTAGGTGTCTAATGTTTGAAATAATAATAAATTAGCATTCTACAAAGTTTTAGGACCCTTTTACCAAAAATTGCCTATTTGACTTCTACTTTGCCCAATTTCTACATTTCTTATCTAATGAACTATTTCTTTATCATAACATGTCAATTATAACTATTCTTAGGTGTCTAATGTTTGAAATCATAGCAAATTAGCATTCTACTAAGTTTTAGGACGGCTTTTACCCAAAATCGCCTATTCCACTTCTACTTTGCCCGATTTCTACATTTCTTATCTAATGAACTATTTCTTTATCATAACATGTCAATTATAACTAGTCTTAGGTGTCTAATGTTTGAAATCATAGCAAATTAGCATTCTACTAAGTTTTAGGACGACTTTTACCCAAAATCGCCTATTTGACTTCTAATTTGCCCGATTTCTACATTTCTTATCTAATGAACTATTTCTTTATCATAAAATGTCAATTATAACTATTTTTAGGTGTCTAATGTTTGAAATCATAGCAAATTAGCATTCTACTAAGTTTTAGGACGACTTTTACCCAAAATCGCCTATTTCACTTCTACTTTGCCCGATTTCTACATTTCTTATCTAATGAACTATTTATTTATCATAACATGTCAATTATAACTAGTCTTAGGTGTCTAATGTTTGAAATCATAGCAAATTAGCATTCTACTAAGTTTTAGGACGGCTATTATCCAAAATCGCCTGTTTGACTTCAACTTTGCCCGATTTCTACATTTCTTATCTAATGAACTATTTCTTTATCATAACATGTTTATTATAACTAGTATTAGGTGTCTAATGTTTGAAACCATAGCAAATTAGCATTCTTCTAAGTTTTAGGACGACTTTTATGCAAAATCGCCTGTTTGACTTCTACTTTTCCCGATTTCTACATTTCTTATCTAATGAACTATTTCTTATCTAATGAACTATTTCTTTATCATAACATGTCAATAGTAACTAGTCTTAGGTGTCTAATGTTTGAAACCATAGCAAATTAGCATTCTACTTAGTGTTAGGACGACTTTTACCCAAAATTGCCTATTCCACTTCTACTTGCCCATTATTTACATTTCTTATCTAATGAACTATTTATTTATCATAACTTATCATTATTAAATAGTCTTAGGTGTCTATTGTTTGAAATCATAGCAAAAGATCATTTTACTAAGTTTTAGGACGGCTTTTACCCAAAATCCCTATTCCACTTCTACTTGCCCATTTTTTACATTTTATTTCGTTTGGACTTTTTTTTTCTCAAACCATCCCCATATTACCTAGTCTTAGGCATGTAATTTATGATATCACATCAAATCAGCACCCAACTAAGTTTTAGTACGATTTTTAACAAAAATCAGCGCAAGTGACTTATTTAGCTTATTCACTAACAAGTACGCAAAAATTACACAAAATTGCATGAGGTGCCAATGACAAGGCCAAAAAATTAATCCCTGGGCTGCTTCCCATGGCTGATGCAGCTGCTCGGTTGCTTGCACGGCTGCTGCAGCTGCCTTGGTTACTGCCTGGGCTGCTGCAGCAGCTGCCTTGGCAACAGCCTGGTAGCTGGTGCAGCTGCCTAGGGTGCAGCTGTAGCTGCCTGTGAAGCTACCTGGTGGCTGATGCAGCTGCCTGTGCAGCTGCCTAGGGTGCTGCTGCAGCATCCTGTGCAGCTGCCTGGTGGTTGCTGCAGCTGCCTAGGCTGCTGCTGCGACTGCCTGGGCTGTTGCCTGGCAGCTGCTGCAGTTTCCTGGGCTGTTGCCTGGCAGCTGCTGCAGTTTCCTGGGCAGTTGCATGGTGGTTGCTTGCAGCTGCCTGGCATAACCCGAGGCTGTTACCTTGGGTGTTGTAGTTGCCTCGGGTGCTCACTTTCCCATTTTCTGCATTTTGTTTCAAAGGACCTAATTTGTCCTTAGAGCAGACCCATATTAACTAGTCTTGGGTGTCTAAGGTCTGTAATCGCATCAAAAGAAGGTTTCACTAAGTATTTGGACGGCTTTTACTCAAAATCGCCTATGTCATTAGTACTTTGCCCGATTTCTACATATCTTATCTAATGAGCCATTTCTTTATCATAACATGTCAATTACAACTAGTCTTAGGTGTCAAAGGTTTGAAATCATAGCAAATTAGCTATCTACTAAGTTTTAGGACGACTTTTACCCAAAATCTCCTGTTTGACTTCTACTTTGCCCGATTTATACATTTCTTACCTAATGACCTATTTCTTTATCATAACATGTCAATTATAACTATTCTTAGGTGTCTAATGTTTAAAATCATAGCAAATTAGCATTCTACTAAGTTTTAGGACGACTTTTACCCAAAATCGCCTATTTGACTTCTACTTTGCCCGATTTATACATTTCTTACCTAATAAACTATTTCTTTATCATAACATGTCAATTATAACTAGTCTTAGGTGTCTAATGTTTGAAATCATAGCAAAATAGCATTCTACTAAGTTTTAGGACGACTTTTACCCAAAATCGCCTGTTTCACTTCTCCTTTGCCCGATTTCTAAATTTCTTATCTAATGAACTATTTCTTTGTTATGACATGTCATTATTATCTAGTCTTAGGTGTCTAATGTTTGAAATCATATCAAAAGATCATTTTACTAAGTATTTGGACGACTTTTACCCAAAATCGCCTATTTCACTACTACTTTACCCGATTTCTACATTTCTTATCTAATGAAATATTTATTTATCATAAAATGTCAATTACAACTAGTCTTAGGTGTCTAATGTTTGGAATCATAGCAAATTAGCATTCTACTTAGTTTTAGGACGACCTTTATCCAAAATCAAACCGAAAAAAAGTAAAAACAGGTACTTCCTCAATGTGTTGGGCTTCAGTGCACCTATTGACTATGTCATGCATAAACCTCATCACGTACAGGGCACAATCAACGCCGTTGTCTTGTTGCGCACACTAACATGACACAAAGTTAAACTAGTCATGCATAGCCATAACTCAAGGCAATTTTATTAAATAAATCAATATATCAAGGCTTTACCTTCGAATATTTCCACGTAGGACCCGCAATCGAACGACAATTCAACTTCTTCATAACACTTCAAAAAAAAAAAAAAAAGCATAAATTTAGGAACATAGCCACTCAATCACTTAGTTTATGATACAAAATAATGTATAGGAAGCGGTATGTACCTATTCAATAGGTTATTCACTAGCAACTTCCTTGGTGGCCATATACGAGCCGAGTCAAAGTAGTAGATTGTGTTATTGGAAACACAAATCACCATAAGGCTCCAATGTAGACTACATATATATTAAATCAAATATCAATCCATCAATTGTTATACGTCAACATCTATACTTAAAAACAAATTAAGAGTGACATATTTAAACTTACTCCTCAAAGAAAGGGGCTAATATGAACTTGTTTCCCGCACGCATTGATTCTCTAATACCCCGCTCAAGGTAATCTATCACATCACGAGGGTTATGCAAGCATTTGGTTACGGAGGTCTGCTCGGGGCATAACCACCCAACTGCTGCTTCACCATCGGGTTTACTACTTAGGAGCTCCTGTAGTGACCTTCAAGAAAGTAATGTGTGCAAGTAATTACTAGTTGCATTGTTTTGGTACGAAAATATCAAAAATACAATATGTTTAGAAATAGTCTCGTTAATTTACCTCATGAAAGTTTGAATGATGGAAATGTTAAGCATGGAACCGGTTAGAAATTCCGTCACATCCTCTCTAGAAATGTATGCGATCGCATCCTCATCATAGTGGAACAATGCCTTAGGCAAGTTCACTTGAATATGTGTACCCGTAGGCAACTCACTAACACGGTTGTGAAGAAAAGTACATGCTTTCGTAAGCAACTTAAGGACATTGGCTTCTACCAGTGGAGTACATGAAGCTCTCGAACTCTTCTTCGACACTTGTCCTTGTTCCATGCTCGGAGGACCTTCTTCCTTGGATTTTGGCTTCTCCACCTTCTTCCTTTTAGCGGACTGATTATCCATAGTAATCTAGTCACATAAAAGAACATGGTCATTGCACAAAGCACATGTTAATCTAGTTACACACAAGTAGTTACATACAAGTAGTGTTTACTTACCCCTCCTACCAACCTCAATCGATCACATGGCCATTGCACAAAGCTACCGGTCACGTCACGCAGCTTAAAAAAATCATATTCCTCTCTAGGCACCGGTAGTGGTAAGTCCTCAAACCCAGTAACTATAGAATCGATCCCGACCGAGATGTAATGGGTGCTAGTATTAGACTTAAAATGGACCTTGTCAAAAGGTTGTGCACTACCATACTCCACCAATTGCAATTGTCCACCAGTGTTTTCCCCGGGGTGAAGAAGCTCACAAGGCGTCTCTTCCTACATATTTGATTAGGAGTTAGGACATAAGTTATGAAATAACAAACGAAAGCCTAACATAAGAAAAGATGATTACGTAGTGAAGTTTACCTTAACATCTGGGAAAGGTTCAGGCATTGGATTTTCTCTCTTCAATGACTCTGCATCCATAGGACTAGGATCCTGCAAAAGTAAAATAATTAAACATGCAAACGACCTCATTTGACGAACTTCATATGACGTAATTCGTCCTTGTACTAAAATTACCTCTTTCTCAACTACTGGATCATCCTCGGGGCCTCCTGGGTGACTACATGAGTTTACTGGGGTACTCGAGGGAAATGGCAAAAGCGGCAAGTTCATGTGCTTCAGAATGACATTGAATTGACTTTGCATCTGTTCTTGCAGCTCCGCGCGTATCTCCTCCTTAATTGATTCCTTTTCCTTCTCATCAATACGATGTGGCAAATTAACACTTGATGTGCTTTTTCCTGATTTGGTGTATTCTGAACCCATCACCTTCTCCCACCCTAGTTGTTTCCCGCCAAAACCAATTACTCGCCCAGGGTGGTATGGTTTTCACAAAGCTAAGTGTAGGGAATAAATTTCAAGCGTTAAACCCCTAGCTTGAACCCCACTGTGATCATACACTTAAGGCATGGTGGCGTCCAAAGGGAAGGAAGCTATAGAAAAAGAGTCGCCAACAAGTTTTAGGAACTTGTAAACCGTTCATAGGATGAAGGTTACACCCCTTAACGATCCAAGAGATCGTCAACTCCATAAGGTCTAGAACCAAATAAGGGTTCGGGGATGAAGGTACAAATCCAACCTAAAAGAGATTGAACCTGCCCTAATAATAGGCCTCTACTTTATTCTGATCGTATTCATGTGCGCTTTTTAATTAACATGAAATCAATAGGATTAACCCTAAACCTGTTTAATCTATGTTGGTTGAATTTAATGCACAAACAAAACTATTATTGGCGATCACTTGAAATTATAATCATATTAACCCTAACAAGATTATTAATTATCTTATTAAGCGTGATTACAAGTACCAAATTCCCTTTAACATGCATAAAAGGTGTGATCAAGCAATAAAGAATAAATATCAAGCAACATAATCATAATAAATATCATGACAATAAAATCATAATAATAATCATAATAAATAAAATAATCATCATCAAAATAATAATAATAATATTCATAATCATCATAAATTATAACAATTATAATCATAATCATGTTCATGTTAATATTAAAGCATAATAAAAATAGCAAGATCCTAGGCATGATACTAACAAGATTAATAACAAATCCTAGCATGTCACTAAGCAATAAAAATCAAATCTTTAACCCTAACATGATACTAACAATCATAAATATTAGAAAGAACATAGGAAGCATCATAGCAACCATAATTAATATTAAAGTTACCCTAGACATGATACTAGGAATATCATAATAACAATATAAACATGATTTCTACATCATAATATCAATAAATCAATTAAAGTACTCATCACTGGCTTTGGTTCGACGTGAAAGGTACTCATCACTGGCTTTGGTTTTGGGGAGACACAAATGGGTGTCTACACTAAGGTGAAAGGATCATTTTCGATGCTTGGAGTCATCTTGCCTTCAATCACTTCCGAAGTATGCTCGAGCTGTAACAACACAAAAATTTATCGGTTCTAAGTACGATGTACTTGACAAGAAAATATAATTAATAATTAGTAAAGTTTGCTTACAAGTGCATCTGTTACTACTTTCTTATCCGGTTGCATGACATACTTGCTGGTTTTCTTGTCGATCCCATGCATAGCACACCACCAGTCAATTGCATGATTAACCAAAGTTGTGACCGTGGAAGAAAGTGGTTTATCAGATGATGACATTATGGATTTGGGGTATAGACCCGCTTTGATCCACTTTGGTCTAGACTCCGCAAATGTCTTACAACCCATATGATGGCTATACAATTTCTTCCCGTCATTGATTCTAGCTTGTTCGCTTTTTTCCTACACATTCAGAAATATATGTTAGCATCAGTCTTTGTAAGAAACTAAATATCAATAGCCGACTTATAAATAAAAACATACAAGTGCGGTCCTAGTGGAAGATTTTTCCACAAACTTTTCCTAGTCCTTCATCGTTATTTGTGGATATAAAGCCCACGGTTTCTTATCAGGTTTCTCCTCTTCTCCATCAGCAGTCACATTTTTCTTTGGTCTTCTCCTTCTTTTCTTATGGATCCATCTCGTCCTCAAGTAACTCTTGAAGTTTTTGAATCTCTCTTGTACAAAAGCTTCAAAGACTTTTCTCTTGGCTGGCTCATCAGGAATATGGAACATACTCTGTAATTGGCGCAAACATCCACGTTAGGCAAGAGAAAAAAAAAGAAAAAAAAAAGTAAAAAAAAACCTGGGAATCGGGGCAGCACCGCTGCATCAACCCAGACAGCAGCCGAGGCAGCTGCAGCACCCAGGCAGCAGCCGAGGCAGCTGCAGTAACCCAAGCAGCAGCCGAGGCAGCTGCAGTAGCCCAGGCTGCTGCTTAGGCAGCTGCAACAACCCAGGCAGCAGCCGAGGCAGCTGTAGTAGCCTAGGCTGCTGCCCAGGCAGCTGCAGCACCCAGGCAGCAACCTAGGCAGCTGCAGTAGCCCAGGCTACTGCCCAGGCAGCTGCAGCACCCAGGCAGCAGCCCAGGCTACTGCCTAGGCAGCTGCAGCACCCAGGCAGCTACAGCACCCAGGCAGCAGCCCAGGCTACTGCCTAGGCAGCTGTAGCACCCAGGCGGCAGCCCAGGCAGCTGCAGCACCTAGGCAGCAGCCCAGGCAGCTGCAGCAGACCAGGATGCTGCCCAGGCAGCTGCACCAGCCTAGGCAGCTGAACAAGCCCAGGCTGCTGCCCGGGCAGCTGCCGGCTACAGCCCTTGGGTTAGGCCTGGGGGTTGTTTTTTGCAATTTTTAAAAATTTATTTTCCTACATATATATTAATTAATAATAATAGTGTGATTGGTATTAATTAATAATATATTAATCATACTTACCATTGTATCGTCCCAAAATGTTTGAAGCAACCCGTGAGGTATATCGGCGAACTCAAGTGTGATTGGTATTTTATGAGTTAGAATGCCAACTTGACTAGAAAATTTGTCGCGCCATTGGCCAGTAGGTTGACCTAACTCATCAAACTCAAGCACCCTAGGAACGCCGGGTTTCTTGAAAGCTTTTGTTGCACCCCTACTCCTTCTGTTCACCGGTGGCTTTACCCCTCCTCCACCACCGGTCGTTTTCACTTGGATTTGCATTTGAGTTTCACAATGTGAATCACCTACAACCTCGGAAACCACATTATCCTCAATAGGTGGGGCAGTTTCAGCTATACGCTCATATTCATCAAGCTTATGTTGGAACTCGTCATAAGCTTGGTCTTCCGGTTCCCCCATATCCGTCTCCTTTATTAACATCATACAACTCGTCATCATCATCATTATCCATATCCTCATCAGAATGAATGTTTTCATCAGGATCCATGATATGTGCACACCTACAGTAAACAAGCAAGGCATGTTGTTAGTCATCAGTAATGGCAATCAAATCTGAGGCACGAAGAAAGACAAACACTTACCCAACTTCTTTGGTTTCATAACAAATTTACATATAATCCTCTTAACAATTCATATATTTAGTTCATATTACATGCTTATACGTTGAAAATGCAAAATGGACGGGTCAGTTACATAGAACACTTGCTTAGCTTGAGATGCAAGGATGAATGGTTCAAGACTATCCCGCAAGTGGCAAAGATCTACAAGAGTGAAGTCATCATTTCTCACGTTGCGCCTATTATTATCGACCCATTGATCGCGGATAGATAGGTCGTTAAGCTACTACCCTAACCAAATTAATCATTTATAATACCTAAACCTACACTAAACTAGTTAGTGGCAAGTAAAGAGTCGAACAACTAGGGAAGCACGCTAATTTAACATCAAATATCACTAATGCAAGAGTGAAAAGGGGATTTTTTTTGTTGGTTTTGTTGAGTAGAACACTAAAACTACAAGTAAGCAAGAAAATGATGATTAAAATCAAAAGAAAATGACACTAGGGATACAAGGGTGTCCAATATGATTAGAAAGAGGAGAATAATGATGATTATCATGAAACATATGCCAAAGAACACAAGATTCTACCTAAACAATTCATTCTCATGCAATAGTCTAGGCAAATCAATGAAAGAGGTCTACACTAATAAGGATTATATTCTCATGCATCCTATTAGTTACAATCAAATCAAGAGAATAAAGAAGCACAATCCATAAAAACTCCACTTTGATAACTCATTCTCATGCAATAATTAAAATAGAGGTGATCCTAATCTAGTTCAAATCACTTTCATGCATTTAAACTAGAAAACATCAAATAGATTGCAACAATAATCCCATGCTAATAAAAATCATGTCTTTCATCAATATATGGCATAAGTTCAATCCAACCATCATCATTCATCCAATATCAACTCATATCTTCCACCCCCTTCCCCTAGCCAAAATTTTAGCCTACAGAAGGGAGATTAAACACAATTTCAAAACTAGAAATAAACTCAAGAAACTCAAAACAAAACATGATTAAAATCAATGAAATCAATAACAACTAGATGAACTAATAAGATTAACAAGAATAAACAACAATAAAACAAATAAATAAAACTAAAGGAAAGGAGAAGAGATTCCTAAAGAAAGGATTAATGAAAGATGAAAACTTGAATTCTTGCTTGATTGAAACTTAAACTTGAGCAAAGTTAAATCTTGGAAGAAAATTGAGCAATAATCTATTTCCTCTCTCTAAAAATTATCTAATCTAACCCTAAGAGAGAGAAGCTCTCCTAAACTAATTCAGAACAATAAAATAAAAGAGCCTCCTTTTAATTCCCCCCAAAAATGGGTATTTTTACTTAGCTAAATAAAAGAAAAAGAAAAGAGAACCAAAAGAAAAGAAAATAAAAAATAAAGAAAAGAAAAGGAAATAGAAAAAGAAATAAAATAAATAAAGAAAATAAAACCCAATCTCCCCCCCAAACCGTCAGCTTCCTCAACTTCTTCTATTTCAATTTGGCTGCTCTTGAATCATCCTCAACACCGTTTAATCGTCTTCATCAATTATCACCAACCATTTTCATCTTCAATCATCACCGCTCATCATCATCATCAATCATTAAGCTTGAAATCAGACCGTTCGATATTAATGAGCACCTCCATTCACGTGCAAATCACGTGAGAATTGACAATGATAAGAACCACAACGGAGCGGCCGATTCGAACCTTAGAGCGCCCGCTCTGAAGGGTATCGAAATTTGGGGCTGATTTGGAGCTTGTGGCTGGGCTGCAGTGGCTCTGATTGGAGGCGCTGCTGTGTTACAGGTTGTTGGTGAGTGTGTGACGGTGGATGGGACTCGAATTTGTGGCAAAGGTAGTGGCTGTGGAGCTACGGGGTGAAGCAGGGGGCTGTTCTGGAGTGTGTGGCGACGCTGTGGTTATTTGACGGTGGTTAATTGTTGTTGTTTGTTGGGGAATTGGGAGCAATTTGGCTGGTGTGCGTGGTGAATTCGGGGGCTAATGGTGGTTGTTGGCGGTTTGTGAGCTGCGGGTTGCGAGTGGAAACAGGGGAAGGTGGTAGAGGTTGGTGTTGTTGGTGGGCTGAGAGCCGCGTGAGGTAGCAGGGGAGAATTGGTGGTGATTGCTGGCGGATTGGTGGTTGCGGCGGCTGTGGAGGCTGAATGTGGTGGTGGTTGTGGGGTTGCGTTAGTCTGGATGTGGGAATGCGCTTGATGGTGATTTTGGTGGCTGGAGGAGGCTGACGATTTATGGGAGCAGGGGAGCTACTCTGGTGGTTGTTTGGTGTGTAGAAGTGGCTATTGACTTTTGACATGAATTCGGAAACCGAACTCACTTGACATAAAACCCGAACACCTACACACAAAACCGAAGAAAGGGATTGAGAAAAATAAAATAGAACTAAGTAACCCAAACACACCTACAACCCAAAACCGACACGAGGATAGAACAAAATATAATAAAATAAAACGAAGTAAAAATAAAATTAAATTAGTAAAACAAAATAAATGACTAAATTAAAACAAATAAGAAAATGTGAGAAACTAGGAACTTATTATATAATAAGAACTAAAAACTTAAAATATAAACATAGAAAATAATAGAAATTAAATAAATTAAGAAAATAAGCTAAAAACTATTAAAAACTACTAAAATTCATAAAATAAAGATAAAAGATGAGAATAAGCAAATAATAGAAATAAAGAACAAAATGAGCTAAATTATTGGAAAATAAGCCGGAAAATGACTTAATAAATCACAAATAGCATGTAGCAAACAATGGTAAATTAAGGGGAAGTAATCTAAAGCACCCAACTACTCTCTCAAGCTAGAGGGATTACTTGAATCATGAATTCAACCTACTCTCGTGGTTACAAAGCATAAAACAAGTATTAAAGCATAATCACGATTACATAAACATTCCCTCGACTGGAAATTCTTATTCTCATGGCATTTCAAGTCAATTAAGCATAAGGGAGCTAACTCAAGTTCATCTCTTGATCCTTCATTGAGAAAGCTTGGATAATAGTTCTAGCAATGGCCATATATAAGAACTAAGCAATTAAACCACTTAAGCTCAACTAATTAACACCCAACAATTACCAAATTAGCACATGAAACAATAATTAGTGACTACATTGAGGGTTTTACCCAAACCCTAGAAAATTAGACTACTCACAATCCATGGAGATTAAAGCAATTAAGGTTTTCAAGCTACCCATGAACAAGATTTAAACTAAAGATTAAGCTAATTAACAATCTAAGCATACAAAAATCAAGTAAATAATTAAAAATCAAAGCAATTAAAATGGAAGAGAAGAGTAAGGAATGTTACTAGAAGCTTCAACTTTGAATAACAATGGTGGAACTTCTCTTCTATAATGATTGAGATTAAAATTTTCAAGCTAATAATCAATTAAAATCTAACTAATGATTTGAGAGTATTTGTGTTTCTAAGATTACAAACTAAGAGAAGGCTCTAAAAACTTAGATGCCCGTACAAAAGATCTAAGGGGATTATTATATGACCCCCAAATAAAAGGACGGAGAAAATAAGAGTCGGGCTCGTCTGCAGGTCAGCACGGACGTGGCAGGCTCGGCACGGACGTGCAGAGCAAGGCAGAAAGACTAATTTGATCTGGGCAAGTCGCACGAACATGCAGACTCCTACACGGACGTGCCTAGGGTGATGCATGGTCGTGTTGCACATCCGTGGCTCTA
Source organism: Chenopodium album (assembly GCF_948465745.1). Classification (NCBI taxonomy): domain Eukaryota; kingdom Viridiplantae; phylum Streptophyta; class Magnoliopsida; order Caryophyllales; family Amaranthaceae; genus Chenopodium; species Chenopodium album. The sequence goes on along the minus strand of NC_137836.1, from coordinate 58,039,538 downwards.
GCAGAAGGGTGGTGCTTGCTGGAACACCCCTGCATGGACGTGAAGGATGTGGCATGACCGTGCAGGGTCACTTAGGCCCTTTTTTCACCTTTTCTTTAGTTTTGCTATTTTGTCTCGGCTTTTAACCTCGGTTTATCATCCATATGCTTCAAAAAGGTCGTATTTGGACCTAAGAACTCAACAAAAACACTAACAACCCGTGAAGCAAAGGATACATAAAAAAATGCTCGATAATAGAGTAAATGTGAACCAAAACACCAATTTGTCAAGTTAACAAGGTTTAAAATCGCCCTAAAATCATATTGAATAACAAGTCATCACATCCCTCCAAGCTAATCTTTTCCTAGTTCTCGAGCAAAACAAACATGTCAAATCAAGAAGGAAGATTACTTGCTAATGATCAAACCAAGGAGAGGTAATAAAGAGGAAACACAAAAACACAAATCCGCATGGTAATAACCATAATCACTTTTAGTACAAGTGAAAAGCAATTTAAACCCCTAAGTCGCCTAAGAGGACGAGTTTTTATCTCGTGAGGGTTTCCATCGAGCATAATCCACAACTCACAAAAGTCACAATGAAACAATCAAATCACATCATTACTATCAAAGTATCAACACACACTAAAACCAATGTTTTTATTGCCAAGTCAACTCATCGAGATATAAATCACAAGCAAGACAAGTGAGCGACTTTCAAAAATTACTGATCATACAAATGTGAACATGAGTTGGGGGTAGAGAGGAGAACTAACAAGGTTGCAGTAGGATACTTCTTTAGACCTTTTACTAGTTCATTAGAGCACGTCTAGATATTCCAAAGTTGCAACAAGCCCTCTTTTGGTTATAAAATTCTCAAAATGCAACTCCACCTCCCAAAATGCACTCCCAAGCCCCTTTAACTACGCTCTAACCTGAGAAATACACAAGAAAAATCAAATTAGACAATGTGTGGTAGGCATCCACAAGTTGACCTCAAGATTAGAAAAACTTAAAATTTTGAGAATTTTGGAGGGTTTTTTTTTTTTTTTTCCAACATACATTGCCCTCGCCTCTTTTAACTATGAGCGACTAATATTAATGCACAAACAAATCTATTATTGGCGATCAATTGAATTATAATCACATTGACCTAAACAAGATTATTAATTATCTTATTAAGCGTGATTACAAGTACAAATTCCCTTTAAACATGCATAAAAGGCGTTATCAAGCAATAAAAATAATAATATAATATCAAGAAACAATAATAATAACAATAATCATCATCATCACAATCTCAATAATGCATAATAATAGCAAGATCATAGGCATGATACTAACAAGATTAATAACCAACCCGAGCATGTCACTAAACAATAACGATCAAATAAAGCTTTGACCCTAACATGATACTAACATGATATTAGAAAGAAAGAATAGGAAGCAACCTAAACATGATATTAGGAACGTATATGATATTAGAAATATTAGTTATTACCCTAAATATGATACTATAAAGACATCCTAACATGATATTAGGAATTAAAATAATTAAAGCATGATTTCTATATCCAAAGAATAATAAAAGTAATTAAATTACTGACTTGGATGCCTCGTATCTCTTTCTAATAACAAAATACACACGTTTGTAACTTTAAGGAAAATATTAAATCAAACAATTAAATCAAATAATTGAAATAGGGATTTGGGACCAAACCCTCAAAAATTGTCAACCTTTCACGTCTAGGGCGAAGGCAACTTCAAAATTGGCTTGGTGTGTCTAGAACTTGTGAATGCAGAATTTTGTAAAAGGGAAGGTTTAGAAAGAGGGAGAAGAATAAGCTTCTAGCTTTTTAGAGAATAGAGATAGTTATTGATGATTGTGAATGTTGATGAATAAAAACGGGGAAATACGACCCTTATGTATAAGAAAATAGTCCGGAATCGATAAAAAAGAATCAAAATTTAATCGGAATAAAACTGACCCCTGTCACCAGCGACAGAGCCCAGCGTGAAACGACAAGGATCACGCATGGCAATAGGCTATGTTGTTTGGCGCTGGTTTAAAAGATAAAACGCGCTTTGTACGGAATCCTTATCTTAATATAATTAAGCAATTAAACTCCATTTTAAATGAGATTTTATCATATAACACTTGTTTTATTTTAAATCAAAGTCATTATTTTTCTAAAAAGATAATTATCAATCCTAATGCCATTAGAACCCAAAATAACATTCTAGACTATTCTAGAAAATTAGAATCAATCCTATTAATTTTTTGAATAATAATTAATGGACCCTCCACTAGATCATTGGGCCATAACACTGTTTCAGACCCAATTTAGTATTTGGACCATAACTTCCTCATTATTCATCGGAATTTGGCTTATAATATGTCATTGGAAAGCTCTTTACGAGCTCGACCCAACTACACTATTATTGGACCCTTGTCATGGACCAAACTAAATTGGAACAGCTATTTACATTAAATAGGGAAGACCTTCGAAAACATAAAGAAATATTTTATTAAAACGACCGGATCACAAGACTTTTCACACTTTCACCTCATTCGATAATTAACCGACGTGAAAAGTATTTATCATTGGGTTTGGTTTTTGGGGAGACACATTTGGGTGTATAAAACAGAACACACTTTACATGTATGTTTCACCTTGACCATGTCTAAAGAGTTTTGTGTGCGCGTGTTTTCCGTCATTTTTTAGGGGGTAAGTCGGATATTAATCCTTTAATTAAACCATTTTGTTTAAACCCTATACTCGATTCCCAAATATATGAACTCTTTTTTTTTGCCTTTTTGTTTAAAAAAAAAAACAATAAAATCAAAGTCAATTTGAGTCAAGTCATTAAAATAAATAGTTTAACTTACAGTACTTGGTTAAGAAGAGAAGGGCGGCTAATCAAGGACAACGCTTTTGTTCAAATCTCACTTTTGATAAACCGATTTGACAAAAGAGAAAAGATAAAAGGATGATGGAAACACCAATACTAGCCCAACTATAGGATCCTATCTCGCTGATCCTGACTAGAGACGGTAGGTAGCAAACAAGCGCATGAGAACTCCTATCATGAGCAAGAGTGTCGGAAATGAGGATCAAGATAAAGATCCGTACTAGTTGCTCAGGTGTCGTCTCAGCTATGTCAAAACCATGGGCAAGAACGGAAGCCAACTCTGATCGCCCACTCCTAGGACCACCTTGAGGCAATAGCCGAGTCCTAATATGCTGAACGACAGCACCTAATAGCTGCGCTACTTCACTCGCCCCCCAAGTGAGGTCAGGAATATGTTGTACAGGCCACTCGGTGAAGCGCAAGCCACTGATCATGCTGAAATCCATAGGGGCCGCCGTCATCTCCCCCCAAGAAAAGTGGAATGTGTTTGTAGTATTGAAAAAATACTCCAATAATGCTCGAATCACTGTCGAACCACAACCTCGGGAGCTGCGAAATCCTACAACCGCTGAATAGAAATCTCCTAAACTGGCAAACTCCCACAAGGCGTTGGTGATAGGATCCCTGTGATGATCCTTTATAGCCGGGGAATCAAGTCTCCAGCTCCTGATCCATGATGGCGAAGCACGCCATCGACTACGCCGGTTAGTGAACGGTGAGAAATATGGTTCTCACAACTAGAAAACCAACTCGTCTAGTGTCCACGGAGGTGGAGTCCACCTACCCCTATCCGTAGAAGGGCGAGGTTCAATCTCCAAGGCATCGTCATCTATGCCCTCGGGAACTATGGGAGTGTCCTCTCGAAAGCCTGACGCCGGCCACGAGTAGAAATGCCTCGATCTCGTTGTCTAGGCATGCTACTACGTTCAAACAAAAATAAAAATCTAAATCTTTAGCATCATTTCCTAAGTTATTTAATTATTTATTCAAAAGCAGCTACCTCAAGTCGCATTTTCTGTTATACGCTAAATTTTTACCTCAATGCTAAAAATTATCAAAATCATAGAATTATTTCTAGTACTTAGTTTCTCCATAACTGTAGAAACCCATTTGTGTCTCCCCAATTATGAATACCTTTCACGTCGAGTCATAATCGAGCGAAGCGAAAGAGTGGAAAGTCTAGTGTTGCGGTTAGTTTTAAATTCTTTTCTTTCTCTCTATTTTTGATAACCTATTTTAAGGAAATAGCCATTCCAGTTTAGTTTGATCCATGGAAAGGGTCCAATAATAGTGTAGTTGGGTTGGGCTCGAAAAGAGCTTTCCAACAATATAATATAAGCCATATTCCGATGAATAATGAGGAAGTTATGGCCAAATTACTAAACAAGGCCCGGTTTGATTTTTATATGCGGCCTAATGATCTAGAGGAAGAACTATTATGATTTATCATTCCAGGAATGATTATAGTCTTCTAGAATCTTCTAGATGGTTCTTTTGAATCCTAATTTGATTACATTAATAAATGAGTTTTATTTAGAATAAAAGAAGTGTTTTTAAGGAAATTACAGTTTTACCCCCTCGTACGCTTAAATTTTATCAAAATAAGAAAACGCGTGGAAAAACTGGTTGCAGCACCGTAGCTGCAGTCTGTCGCCTAGTGACAGGCCTGGCGTCTAGCGACAGGTGCGTGTGTGGCGGCAACGTCGTGTTTTATTCTTTTCGAAACTCTGATTCGTTTTTTTATCATATCTGGCTGATTTTCTTTATAAACAGCCTCCTAAAACCTCCGTTTTTAATCATCAACTCACACCAAATCTCATCAAGAATTTCTTGATACTCTCTCTCTCTCTCTTATTCTAAACCTACTTTTTACAAAAAAAATTCCGCATTCACAAAGATCTAGACACACCTAGCCAAGTTCAATGTTGCCTTCACCCTAGACATGAAAGTTTTAATATTTCTGAGGGTTTGGTCCCAAATCTAGTCTAAACTTTCCCAAATCTATCTTTCAATTATTTAATTTAATTGTTTTAATTTTATTATTTTCCTTGAAGTTACTAACGTGTGTATTTTGTTATTAGAAAGAGGTACGAGGCATCCAATTAAGTGCTTTAATTGTTTAATTGATATTATGATATAGAAATCATGTTTAGGTTGTTATTTTGAATCCTAGTATCATGTTAGGATGTTTTATTGCTTCCTTGTATCATGGTTAGTGTAACAACTAAAAATTCCTAATATCAAGTATGATTAAAAGAATGCTTCCTATTTTCTTTCCTAATAGCATGTTAGTATCATGTTAGGGCTAAAGCTTTGATTTTTATTCCTTAGTGACATGCTAGGGTTTGTTATTAATCTTGTTAGTATCATGCCTAGGATCTTGCTATTATTATGCTTTAGCGTTGTTATGATTATTATTGTTATGATTTTGATTATGATTTATGGTGATTATTATTATGTTGCTTGCTATATGTTGTTATTGCTTGATCACACCTTTTATGCATGTTTAAAGGGAATTTGTACTTGTAATCACGCTTAATAAGATAATTAATAATCTTGTATAGGGTTAATATGATTATAATTCAAGTGATCGCCAATAATAGATTTGTTTGTGCATAAATATTCAACAAACATAGATTAAATAGGTTTAGGGTTAACCTATTGATTGCATGTTAGTCAGAAAGCGCACATGAATACGAGAAGAATAAAGTAGAGGCTTATTTCTAGGGCAGGTTCAATCTATTTTAGGTTGAATTTGTACCTTCATCCCCGAACTTCCAGTCATTGTTCCAGACCTATGGAGTTAACGATCTATGGGATCGTTATGGGGTGTAACCTTCACCCTGTTAAAGGTTTACAAGTTCCTAAAACTTGTTGGCTACTTTTTTGCTCCAGCTTCCTTCCCTTTGGATGCCACCGTACTTAAGTGTATGATCACAGTGGGGTTCAAGTTTGGGGTAATGCTTGAAATATTCCCTACAGTTTTTGGCGACTCCACTAGGGAGGATTTCTATTTTAATTGCTGAAATTTATTTCGGCAATGATTTAGAATGAGTGGATGAGACTCGAAAAATTATAAGTATTTCATGTGCGTAATTTTGATTATCATTATTGTCATATGCATAAAAAATATCTCATTGGAAAGACCATCCGTAATGAGTTAAAAACATAGGATTTTTTACACGTAGGAAATTTGAAGAATATCTTTCACAACTAGGATCGAAATAATGCTACGAAAAACTGGAGAAATTTTATCAAACACAGAAAGCTGCTAAGGCATGTAGGAACTGGCGTCAAGCAAACAGATTCTGTCGCCGATGATATGGCTCTGTCGCCGAGCGACACTTCTATCGCCAGGTGATATAGCTATATTGCGGTGACGATCTCTGTTGGCTGGCGTTGCGTTCTTCCAATACCGAGCCAGAAATATGAGTTCTAATTTCGACCAGTTCTAGCAATGTTGGCTCGATTCTACTTCCTGATTGAGTTTTTCTCACTTTTCTGAAACCCATATGTGTACTACAGATGGACATAACCCTCTGGGAATTCATGCTCCATCTACCTTATTGGATGCTCTGTGCAACAAAGGGTACATCCGAGAATGTTGTATTCACCAAACCATGGAAGCGAGTTTTAAACTTGCGGGGTCCCATCCACTCGCGCCAACCCTTCAAAAGGTAAGGCTTCCGCATGCTGCATCCGGACTCATAACCATGGACCCTCTTTGACTAAACCATATCTCGAACTTTAGAGAACAAGAGCCATGGTTAGATTGCAAACTCATTGCAATATTTTGACTACTTGACTACTTGTGCATCTCTTACTTGTGCATACTTATTATGTGACCAAACCAACCGTTTAGTTTGACTTGTGTTTGTAAATAAGTCTTAATAAACTAACCAATGACTAAAGGGCTTTGCTTAATTAATTGATTAATTAATTTGAGCTAAAAAATGTACCTTAAATCAAGTCATAGTTCCTTTAAGTCAACCCGGATTCTTATTCCCGTATACTGCACAAATGTCAACTTTTTTTGGTCATATCTGGAGTTCTAGGAAGAACTACGAATCATACAACCTATGGATTTGTAGCCCCGAGTTTTATCTTTAATTTGATGTTGGTTTCTTCGCAATCAGAATAACATATCGAAAGGAGTGACTAAATTACCACAGCCTGTCCATTTTAATGCATATACATGAAGCCTTAATTTAGTCTTTGCTTGAGTCTAGTCACATAGTCTAGCCACATGGTCATGACACAAGTCATAACATGTCACATACACTCACTGGTCTTAGCACACACTTTTTATATGTCACCATGACCATGTCTTAGGTTCATGCATGAGTCGTTTTCCGTCATTCGAGTGGGAGGTCCAATCTATTTCTATTCTCTTCCATATCCTCTTTTAATCTATTGCACGTTCAATTGAGCTTGAGTCAAAAATAAATAACAAATAACTTATCCCTAATATCCCTTCCCACAGTACTTGGTCAAGGAGAGAAGGGCATTTAATCCAGGACAACACCTTCGTTCAAGTTCAATTTTTTGATAAAGTAGTCGATCGAAAAAGAAAAGCTAAGAAAATAATGGCAAGCTAAGTCAAGAAGAAGTCAATGAGCTTAAGAAGCAAATGGCTGACGTGACTGAGGGGTTGAAGGCTTTAACCCTTCAAATCAATGACCCTGTAAAACAACAACAAATGAAGCTCATGCAAGACAACTTGAGCAAAATATCCAATGACTATAGATTCCAGGGCATTAGCTCACAAGGGGTCTTAGTGGACAAGGAGCTTCTTCCGCAGAAGTTCAATGCCAATGACATCCCTAAGTTTAAGGCAACAGATAATCCTTACTTCCACTTAAGGGCCTTTGAAACTATAATGAACTTTAAGGGGATTGATAAGAATATTTTTCACTCTTTATTCTCAATGTCTTTAGTAATCGTTTATCAACATTGGTTCTTTTCTCTTGATAAAGAAAAAACCTCTACTTGGGATGGAATAAAAAAGGCTTTCATTGACAGATATAAGTGTCATATTCAAATCGAAATTGACTATAGACAACTTTAGATGCTAAGACAAAAAGATAATGAAGGCTTTACTTCTTTCTTTAATAAGTGGAGGGAAACTTCCGCTAAGTTTATTGAGGTGCCCACCGAATAAGAATCTGTAAGGATGTTTATCAAGAATCTCCAAGAGAAGTATTTGAAGCATTTAAAATATCAACATAATTTGAATACTTTCAAGGCTGTCTATGACATTGGTATTGAATGAAAGGAATGGTGTCCTTCGAACAAGTGTATTATTCTGATAGTGGGTTCAAAATTATTAGAAAGCTAATATATTCAGTAAGGTCAAGTGATCGGAACGCCTAGGTGGAGGCCGCTTCCGATCAGTAATATTAATGTATAATTAATATTACATCTTAATCTTGACTGAACCCTTTGGGTCACACCCAAGAAATGAACGAACCGACTCGAAGAATTAATTCGGAAGAAACTAATGAGTCGCCCGAGTAATTAATATTTACGTCGGAAATTCGAGCTTGGAGCGTCGAAACCGAGTGTCGGAGAATCTCAAATGTCAATCCAAAATTTAGGATTTGGCAAGACAGGAAAATGCTTAAAGTAACAAGTAAAATCCTAGCCACGCAAAAGGCTAGGAAAGCGCGCCAAATAGGAGCGTGCCACGTGGCAGCACACGTGGCAAAACGCCATGTGGCAACGCGCGTGGCAGCCGCCACCAAGTGGTAGTGTGCCACGTTGGCAGCGCGCCACGGTGGCAGCACATGTGGCAAGGGCCGTGGACCCGGGTGATGGGTCATGGACACGGTCTAAAAGAAAGTGGCCCAACCGAACCCAACTTGGGGATCAAGGTTGGGTGACGCATAGTTAGTTCACAATGCATGTGAATTGTGTAATACCCCGTATTTTTATACGTATTTTATTTAAAGTATGTATTTTATAAAGTATTTAAATAGTTGTAATTATTTTAATTAAAGTATTTTAATTAATATTATTATTAAAGGAAAGTTTATTTAATTATTTTATTTAAAAGTTGGGGTTTTATTTTAGGAAAGTTTAATTTTCAACAAGTTTTATTAGGGAAGGAATTAGGAAAACCTAAAAGAGGAAAGTTTAGGGAAGAGGGTTAGTAGAGAAGGGGTATAAATATCCCACTTATGAGGCAAATCAAACTTTGCCCAGAGTGGAGAAAACCAATGTAAACTTCTCTCTCTCCTCCTTATTTTTATTTCTTTTTCTTTTTCCCCTTCCCCTTATTTTTTTCGGCTGCCCTTCTCCCTCACCACCGCTGCCAGCCACCGGTAGCTGGTGGCCGCCTGCAGCAGGCAGCCGCCGCCGCCAGCAACCGACAGCCGGTGGTGGCTACCGTTCTTCCTCCTCTTTTTCCCCCTTTTCTTTTTCGAACTATATATATAAAAAAAAAAAAAACTTAGCTTTCTTATTTTAATTTAACCTATGCTTAGATCTAATTATAATTTATGAGTTTTGGGATTTAATTTTGATGTTTGATAATTGTAATTGTATGAATTAATTTTCAGATTTGGTTTTTAATTAAAAAGCCCCAATTTTTGAAACCCTAGGTTCTTGTTTCATGATTTATTGAAAGATTATGATGTATAATAGGGTAGGCCTTTGTTTTAAGTGTTTTAAAACCAAATTACAGCAAGTTTTAAGTATAATAAAGTGCTAAAATTTTATGTAGAACACTTAATAATGGGTTTCTTGAAGAAATTTTAATTACCCACTAATTGGGACTTAATTTAGGGTGTTTTAAATATAATTTCAGCTTATTCTAATTAATTTATGAAGGGTTTTAAAATAATATATATTGCTGAAAATTTGTTTAGAGTGAATATTAATACTCTATTATGGATTTAATGTGTAGGAGACTTTGAAGTAAGCGATTTCTACTAGTTGTGGCAGTTTTAATAACGTACTCATGGTACGTTCGCGTACTTAGCATATTTTGATGATGTAGAATCATGCTAGGTTTAATTTCAATCAATTACAAGTAGTATCATGCTAAGGTTTATGTATTGAGTTGTGAATTATTGGTGTTGGTGATTGAATTGTGAAGCATGAATTATTTGTGATGGTTTATGGATTGGAAAATTATATTTTGGCATGATTATATGGACTACATATTTATTTATGGCATGATAGAGAGCATGTTTAATTAAACTAATTGTTTAATTATGTTTGGAATATTGAAAAGAAATTTTATTATGGTTCATATAATTTTTATTGATTCTTTAAGCATGAGAAAGGAGCTATATAAGTGTCTATGTACACAAGGAATAAATTATATGTTGGTGCCTTTGTGCACTTAAGGTGTTTTTAACACCGAGGGATAGGATCTTTGGCGCTTTATGCGTTTAAGGTGTCTTTGACACTGAGGTAGAATTAAAAAGGGTTCAACATTAAATATTATGTGGTCACTAAATATTCAAGAATTAAATTGGTATGTTTGAGTGATTGAATTATTATTGATGATTAAATTGTTATACTTTGAGGGTCATCACCAAGTCTAATAATATGTAAATAACGTAAAGTGAAAGAGATTACGCACCAAAACTCTTGGAACGTATATACCTTGAGTATGAACATATGGGGGGAGTTATGTGACTTTATATTTGATCATAACTTCTAACAGAGTACAGGACGCTGTATATTCCTTTTTATTATTATTATGCGCTGGAATTCCGCCACCTATGTGTGGCACAGGTTTGTTGCTGGCACGGTTAGCTCCCGTGTCAGTTAACCTCAATTTATTGGGGGAGGTATAGTTGGAAACCCGTTCGATGCGTAATCAACGCTAAATGAATTATTTAGTGTCTAGTTAAAGTGTCTTGTTTATTGTTGTGTGTGCTTGTAAACAGGTGCAATGATGTAAGTGTGTGTGATGATAGGAGAATGCATGTTAGTGTGTTTAATTACGGTTTTGTACTCAGCTTTGCTGATTGTGTGTGTGTTGTTTGTGTCTGGCCATGTCTTTATCTTGGCCCTACGATGATCCATTTTAATGGAGAGTAGTGGGGGCAAGTAGAGATACACTTTTCAGGTATTGAAGCATGTTCATGACGGGGCATGAGTGAAGAGAGAATCATGCTAGCTTCCATTAGGATATGATGTGTTTTATGCATTGAATATTTTATTATATTATTTTATGGACTAACACAAAAGTTTGGTTGTTTCGGTTTTGAATAAGGGCCTTAAATGGTTCCAAGTTGTAGTGGATTTTATTTGACTTTGGTTTTGTTGATTTTCAACTTTACTTTCGTTGGTTTGGTTTTTAAATTGTGTTATTTAAATAGTTTTGGTTTTCAAGTCTTCCGCCGTGTATCTTTGATAGTTGCCTTAGCCGTTTTCACGGTGGCGGTAATGTCTTAGATATTCCTAAAACGTATTTTAAAAAGAGTAAAGTGTGTATTTAAAGGAAAGGAATTTCTAGGGTGTTACAAATTGCCTTGGGGACCAAGTGGGAAAGTGGCCCTCACCTAACCATGTGAGACTTTTTACTTGTTCCTTGGTTTATTTAACTAAGAGTTGAATTCATCAATCTTTCCATGTGGGATCTTTTTGTGAAAAAGTCCCACATTGAAAGATGAGTGGAATTCACAAGCTATTCTTCCTTATTAAATAGCCAAAACATGGCTTGAGAATGCTTTGCTTGAGTAGGAGTTCAATAGGGCATTGCCTTTGCAAAAACCCTTAAACTCATATAATACTCGGGTTTTGGTCGGGCCTCGCTAACCTCGAGGCAATGGACCTAAAAGTCGGTAGTCGTTCTTGCGGGTGGATTTTCGTTGGAGGCTCTCGTGTTTTCGGGACTAAGCTTTCAAGTAAGAGCCCATTTGGTCGGGCGAAGCACACTCCAAAAGGTAATCATTTTATCTTAATCTTGTGTTTAATTTAATTATGTTTATGGTTTTATTTATTGCGAGTGCGGTCTTGTTTTTGGGTTGGTTTCCTAGGTGAGTCGGACTCACCAAACCCCAACAGCGGTATCGGAGCCTCGCTCGTTTATTTTTAAAATCATAATATTTTTCAAGGTGTTTTATGGCTTAATTTTTCTGGTTATAAGTTGATAATTATATTAGTAGCCGGTTTTATCCATTTTAACCTCGTATTAGAGCTGACTTCAGCTTCCGAACCCAGATTTCGACCCAAAAATAGTGAATTTTGGGTGGAAAAGGCGTTCTGGATATGGCTTTACCCGTTTAGGGCTCGGTTTATAGCCAAAAAACGACTAGAAATGTATTTTTCGATGGGTTTTTGGTTTTGATGAAAAATTTTAAGTCTTTTTAATCTTGAAAATTAATTGCATATTTATGGTGGTTATGTAATTGGTTCAATATATATTTTATATGCAATTTTAAACCGATTCTTTAGACTACGTACTTGTCTTTAGGGGATCGAAGTTGGGCCCTGGTTAACCGTAATAATTTCTCTAGAGAAAAGAATGAGCTTTTGTTCAGAGCAGGCAGAACCGCTGTTGCCTGATGGGAATTTCCCCCATATTGCCTTTGCTTTTGACTCACTTCATCTGAACCTTCTTGCTACTAAACAAAAGAAGGCGTAGCACCGAAACTTCTATTCGATCTACCGAATCAACTGTAAATTTAGCAGCTGAGAGCAAATTTGGCTTGGCCTAGTCAACTACTCGCTTACCGGGAGTTTAAAAACGGCCGATGAAAGGGATGACGGGAACGTTGGGGGACAAAGGGATGACCCAGTCATACTATTTCCAACCTTAAGCATACTTTCTTCTCTTACGTTATCGAAGGAGGCAAGAAAGGAACGCCCTCATCCCTACGCGCAAATTCTCATTGGATCTTGGTTGTTCATAACCGTAAAACCTAGCTCAAAACACCAAAGCCCCAAAAGGGACCTTGCAGTTAGTTGAGTAAAAAAGGTTCTATGAGTGGGCAGAAATTGCAAGAACTAAATGCGGAAAGTATGGAAAAACATTTGTTAGGCATTGAACCTTGCCTTAGGTGCTGAGTGGTGTCCTTCCCCCTTTTAGTTGAGTTCTTTGAATCGCTCATTGACTCTTTCAATTGGACTTGTCTCGCTTAACTCGTCGAGTAGTGACTCTCCCGGAATGAAGTGGTCAACTGGTGAAATACATCGCATCAACCTGGGTGCAATTCATTTTGATGTTAGTCATATAGGTTGCACAGAATCGACGCAGTTGAACCGTGCTTTAGACCACCGGGCATAGGGCAATGTCGCTTGTAAAGCTCATTCGTTGAGGTTTTCTTTTCTCTTTAAGAGAGAAATACCTTTACGTTGTTAGCGCTTTTCTGACTGTGGGCACCTATGGTTCTACACCGGCAACCATAGTAGCTGCTACTGTTCGCATATCCGCTCAAGCAAGCCTGCCCAATTCTACTCAGTGAACCACTACTCCAACAATGCAAAGGCAGATTGGGCAGTTTAATCCATAAGGGAATGATGCTCTGTTGTGCTCTTCAACAATTCTGTGTAAGTAAAGCTTCTCGGTCCCCACCTACTTACTTTTCAAGTACTGTCTTGGCTTCGCTATCACTCCTATGTAGTGGTCGGCCTTCTAGAAGCTTTGCCAGAGTTTCAAGAGAATCGAGGGCGCGGAGAAGAAAAGGCCAAACACTTCGGCTTAATCTAGCAGTCATTTTATCAGTGATAATATTACAATATCTTCCCCTCTTTTTTTCCGTGTTCGATATCGCTTCTCGTCCTTTTAAATAGACTATCTTTCCGCTCGCGCGCAGGCTTGCCTCTTTTTTTAGTGGGTGATTCACTACAGAAGCGAAGAAAAGGAAAAGGGGGTACTACGAGCCCTCTGCCCCACGCATCTATTCATTCTTTATCAAGTACCATTCAAAGGTTGCATTATCGGTTCGATCCTTCCCAGTAAAATGCGGCGTGTTCGAATTCTGATCGATCATGTGGAACAAGATTTGATTCTGCAAGCGGTTAGCGAGAATAGGTTCGTAGCCAAGGTAGGGCAGAGATTCCGAGACCCTAAGACGACTCCACGGTCTTGCGCAGCTAACAGGAAAGGGCTCGTTCCGGGGAGATACTACGGATGAAGCAAGACCCGGGTTTTTACGAGCGCCAAGTCATCGACTGACCAATTTCTTTATTTCAACGCTGTCCCTTTTTCCAGTTCTTTAAGGAAAATAAGGGACTGGCAGCTGCCCGATATTGCTTTAACAGATGCTTTACCTCCTGGTTCCCACCTGTCCTGTCCAAAACTATGTAACTCATCTGAAAAGTAGATTAGCTCGGAAAGCAAGAATGGTTTCTAATTCAATAGGGAAGTTTTGCCAACAATGTAGCGGGTGCAAAAAACCTTATCTAGCACTGTAGCACAAGTGCGGAGTTTTGCGAATTCTCCCCGGAACTAGAAGCTTGATATTGGGCGGAGTGGGCTTTGTTTGCTGCTTTGCAGAGACTAGGCTAAGCCACGTGAATTGGCCTCACCCATCACATCATCTTGGGAAGCTCCTCCCTCCTCAACAAGCTCCACCTCCAGAATATCTAGAAACGGTTGGGCCCCGTCGTTCGCCCATTAATAAATGGACCATTTGCGCTCTTCGGGCTGAGGTCCAATTCTAGGCATGATTACTTGGTGGTAATTTGTGTTTGAAAACTTGGTTTTATTTTTCACATAATTGCAAATTAATTCCATTAAGTGTGAAATTGTTGTTCTTTAAGGCTTCCAAGTACTAAAGATTCAATCTTTAATTATGTTAAGTGATTGAAAACTTTCAGTTACTAAATTCCATGAATTTTATGTTGAACTTTGTTGATTTATTCATTTTTTAGTTGATTAGAATCATAAAGTTTGAAACTTGTGGTAGAAATTTGTTTATCTTCATATTGGAAGATATAATTTTTCAAGGATTGACAAGTATTAAAGTTGGAATTTTTATTGAACTTATGTTTGTTTTTTCAACTCCCTTTTATTTTGTCAAAACTCAAGATTAATTTAAATTAATTAAATTAATAGTGAGTAATTTCCTTCTTATTTTTGTTGCACCAAGTTAAACCAATTTTATTAAAGAATGGTTCTTGGAATAATTTTAGTTTTATGCACTTGGATGAATTTATTTAAGTTGGACTTGTTATAGTTTTAATTTTTTCTCAAAATTAATTGATTAAGTATGTCACACAAAGTCGGGATTTTTCCCGAAGCATGAGCATCAAATCGAGGCCTTAGAGCCCCTAGCATGCTCTCGGCCAGCCGGGTTTCTCACGCAACCCACAAGGGCTGCCAAGGCTGCTTGGCACCTCGAAATGGTGCACATGCTCGTGGTAGCTGCTGCACGTGCAGCCCTTGGCGCACCATGGCAGCCTTGCGGCTTGCCGTGGGTAAGCCGCCTAGGGTGCTTGCATTTGAGCTTACTTGAGGATTGTTTTTTTTTGCGCATAGCTTGGTACATCATTAAGGGGAATGCGCGTAGACATTGATTGTGAAGCAATGTTGTGCAATGAGATCGTGCGAGTTGTGTGAGAGTTGTGAGCACTCCAAATCTTAGTGCTAGGCACTTGGATATTTTGGACTACGTAAAGTTTTTCTTATTTTTCCGTTTTAATTATTTTATTAATCTAATTTGTTTTTAATTATTTTAATAAATTTTGGAGGCTAGGCCTCTGTTTTTCAAGAGCGGCATTTGCAAATTTTATTTTGGCAAATAATTGGGTTTTACCGGCTTAATTAATTGTATTAATTGAGTTGGATGAGGAATTTAGTGGGTGCTTCAAATATTAATTGCGCTTATTTACATAATTGGTTAAAACAACTTTGACTAGTTTTAATTAGGCGTGTTAATTGGATTAACCACCTAGATTAGTTACTAGTTATCGCGTGTTTATGTATTTTTACTTGTTTATTTTTGTAATATGCATGGGCCATTCAGAAATAGTGAATGGATGAATGGAATGTATATTCTCTCATAGGTTTTATAAAAATGGCAACTAGTGGGGCCCGATTAGGATAGAAAATACGAACTGCGATCCGTGATGTATTTTAGTAAATCTAAATACGGTCTGCGTACCGTTGAGTATTTTTGTACCTTAATATTTAGATTAATCATAATCGTAGATACTAGTATTGCAAAATTATGGTCAAGTCTTTAAATGGAGGTTCTTAGAAGACAAAGCCATGAAGTTGCAAAAGAAGACCTTTTGAAGAATTGAAGAATTCAAGGGGTCATGCTAGTTGCCAATATACATCAAAACACTTATGCTTTACATATTCACGATTATTTATATATGAATTATATGTTAGATGCATGTTTAGGATTTCGAATGTTGTGATGATTAATTAAGTTCACTTAAATCTACCAACATAGAAACCCTAGGTCCCTAAATATTGAGTAAAATTGTCATTCCAAAACAACACTTATCAACCTATTGAGAGTAGTGATGGGCTACGCCAAAGCGAGGCATCACTATTACTCCCTAGACTCATAAGGCATACCGGGTATGCAAGTTGGTTTTGGTTGTACTCAACGATATGAGTAATGGAATCCTAACATGTCGTGGCAAAGTGAATAAATTGTTGAGAGAGCATTAGATGCGACAATTTATTCAACCAAGAGTGGCTTGGAGCCATTAGCAAAGCGTTTCTTACCCTGGGAGATTGAGTGCTAAGACAAGCCAAAGCATGCTTAGCCACTCTTTGTTTCTTTGGATCTTGGAATCGACTTATTCTCGCCAAATGGGGACAATTTTAATGCGTTGATAAGATGTTTAATAAGATTGAAAATTTGTATGAATACCTTTTAATTTTCAAACTTAATATGTTATTTACTTGATAAATGGTTAAACTTTACACTTATATTTGTAGAATTCCAAATCAAACTGTATTGTTTTCCATGATTGGTAAAGAAAATCTTTGAGAATTGTTCTCAAAGAAAAGTAAAGCATTTCTAAAATAAAATTCTCATAAATGACTTTTAAGGACGGTTGGACATCATGTATTAAAAATACTGGGTAGTTTTGATAAAACATGAAGTATTGAGTTGCAAACTCAAATTGTCAATATTGACAACCAACATATCTTTTCGCTTAATACATAGATGAGTAGGACTCATTGATGTAGTAATTCTAGTGTGAATTAAAGGAAAAGATGGAACTTTGTTTTACGGCGTATTAGATGCTTAATTATGCCTAACAAAGTATACAAGTCAAAGACTCTTAAAGAAATGGTTCTTAAAGATTATGATATAAAGTATGATAAGAAATATAGGAAACGAGGAACAAAGAAAAGGAATGAGATTCCATTTTACTGAGGAATTCATGTTATTGAAGTTAACTTAGCAATTCATTATCTTCACAAAGTATCGGATACTTCTTGAGTGTTCCACTTTGAAAGTGATCTCAAACTATTGAAGATAAGCTAAGTTATCGACTTACAAGCTTAAAATGAAGCAAGTGGCGCTACATCAGTTGTAAGGTTGTATGCTTTGTCTAAAGACCTTTAAGCTAAGGCTAGAACAAATAAATGGTTATTGTGTTCCATAATCAGCAATTGATTCGTTTACACACGAAAATACTCACATTCAAAACAATGAGCAATAGTTGCAAATTTATTTGAATGGCATGGTTGTCTAAACCATGAGTCAAGAATGCTTGATTATAGACACTCATTTTCTTAACATGATAAACTGGCAAAAGCTCAAAGTCATGGGCATAATTTGCGTTCTGAACATCTTTAGCAATGTCACATCGACAGGAACGTACTCAAGGCTCTATTAGATAGGCTCTTGATAGTTGATAGATTTGGAATCGTTCTAAGACAAGAAAGTCTTACTTGTTGAAACCGACAAAGTAAAGAGCTATTGTTCTTGGTATAGACAATTGACTCCGAAAGCTAAAGAGGATTCATTTACTTCATCGTTTCACAAAGAATTTTAAAGAATATGGCTATATTCATCAAATGTGAACAAACTCCGAAAGCTAACTTGGCAAGATATCAAAACGTTTAGATTAGATAGAGCGTGACCATCACAAAGTTATGAAATTGGAATTTTCATAAATCACTCCACAAAGAACATAGTGTGTCTTCAAGGAGACTTCGATTCCATTTAAAAATGACTCGAACAATGATGGATCACATCCCTTCCTATAAAGTTCTTAAGATTTGCACGAAGGACTAATGTTACACTAAAAAAAATGTTGAAGCTAAGAAAGGACGCCATATTCAGTTATGGATAGAATTATCTTCTAAATGTCTTTTCAAGTATATGTCTAAAAATCTTAGCCACAGTGGGAGTTCAGTGGCTCAGTGGGAGCTAAGTGACTCAGTGGGAGCTCACAGGCTTAGAAAGAGCTAGGCGGTTGAGTGGGAGGTTAATGTCTCATTAATGGCTAAGATAGCTTAAGTGGGAGCTAACTATTTGTTTTACAACGAACTTTTTTCCCAAGGACAATGTACATGTCTCTTTATAAGGATTCAAGTGAGACCATGGGAATTACCTCCACAACCTATTTGAGAACATAGTGTTTGTTGCTCTAAGTGGTGTCTTTTTGGAAAGTAACACATTTCCAAAACTACAAGTGGGAGGAAAATGAACTCGATATCCATCGAGCTTAGCAAAACACTAAAACTGAGAGTATTGAGAATCTAGGAAGACCTTAAAAGGACTTCATGAGAATGCTTGATCAAGAATACTCAAAGGAACTTTACAAGTACCTTAAAAGAGAATTCATTTCTCACAAAACTTTTGAAAAGTTGGAGTAAGATCAAGAAAATCAAAGGGTTTTGGAAGCGCCTTGAAACTCAGTGTTTGATGCAATAACCCCGTATAGGTATAGAATTCACCAAAGGCTTGGGTTGAATCCTATAAATTTTCTATTAAGTTAGAAATAAACCTAAGACTTACAAGCATACTTTTTACTTTTAGATAATGAAGGAATAATGTATTGTAAGACAGCTACGACAAATCCAAATTCCGAATAATGGTTAGAGGCCATGAAAATTCGAAACAGACCCCATGTTTGAAAATCATGTTTGAAACTTGATTAATTTGCATGATGGGTGAAAGACCCATCGATTACAAATAAGTTTTCAAGGAGAAAACTAAAAAATGTGAAAATGTATATGCATACATAGCTAGATTGGATGAAAAGGATACAATTAAATTCACGGAGTTAATTTTAATAAAAACCTATTCACCAATCGGAATGCTTAAGTCTTATCGTGATTGATATAGCAAAATTGCACATATGAAATATGGCAAAATAGACACCAAAACCGCCTTCCCAAAATAGGATTTTGGAAGTGACTATGGAATAGTCTAAGGGTTTTGAAAATCTAAATAAATGCTAGATCTAAAAACAAGCTCAAGGAATCCATCGTGGGATTAATGGAAGCATTGCATATAAGAATTGGAACATGTTTTCTCATGAAGTTAATAAGAGGATTGGCTTATGGAGAAACATAGAAATTCTTATGAATAAGAAGTTTAGTGGGAGCAAAAGTAAATTATATAAAGGTCCAACAAAAAGTTTATGAACTCTATTGTGAAATAACTATCAAATGCTAAATTCTTAGATTTGAAAGTATTTTCGACAATGGACCAAGCAAAAGACGATACTTAGTAAATATTGGTATTGGGATCTATTTTATATAATTAATAAAATGTTTGAACGTGTAAAGGATTTTATGAATTGAAGGACTTTGAAAGACTTTCGACCCGTATGTATAAAACTAAGTAAATGTTTGAACTAAGTATAAGCTAGGCTAAATACTAGGTCAGACATGAAAGACTCTAATAGAGACTTTAAACCATATCACATAGCAAACAATTTAGCATAGACTCAATGAATCTGAATGAGCTAAAATGACAAATCGATGGAATAAGATTGAGAATTACTCTGCAATTTAATCCATCATGTACGCTGTGATATGGAATCTTCGCACGAATTACTTGCTTAGAGCATGTGAAGTATGTATGTAGTACCAATCAACCTGAATCTATGTAATAAATCGTTAGATTATGGCCAAGAACATCCAAAGTACTTAGATAAGTAACAGGATGAGTTCTTGACTTGTGGAAACAAATACAATTTGTGATGTTTCAAGCATAAACCTTAACAAGGATTAGATCCTAAACAAGGAAGCCGTTTATAAGCACGAGCTAACAATAAGTCGTGGCTTGAGAATGGTAACAAGGACGTGCATCCATGTGTAATGTGCAGGAATTTAAGGAAAATTTCCATGATCACAAGTGATTAGGGTATCCCAAATCATTGTGAGCCGTATGGAGTGAAACACAAGCAAAGAATCATCAGGAAGTCTACTAAAATATATGTTGAGAATATTATTGCCTTAATGGCGATAATAAAGAAGATGTTCTATGGAAAGTTCGTTGCTAACGTTAATGATTGTAGGTTGTCAAGTTGAAGGTCTCAATCATGAAAATGAGTGGGAGCCATCACTTGGACAATAAATCCTAAATCACATATAATCCATGACACTCTCAAATTTTATCATCTTATTATGAAAGTGATCAATAATGAAGATGCTAAGATTACCAAAGTAGTAATAACTAAACCTATGCAATAAGTGAACGACAACATACAAAATTGCATAAAAGAAATCAAGCATATTAGATATGGGTGTGATTTCTATAGATGTTTTATAAAGAGTGATACTCTTAAAACATTTGGAAAAACCATTTATCATAAGATGAATCATTCAAGTTTTGGAGTAATTTAAACTTTCATGCAATTTTTATCACTCCGTTTGCTATTTAATTGTGGTTTAGAATTAAATAATGAGCCAATTTGATTCATGGAATATTCAAAATAGGGTATCAAGACCAGTCTTGGTAAGGAAACACCTATTAAGTGAACGTTGAATATTATAATCGAAAATTATCCCTAATTGAGGTCATTTAAACGATGGGCGATTAATGACCAGTTGAGATTAGTGTGTAGTTTGATTAAATAATGAGATTAGTGTTTCATGTGCTTCAAGGACATTATTGTCATGAATCATTTGCACAGGTATTGGTTTAAACATACTGGATCGACCTATGAGAATACTTTAAGAGATAAAAATTGTCATAAGTATACTTCTCATTATTGCTATCGGAACCTTTTTCCGTGACCATGAGTATTGTGAGCTTTCTTGTTTGTGTACTAGTCCGCTTTGATGATTGTCAAACGTCTGCCGTAACAGGGGATTATAACGGCATCACTCAGGCGGCTAGGTCCTCTTAGTAAGAGAAGCTACATTACAAGACTAGGGAATGTCCCCCTACTAACAATAGGGAGCATGTCTTGTTGTTTACAAGGCCTCTCGAAAAGCGAGACTGTAAAAATGCATGGACGTGCTCAGATGGATTTTACAAATCATCTGCTTATTGACAGTCAAACTCGGATTTTGAGAAACACTTCTGGACGTAATAGGGATGACGAATAATCTTACCCTATAATTCATGAAGAGACGTGAAGAGACATAGGAAAGGGGCTATACACTGAAAGCTCACTTGTCCGGAAGGACAAGTGGGAGATTGAAAGGAATGGTGTCCTTCGAACGAGTGTATTATTCTGATAGTGGGTTCAAAATTATTAGAAACCTAATATATTCACTAAGGTCAAATGATCGGAATGCCTAGGTGGAGGCCGCTTCTGATCAGTAATATTAATGTATAATTAATATTACAGCTTAATCTTGACTGAACCGTTCAGGTCATACCCAAGAAATGAACGAACCGACTCGACGAATTAATTCGGAAGAAATTAATGAGTCTCCCAAGTAATTAATATTTAGACATTGGAAATTCGAGCTTGGTGCGTCGAAACCGAGCGTCGGAGAATCTCAAATGTCAAGCCAAAATTTAGGATTTGGCAAGACGGGAAAATGCTTCAAGTAACAAGTAAAATCCTAGCCACGCGAAAGGCTAGGAAAGCGCGCACACGTGGCAAAACGCCATGTGGCAGCGCGCGTGAAGGCCACGTTAGCAGCAGCCATGTTAGCAGCCACCTAGTGGCAGCCACTAAGTGGCAGCGTGTCACGTTGGCAGCGTGCCATGTTGGTAGCGCGCCACGGTGGCAGCGCACCACGATGGCGGCACACCTGGCAAGGGCCGTGGACCCGGGTGATGGGTCATGGACACGGGCCAAAAGAAAGTGGCCCAACCAAACCCAACTTGGGACTCAAGGTTGGGTGACACATGGTTAGTTCACAATGCATGTGAAATGTCTTGGGGACCAAGTGGGAAAGTGGTTCTCACCTAACCATGTGAGACTTTTTACTTGTACCTTGGTTTATTTAATTAAGGGTTGAATTCATCAATCTTTCCATGTGGGATCTTTTTGTGAAAAGTCCCACATTGAAAGATGAGTGGAATTCACAAGCTATCCTTCCTTATAAATAGCCAAAGCATGGCTTGAGAATGCTTTGCTTGAGAAAGAGATCAATAGGGCATTGCCTTTGCAAAAACCCTTAAACTCATATAATACTTGGGTTTTGGTCGGGCCTCACTAACCTCGAGGCAAAGGACCTAAAAGTCGGTAGTCGTTCTTGCGGGTGGAATTCCGTTAGAGGCTCTCGTGTTTTCGGGGCTAAGCTTTCAAGTAAGAACCCATTTGGTCGGGCGAAGCACGCTCCAAAAGGTAATCATTTTATCTTAATCTTGTGTTTAATTTGATTATGTTTATGGTTTTATTTATTGAGAGTGCGGTCTTGTTTTTAGGTTTGTTTCCGCAATGAGTCGGACTCACCAAACCCCAACATTGAAATCGAAGATGACCTCGCAAAGCAAAAAGCTACTAACAATAGTAACCACAGTGTCTGGAAAGGAAAGAAGAACGACAATCCTTCTTCTTCCGAAAACGCCCACCCTAGTGACAATGTTAGTACCTTTGATCTCAATGAAGTCCTAGCCATGGAAAACCAAGGATCTAAAAAGAAACCCAAAAGAGAGCTCACACCCATTGGAATGACCTATGACGTTGCATTCGATCGTCTCTATGGTCAAGGATTAATCAAACCTATTGGCCTTACTGAAGATATAACACCAAAAAAGCGATCTTCAAGATGGGATCCCAGTTCTTATTACAAGTACCGTCAAGGAAACAGTCATACCATAGATGAATGCTACAGGTTTCAAAATCTCATTCAAGAACGCATTGAAGCAAACAACATCCCATTGCCTCTAGCTAGCAAGAAGATTGGGTGAGGATAAAGCAAACGACACAAGACAAGAGGCGAGCTTTAACGATAAGATTTCATGATCACTTTTTCTATTTCTTTTTCATTTTTTCCTTTCCCCAATAAGTCTAGCATAGGCACTTTTTTTTTTCTTCCCTTAGATGTACTTTGTAGATTTTTTCTTTTTCCCTTTTAATAAAATGAGCATTTATTTTCTTGCATATGATCATTTCATTACAAATATATAAAAAAAAAAACCATGTCGAACTAAGCACAAGGTATACCAATGATTTGAGGCACCCTTGTAGCCACATCATATCTCCTTTCGCCCTTCAAATATGCAATCCTTTTTTGATAAACCACTTTGAGCCTCCTCTAACGATAGACCATTCATTTTTCAACCAATATCTACCTAACCTTGGGATGGGATGGTGTACAACTTATGCAATTTTCAATTTCATAAAAAGCTTGAGTGACTTTAAAAAATTAAAATAGCAATAAAAAAGCAAAAAACAAAAATAAATAAAAGTGTACAAAAGGGCAAGTGTTCCAATGTCTTTGATATGAACATGTCTCAGATTGCGTCTCTTATCGAGTGCTCGGTACCGGGCCTGAGTAACATGAATGCCAAGTGAGTGATAGACTGCATGATCGGGATTGCCCACACTTATAAAAAAGGTTCAAAAAAAAAATGCAAAAGCAAAAAAAGAAAAGAGAGCTAAAAAAGAGTTAAAACCCTTAAGCATAAAAATATAAAGATCCAAAAGCAAGGTTGCACACCTTGGGGGCTTATCTAGGGTGTTGAGCCTTTATCCCCATCTTCTTCAAATCTTTAGCCTAACCACGTTATAACCCTTAAAAGACCTCTTTGAGGTATACACACACTTGTGCGAGGTTCGGCTAGCGCTACGTTCGGCCTGATTCCTAATGGATACGTAGGCAACCTTACATCGAGGTGCGGCCGTAATAAAAATACATTCATATTCACATTCACACACTCACACCATGATCATATCAAGGGGATCTCCTATGCTCATCCTTATTCATTTAGTGCTAGACTTGGGGGCTTGATCTCTACATCATTAGCCTACCCAGCCTAAGAGTCACCACCATTTGACTCTTTTCAATATATTTTTCCACACACTTAGCCTTTGCGGCTTAACCTTAGTGTCACTATCACACACATCACAGCATGACCAAAATATACTTCCCTTAGGAACCCTTTGTCATGAAATCTTAACACAACGCTGAAGCATGCCTTATCATATCAACATCACTCATCATTCCATCATAAAGTATGAAGTACTTAGCCTCTGCGCCTAAGTTACCTAAATACTTTTCATATTAAGTCAACTAGGATAGTCTAAGATGTTACAATCCTTGTACTATGAGAGACAATGTTAATGGATTAAGCTCATTTAACATGCACCTTCAAAAACTTCACTTCTTTCTTTTTTTCGCGTCTTTCTTTTTCGAGAGAAAGTTGGTACCCTCCACAAAAATGACGAAAATTTTTATTTTTCTGCATTTCGAGTCATGTACATATTGAGTTTCATGAGTCAACACTATGCACACACGAGTCACATCGAGTCGATTCAACCTCGAGTCAGTCAATCAATAAGTCAAGCTTATACCTTGAGTCGTGTCAAGTCAATGAGTCAAGCAACACTAAGTCTTAGGTCAACCCTAATTACATGAGCGAAGTCCTATAGTCCAAAATATAATTGCAGGTACATTCTAGTGAGCAAGAACATTCCTGGATTTTTTTTGAAAAGCCGCGAATGAAAACCTAACTCTATCAACAAAATCTATCGCCTGGCAACAGAGCGAGAACGCGGTGATAGAGTCTTCCTGCGAGTGCCGATGCAGCGAGGAGATACATGGCCCCATATTGGATTATGCGGACCTCATACGACAATTTCGGGTTCCTTGGTACGCCAGCTAGCCCCTATAAGAAAATTGACATGATTAGTAGTCGGCTCGATTACAATCGCAATAAGTGATTGACCTGACGACGATCGTCTCACTTAGCTTAAGTGCCTAAGCATTGGCTCATTACAAGCACCAAGGCATCAGTTCAAAAGCAAGCACTTATACGACAATTTTTCCAAGATTGGATTGTCATCCCTAACTGACAATAATTCCAAATATGGATTGTCGCGCATCTTCTTCTTAAAACGACAATTTTTCCAAGATTGGATTGTCATCTCTAGCAAAGTTTCCAAGCGTGGATTGTCGTGCTCCTTCTCTGTTTAGCAATTTTTTCCAAGTTCGGATTGTCATCGCTGGCAATTTTTCCGAGATTGGATGTCATACACCCAGTTCCCTATGGCAAAATTTCCCAAAGGATTGTCGTAGGTCTCTATTAATCATAAAATTCGGCAAAAGTTCCTCAGCGTGGATAGTCATTCATTTTAGTAAGTGGAAAATTTTCCCGAAGTGGATTATCGATCGACTCTTTTTTGGCAAATGTTTCAAGACGCGGATTGTCAATAGTGGCGATATTTTACTAAAAGGATTGTCGCATAGCATTGACAAATTTCCAAGGTGGATTGCTTTCAAGAGTTATATTCCAAGATGTGGATTGTCGAACGTAGCAAAGTTCTTATGACAGATTGTTATGAAGCATTGGCAACTTTTCCCAAAATTGGATTTTGGCAAATTCTCCGAGATACGGATTGTCGCCTCATCGTAGCAACATTTCCAAGGATGGATTGTTACGTGGCATTGAACACTTTCCCTAAATCGGATTGGCATACATCATACAAGAGTTACGTTAGCGACTATTCCCAAAGAAAAGAGGATTGTCATCACCCAAAGCATCAACAGCAAAATTCAAGCAGCAGCAAGGATCGACAGGCATTGATCTTCGGTAATTTTCTTCAAAATATTATCGCAAAAACTGAAGGTCGTTTCAGGCAAAGCAATCTTTGATAGTATTCTCTAGCTTGCAGAAGACTATCATAGCGGAAATTTGAGGCAGTTACAGGCGTAGCAGTCTTCAGGCGGTATGCCCTAGCTTGAGGAAGATCGTCAAACAAAAACAAGCTCTTTGTTCAAAGACGTGTGGACATGTCAAAAGCTCCATTGTTCAGAGACGAGTGAACATCTAAATAGCAAGATGACGTTCCCTAGCTTGTGGAAGGTTGTCACAACAGCAAGAGCAGCAACAAATCGGTTACCTACAGAGACATGTGCTCGACGGTGCAAGATAAGCGTTTCTTAACTCTCTTATCTGTTTTAACTAATGCTAGTTTGCAGGTATTGGCGTTACAAGTGTGATTTAGGATCGCAGAATGTTCTGAATCATTCTCCGTTCCTATCGCTACGTTGACTTTTGTTTTCAAAACTCGCGTTTCTCCAAACTCAGACAAAGTTGGGGCTTCTATAGACACCCATTTGTGTCTCCCCAAACCCAATGATGAATACCTTTCACGTTGAATCATAATCGAATGAAGTGAAAGTGTGGAAAGTCTAGTGTTGCGGTTAGTTTTTAATTCTTTTCTTTCTCTCTGTTTTTGAAAACCTATTTTAAGGAAATATCCAATCCAGTTTAGTTCAATCCATGGAAAGGGTCCAATAATATTGTAGTTAGATTGGGCTCGAAAAGTACTTTCCCTCGATATATTACAAGCCTAATTCCAATGAATAATGAGGGAGTTATGGCCAAATTACCAAACTGGGCCCAAGTTGATTTTTATATGCGGCCCAATGATCTAGAGGAGGGTCTATTATGATTTATCATTCCTAATGTAATTAGGATTGATTATAGCCTTCTAGAATCTTCTAGAAGGTTCTTTTGAATCCTAATTTGATTAGCATTGATAAATGAGTTTTAAGAGTTTTATTTAGAATAAAAGAAGTGTTTTAAAGAAAATTACAATTTTACCCTCTCGTACGCTCAAATTTTATCTAAATAAGAAAACGCGTGGAAAAACTGGTTGCAGCGCCGCAGCTGTGGTCTGTCGCCTGGAGACAGGCCTGGCGTCTAGCAACACGTCTAGCGTCTGGCGACAGACGCGTGTTTGGCGAAAGCTTCGTGTTTTATTCTTTTCGAAACTATGATTCGTTTTTTTATCATATCCGGCAGATTTTCATTATAAATAGCCTCCTAAAACCTCCGTTTTCAATCATCAACTCTCACCAACTCTCATAAAGAATTTCTTGATACTCTCTCTCTCTTATTCTAAACCTAATTTTTACTAACAAAATTCCGCATTCACAAGGTCTAGACACACCTAACCAAGTTCGAAGTTGCCTTCGCCCTAGACGTGAAAGGTTTGATATTTCTGAGGGTTTGGTCCCAAATCTAGTCTAAACTTTCCCAAATCTTTCTTTCAATTATTTAATTTAATTGTTTTAATTTTATTATTTTCCTTGAAGTTACAAACGTGTGTATTTTGTTATTAGAAAGAGATACGAGGCATCCAAGTAAGTACTTTAATTGTTTAATTGATATTATGATATAGAAATCATGTTTAGGTTGTTATTTTTATTCCTAGTATCATGTTAGGATGTTTTATTGCTTCCTAGTATCATGGTTAGGGTAACAACTAAAAATTCCTAATATCAAGTATGATTAAAAGAACGCTTCCTATTTTCTTTCTTAATAGCATGTTAGTATCATGTTAGGGCTAATGATTTGATTTTTATTGCTTAGTGACATGCTAGGGTTTGTTATTAATCTTGTTAGTATCATGCCTAGGATCCTACTATTATTATGCTTTAGCGTTGATGTGATTAGTATTGTTATGATTTTTTATTATGATTTTTTATTATGATTTATGATGATTATTATTATGTTGCTTGAGATATGTTGTTATTGCTTGATCACACCTTTTATGCATGTTTGAAGGGAATTTGTACTTGTAATCACGCTTTATAAGATAATTAATAATTTTTTTTAGGGTTAATATGATTATAATTCAAGTGATCGCCAATAATAGATTTGTTTGTGCATTAATATTCAACCAACATAGATTAAACAGGTTTAGGGTTAACCTATTGATTGCATGTTAGTCATAAAGCGCACATAAATATGAGAAGAATAAAGTAGAGGCCTATTATTAGGGCATGTTCAATCTCTTTTAGATTGTATTTGTATCTTCATCCCCGAACTTCCAGTCATGGTTCCAGACCTATTGGAGTTAACGATCTCTGGGGTCGTTAAGGGGTGTAACCTTCACCCTGTGAACGATTTACAAGTTCCTAAAACTTGGTGGCGCCTCTTTTGCTCCTGCTTCCTTCCCTTTGGATGCCAGCGTACTTAAGTGTATGATCACAGTGGGGTTCAAGTTTGGGGTAATGCTTGAAATATTCCCTACAATGACAAACTAATACTACAGTTCTCCTAATTGCATGATACTATGTTCTCCATGACAAAATATGACATACACAAAAACAGAGCATGTTTTGAAATTGCACAAAATTAATTGATCGGCACATCATAGCATGTACTACAAGATTTACAACAATTATGTCATTCTTTCAAGTGCAAAGAATGAACAAAGACACCATTTCAACCACAAGTAGTACCAAAAAATGGTGATTTGCTCATTTCTTTACCAAATCATGCAAGTTTAACCACAAATTTCTCACAAACAAACATACATTCATATACATGCTAATTTATGGCAAGAATTTCAACATAAAGTGTCAAAATCTAAAATCTCCAAATTGATTTTCAAGGTTTCTCAGCAAAAAAAAATTACTCATTTGAAGCTAAAATTATAGGAAGGTTACATAGATCTTTGTAGAGATTCAAAAATGAGGAAGATAACAAGAAATTTGAATGAATTTGGTGGAGAATTGAGGGAGAAAAGTGCAAAAAACTGCAGCAAGGAGGGCGAACACGGCAGGTCAAATGTCGTAGCTCAGCAGCTCACGCCGTGACCTGGTATCTCTCCTTGTGTTGCGGTGTAGCTCCACGCCACACAGACAGCAACGACGAGGTCAAATAGTAGCAAAATCTGCGAACGGTTCTTAAAGCCGCGATGCGGTGTCCTACATCGCGCAGCGGGCTGTGTTCACGTAATGCGGTGAAAAGAAAAGAGACAGTGCAGTAGCGACGGGCTGAGAAAACCATGACCAAAACAACGTGATACGGTGGAACACGCCGTTAAAAGGTAACCAAAACCATG
The DNA here is from genome assembly GCF_948465745.1 of Chenopodium album. Taxonomy (NCBI): domain Eukaryota; kingdom Viridiplantae; phylum Streptophyta; class Magnoliopsida; order Caryophyllales; family Amaranthaceae; genus Chenopodium; species Chenopodium album. The sequence continues at coordinate 58,010,328 of NC_137836.1, read as the reverse complement.
TCACAGTAACCACAACAACGACGCGGTGTTCCGAGCAAAAACAAAAATAAAGGGGGACAAGCAAAGAACAACAAGATGAAAAAATTGAAATGAAGAAAATGAAAAGGAGAAAAGGCTAAGAATTTTCAATTTAAAGGAAAAGAAAAAAAGATCGTGGCACGGTGTTATTTCCTGTGCCAAGGTGACCGTTGCCGCGTAACGGTAAAAAACGACGTGCCACGACGTTATTTGCGAGTCAAACGCGCTGAAATCGAAGCCATTGACTAATTCAGCAACGAAAAGATTCCTGTGTCATGGGTTATATTACCAGGTGACAAGATAAAGTGTCGTGTCACAACATTAAGCCACGTGGCACAGTGCAAGGTGCATGACTCGTATGCTCTCTTGGGAATATTCCTGGCATCTTTGACTAAGTTTGAACCATTTTCCGAAGGTTTAGAACAGTTATTTTCTCACCAAAAATACGCGGAAAATTCTAACTGATATTTAAAGAGTACCAAAATAACCATTTTACCCCTAGCAAGCGTCAAAATCACATTTTTAAAAACCGAACATAAAATCATCTACAGCCCACGTTCGGGAACAAGCAAACCAACTAAAGCCCACTTTCGGGGACAATCAAACCACCATCATTTCACGGGGCAAGGTTCTCAATGTACAGAGACTTCTAATCTCATTAGATAAGTTTTTCCTTAGGCATGGAAAATTATCGGTCGTTGTCACCTCTCAAAGCAAAGAAGTCAGCAATTATATCAGTTATCGACTTTCCTCAAGTATGGAAAGTATTATCGGTGGATTTCTTCAAGCATAGACAACCGCCAAATTCATATGTCGACTTTCCTCAAGCATGGAAAGTATCAACTGGTAGATTTCTTCAAGCATTGAAATCTACCAAGCTCATTTGGTTACTTTCCTCAAGCATGGAAAGTATTATCCGATGGATTTCTTCAAGCATAGAAAACCGCTAAATTCATATGTAGACTTTCCTCAAGCATAGAAAGTATCATCCTGTAGATTTCTTAAGGCTTAGAAAGCTACCGAACTCATCATTCGAATTTCCTCAGGCATGGAAAGTGTTTCAACAAAACGTCATCCTGTGGATTCCTTCAAACATAGGAAGCTACCAAACTCATTTGTCACTGATACACTTATGTCAGATATGCATCCTATCCCTTAACTCTTTTATGAAAGGAATGATGTCCTTCGAACAAGTGTATTATTCTGATAGTGGGTTCAGAATTATTAGAAAGCTAATATGTTCAGTGAGGTTAAGTGATCGGAATGCCTAGGTGGAGGCCGCTTTCGATCAGTAATATTAATGTATAATTAATATTACAGCTTAATCTTAACTGAACCCTTCGGGTCACACCCAAGAAATTAACAAACCGACTCGACAAATTAATTCGGATGAAATTAATGAGTCGCCCGAGTATTAAATATTAAGACGTCAGAAATTGAGCTTAGAGCGTCGAAATTGACTGTCGGAAGTCGAGTCAATAATAGTAAATGATGAGACGCGCAAATAATAATAAATCGACAATATTCCAAAAATACCCTTAGCATCAGAATGCCCCGAGCATCCGAGTGCTAGGGGCATAATGTGCTAGCATAGGTAGCTAGCATGCGCACCGTGCCGAGCCAAGGCTGGCTGGTTGGTGCGTGCTAGCGCACCATGGCTAGCTGCAGCCGCATCACCCAAGGGGCAGCAGCTGCTAACAGCCCGTAACTCCAAGTGCGGGGCTGGGCCGTAGTTGGGCTTAGGCGCGGGTAGCTAAGGCCGAGCATATGGGAGACATGTGGGGTGAGGGACATGTGGCACAAGGAGAGTGTGGAGTAGGGAGCAAGTATCGTCCCCTATTCTCCAAGTGGTCTTCACTTCCCTGTACATGTATTAATGACACTTGTAGATTTATTATTAGCTTGCTTATTTATTTTATTTTTAACTTTAAAATAAATTGTGGAATTTCATGATCCCACATTGATGGGATAGAAATTTCCACTCTCACTCTTCCTTATAAATACCCACCTTAGGTTTTTGGGAAGAGTGCTTGAGTAGGAGTTCAATAGAGCATTGCATTTGCAAAAACTCTTAAACTCATATAATACTCGGGTTTCGGTCAGACCTTGCTAACCTTGAGATAACGGACCTAAAGCTGGTAGTTGTTTTTGCGGGTGGATCTCTGTCGGATGCTCTTGTGTTTTCGGGGCTAAGCTTTCAAGGAAGAGCCCAATTTTTCGGGCGAAGCACGCGACATAGGTATATTCCGATTTTGCCCTTTTGTGTTAATTTTATGCATTAGTGATATTATTTATTGTGAGCGTGATCCTTGGATCAGGTTTTTTCCGCGGTGAGTGGGACTCATCAAACCCCAACAGCGGTATCGGAGCCCCTCTCGTTTATTTTTAATTATCATATTTTTCAAGGTATTTTTATGACTTAATTTTTCTAGTTATAATTTGCTAATTAGATTAGTAGCTCGTTTTATCTATTTTAACCTCCTATTAGAGCTGGCTTCAGCTCCTTTACCCAGATTTCGACCCAAAAATAGTGAATTTTGGGTGGAAAAGGCGTTCTGGAAATGGTGTGAAATTTTTGTTTTTGAGGCTTCTAATGTGCTAAAGATTCAATCTTTAATTATGTTAAGTGATTGAAACTTTAAAAGCTACTAAATTCCATGAATTTTATGTTGAGCTTTGTTGTTTTAATCATTTTTGGTTGATTGAAAACATAAAGTTTCAAACTTTGTGATAGAAATTTTTTTATCTTATATTGGAAGATATAATTATTCAAGGATTCACAAGTGTTAGTAGTTGGATTTTTTCATTTGAATATTAAAGTTCATATTTTCCAACTCCCTCTTACTTTTTCAAAATCTCAAGATTAATTAAATTGATTAAATTAATAGTGAGAAATTACCTTATTTATGTAGTTGCACCACGCTAAACCAATTTAATTAAAGAATAGTTCTTGGGAATTATTTTGGTTGGATGCACTTTGATAATTTTATTTAAGTTAGAGTTGTTTAAATTTTCATTTTTGCTCATTGAATTAGTTCTAAATTTAATTTAGAATTAATAATAATGTCACGTGAAATTTGGGATCAAAATCCCGAGGCTATGGCACGCAAATCAAGGTGAAACCACCCTTGGCTAGCCGGGTTGCATAGCAGCCGCATGTGGCTGCCAAGGGGGCTGCCACGATGTTGCGTGCAGCCATGAGTGTGGCTAGTGTGCACAACCACAACAGCAACGCAGCAACAGCACCAGCCAAGCAGCAGCACGCTGCGACAAGTGCTACGTGCGTGCGTAGCGCAGCACACAGTCGAGTTGTGGTGAGCCTTAGTGCGGCAGTAATGCACGAGCATCATGTGCGTGGGCTTGGTGCAGACGTCATGTGCGGGGGCTATGCCGTGGTGCTTGCGGCATGGTGCGTATGGCTAGCAAGCTTGTGTGGCCCCGTGGCTCACGTTCTTGCACGCCCCGTAGAAGAGTTGATGCGTATGATGTATTCTATGCTATGGGTGTGACGCTTGGCATGAGTCACGGCCATGCGCACCACCCCTTAATTAGCACATTTATTTTGGCAATGATATTTTGCAATTTTTGCCATTTTATTTATTTTAATTAATTTGGTTTACTTTTATTAAAATTTTTGAGAGTAGGCCTCGATTTTGAGCGGCATTGACAAAATTTATTTTGACAATTTTGGGTTCTACCGGCGTAATTAATTGGATTAATTAAGTTGGATGCGGAATTCAGTGGGAGATTCAATTATTAATTACGTCAATTATATAATCGGTTACATAACTTTGACTAGTTTTAATTAGGCGTGTTAATCAGATTAACCACCTAGATTAGTTACTATGTTTAATGCATTATTACTTGTTTATTGTTGTAAAATGCATGGGCCATTCACATATAGTGAATAGATGAATGGAATGTAAATTCTCTCACAGGTTTTATGAAATGGCAACTAGTGGGACCCGATTAGGATAGAAAATACGGACTACGTGCCGTGATGTATTTTTGTAAATCCAAATACGGTCTACGTACCGTTGAGTATTTTTGTACTTTAATATTTAGATTAATCCTAGTTGTAGATACTAGTAGTTACATAATTTGGTTAATTCTTGAAGACAGAGGTTCTTGGAAGACAAATCCATGAAGATGCAAGAGAAGACCTTTTGAAGACTTGAAGAATTCAAGGGGTCATGCTAGTTGCCAATATGCATCTTTATACTTATGCTTTATATATTTATGCTTGTGCTTATATATGAATGATATATTAGATGCATGTGTAGGTTTTCAAAATGTTGTGATGATTAGTTAAGTTCACTTAAATCAACCAACATAGAAATCCTAGGCCCCTAATAATATTGAGTTAAAACGTGCCTTTCCAAAACAACACTTGCAAACCGAATGGGTGTAATGGTGGGCTACGCCAAAGCGAGGCACCATTACTACTTTGAGGTTGGTGAGGCACACCGGGTGTGCAAGATGGTTTTGGTTGAACTCATCGGTATGAGTGAGGAGTCCTCACATGTCGTGGCAAAAGAGATACATCGTCAAGATGCATTGGATGCAACGATTATCTAACCAAGAATAGCTTGGAGCCAATAGCAAGGTAATGCTTACCTTTGGATAACAAGTGTTAGGACAAGCAAAAGCATGCCTAAAATACTTGTTGATCCCTTGGATCTTGGAATCGCCTTATTTTCACAAAAATGGGGACAATATTATGTGTAAATAAGACGTTAAATAAGTATTGAAATATGCATGAATTAAATTCAATCTTATTTAAGTATTTAGAATGGTTTTTCATTTAAAATTCTTTCAATTGTAGAATCATGTCTTCAACTATCAACAACAATCTAATATTCCCAGAATTTCCCGAGAAGTTACCATTTAGCTTGAATTTGGTAAACTTAAAGGGATGGGAAGAGAAATTACTCTGTTTGACCCTCCGCAATTGCTACCTAGAGCATATCTTGGATACACCCATCCCGAGCTTCTACTCAAAAGGGTTTATGAGAGATGAGGCTCATGAGGAGTGGAGTTATGATTGCAAGAGAGTCTCTCGACTCATGGAAAACTCCATTCCGGAACAGTGGAAGAAGAAATTCTCCAACTACCTTTCGGATGTACTTCTCAAGGCTTTAGAAGATGTGGTTAATCTGAGGGTAACAAAGAGCGATTAGGGCAACTATGATGGACTTGTGGAAGAAGTGACTAGGTCATTGTCTTACATGAGGATCTAGCCACCGCAAGATGGGTGTCTCTGCAAAGAGAGGCAAGAAGTATGGGCTAGGGTCAAGTGCAAGACTTAGACCCGGGATGCCACTTCAAGCCCATGTGCAAAATATGACAAGGTTATTCAACCATCTGGAACTTATTGGTGGACCAGTGGAGGATGAGCAAGCGGCTCATATGATTTTAAGCTCACTCCACTCAGGGTACGTTGCAATTAAGATGCAACTTACCAACAATCGAAACAAACTATCCTACAAGGAAGTTTTCCAAGAGCTCCAGAAAACCTATTCTTGCAAGGCGGCTAAGTTTGCTCTAATGCTCAAGAAAAAGGAGTTCAAAAAAAGGCTAAGATGCGCTGCTTCTATTGTAGTAAGCAAGGCCACTACAAAAAAGAATGTAGCGAGTATCTGGAAGATGAGGCAAGAGGAAAGAAAGCCTCAATCTCAGGTATCATCCTGACACTTGAAAATAAGCAATTTATAAGGTATTAGATACCGAAAAATTGACTCACTTTATGCTCCTATTTCAGGAACAAAATGAGCGGTGCTTTTCAAGTGGTCATGAGTACACAAGTGGGAGATGAAGAAAATCTATCCAAAGAAAGCTTGTAATCTCATGTATTTTGTCCAAATTCTAAAACTTGCTAAGTTTTATCTACCATACTTTGATCTTGGGATGTTGGACATCATTTTAACCTTGATCACAAGACCTTTTGTTTCATGTCTTGTTTATATTTATGGAAATGACACTTTTATGTGTATAGACAAAATTGTTTATAATGATACCAAAAGAGCTATGCCCATGGAGTCAAGTCAAACCTACTTGTGGCATTGTCGTCTTGGCCTCATTAACATCAAATGCATCAAGAAACTTCTACAAGAAGGCATTCTAGACTCATTCGATTTAGAATCATTTGAGAATTGCGAAGGATGTTTACTAGGCAAAATGATAAAGCAACCATTATCCAAGTTAGGAGAAAGGGCCGCTGACTTATTAGGCCTAATACATACCGATGTATGTGGGCCAATGAGTAAACCCGCAAGGAATGATTATCGATATTTTATAACCTTCACGGACGACTATCGTAGATATGGATATGTCTACCTAATGTCGCACAAATCTGAATCATTTGATAAATTCAAAGAATTTCAGAGTGAAGTAGAAAATCAACTTGGCAAGAAAATCAAAGCGCTTTGATCGGATCGAGGTGGCAAATATTTGAGCCAAGAATTCGATGACCATTTGAAAGAACATGGGATACTTTCAGAATTGACACCTCCGGTAACTCCTCAATGGAACGGAGTATCCGAAAGGAGAAATTGAACCTTGTTAGACATGGTACGATCGACTATGGGTCTTAGTGAACTTCCAATCTCTTTCCGGGGACATGCACTTTTAACTGCGGCACTTACACTGAATCGTGCTCCGTCAAAAGCTATAGAAAAGACTCCATATGAATTATGGACAAAGAGACCTCCAAGGTTAACTTTTCTTAAGATTTGGGGATGCAAAGCATATGTCAAGAGACTCATGTCTGACAAACTTCATCCAAAGTCTGACAAGTGTTTCTTTCTGGGCTATCCAAAAGAAACCAAGGGGTATTACTTCTACAACAAATCCGAGAACAAAGTGTTTGTTGCTCGTGATGGTGTCTTTTTGGAGGAGGAGCATATTTCCAAAATGACAAGTGGGAGGAAAATCGAACTCGATGAAGTTCGAGAGGACGATCAACAAGGACAAATTGACAATAAAAGTGCTCACAAAGCATCTGTTGATATTGGTCAAACTGGCATTACAAATGCTCAGTCCATTACCCTACGTAGGTCAACTCGGCGAAGATCTCAACCTGACAGATATCTTTGTGTTGTATTAACAGAAGAACAGGACATCCTAGTAGTGGATGGAGATGAGCCGAGAACCTACAAGCAAGCTATGACGAGCCCCGACTCTGGAAAATGGTAAGAGGCCATGAAATCCGAAATGGACTCCATGTTTGAAAATCAAGTATGGGACTTGGTTGATTTACTCGAAGGTTACATACCTATCGGATGTAAATGGATTTTCAAGTTGAAAACCGACAAAGATGGAAATGTATTCATTTACAAAGCTAGACTGGTACCAAAAGGTTATAGGAAAATTCACGGAGATGATTATGATGAAACCTTTTCTCCAGTTACAATGCTTAAGTCCGTTCGGATTCTTCTAGCGATTGCTGAATATCATAATTACGAAGTATGGAAGATGGACGTCAAAATCACCTTCCTCAATGGAATTTTGGAAGAAACTGTGTACATGACACAACCTGAAGGTTTTGTCGACCAAAACAGTGCTAGTAAAGGTATGCAAGCTTAAGAAGTCCATTTATGGATTAAAGCAAGGAAGCACAAGTTGGAATCTACGATTTGATGAAGCCATTAGTAAGTTTGGTTTTATCAAGAACCCAGATGAGTCTTGTGTTTACAAGAAGGTCAGTGGGAGTGACATTGCCTTCCTAGTCTTATATGTTGACGCCATTTTTCTCATTGGAAACAACATTTCGATGTCAGAGTCTGTAAAGACTTGGCTCGGGAAATTATTTTCAATGAAATACTTGGGAGAGGCTCAGTACATAATAAGCATCAAGATCTATAGGGATAGATCAAAGAGGATGATTGGATTGAGTCAAATTACTTATATTGATAAGGTACTAGCTTGATTCAACATGGAAGGAGCTAAGAGAGGCCACCTACCCATGTCACATGGCATAACCCTAAGCAAGAAGCAGTGTCCAAAGACTCCTGATAAGTGGGAAATGATGAATCAAATTCCATATGCTTCGCTTATTGGATCGATCATGTACGCCATGATATGTACTAGGCCAGATGTATCGCATTTCTTGAGCGCTACGAGCCGATACCAATCAGACCCAGGAGAGGCGCATTGGACTGCGGCCAAGAATATCCTAAAGTACCTGAAAAGGAATAAGGATAAATTCCTAGTCTATGGTGGTAGAGATGAATTGGTTGTTAAGGGATACACCGACGCAATCTTCCAGACAGATAGTGACGACTTCAATTCATAGTTAGGGTACATATTCTGTTTCAATGGAGGAGCGTTTAGTTGGAAGATTGCTAAGCAAAGCACAACTGCTGATTCTACAACTAAAGCCGAATACTTGGCAGCATCTGAGGCAGTTAAGGAGGAAATTTGGATTTGCAAGATCATTGGGGAACTTGATGTTCTACCCTCCATCAAGGGTCTAAAAGATCTCTATTGTGACAATAATGGGGCTATTGCTTAGGCCAGAGAGCCCCGAGAACATCAGAAGGTCAAACATGTCAAGAGGCGATTTCACATGATTAAAGAATGGAAATCAGAAGGTGAAATCAGAATTTTCAAGGTTGGAACGGATGATAATGTAGCCGATCAACTCATTAAACCTTTGTCTAAAGTGAAGCACAACAAACACGTTGAGACAATGGGAATCAAGCACATTGGAAACTGGCTTTGATTTCCTTATTTTAGTGTTTTAATTAAATTTTGGACAATGTTGATGTAAAACACTATGATGAACCACTTAGTTTTGGAGTAATTAAATTTTCATGCAATTTAAATCACTCCGTTTCTATTTAATTGTGGTTTAGAATTAAATAATGAGTCCATTCGATTTAAAGAATATTCAAAATAGGGTATCAAGTCGATGTCTTGGATAAAGAAACACCTATTAAGTGAACAATTAATATTTTAATCAAAAATTACCCTAATCAAGGTCATTTATGTGGTGGACGATTAATGACCAATAGAGATTAGTGTGTAGTATGATTTATAGCACCGTTTCTTGTGCTATGAGGACATAAATCAGTTGCACAGGTATTGGTTTAGAACCATACTGGATCGACCTATGAGAATACTTTAAGATATTCGAAATCGTCATAAGTATATTTCTCATTATTGCTATCGAAACTCTTTTCCTTGACCATGAGTATTGTGAGGTCTCTTGTTTGAATACTAGTCCGTTTTTGGTGTCGGTCAAACGTCTGCCGTTATTGGGGATTATAACGACGGCCATCAGGCGGCTAGGTCCTCTTAGTAAGAGAAGCTACTTTACAACTGGGAATGTCCCCTACTAATAATAGGGAACATGTCTTGTTGTTTACAAGGCCTCTCGAAGAGCGAGACTGTGAAATGCATGGCCGTCCTCAGATGGATTTTAGAAATCATCTGCTTATTGACAGTCAAACTCGGATTTCGAGAAACACTTCTGGACGTAACAAGGATGACGAATAATCTTACCCTCTAGTTCATGAAGAGACATAGGAAAGGGGCTATACAATGAATGCTCACTTGTCCGGAAGGACAAGTGGGAGATTGAAAGGAATGGTGTTCTTTGAACAAGTGTATTATTCTGATAGTGGGTTCAAGGATGCTTCCTATCAGTAATATTAATGTATAATTAATATTACAGCTTAATCTTGACTGACCCCTTCAGGTCACACCCAAGCAATTAACAAAACGACTCGACGAATTAATTTAGATGAAATTAATTAGTCGCCCGAGTATTAAATATTTACACGTCGAAAATTCGAGCTTAGAGCGTCGAAACCGACCGTCGGAAGTCGAGTAAAAAATAGTAACTAACAAGACGCGCAGATAATAATAAATCGACAATATTCCCAAAATACCCTTAGCATCGGAATGCCCCGAGCATCCGAGTGCTAGGGGCATAATGTGCTAGCATAGGCGGCTAGCATGCGCACCATGCCAAACCAAGGCTTGTTGGCTGGTGCGTGCTAGCGCACCATGGCTAGCAGCAGCCGCAGCACCTGAGGGGCAGCAGCTGCTAGCAGCCCGCACATGGTGAGCGCGGCATGCTACCAGAAGCCCGCACTTGGAGTGCGTGCCTTGCTAGCTGAAGCAGCAGCCCGCAACTCCAAGTGTGGGGCTGGGCCATGGCTGGGCTTAGGCGCGGGTAGCTAGGGCCGAGCATATGGGAGGCATGTGGGGTGAGGGACATGTGGCACAAGGAGAGTATGGAGTGGGGAGCAAGTATGGTCCCATACTCTCCAAGTGGTCCTCACTTCCCTCTACATGTATTAATGACACTTGTAGATTTATTATTAGTTTTCTTATTTATTTTATTTTAACTTTAAAATAAATTGTGGAATTTCATGATCCCACATTGATGGGATAGAAATTCCCACTCTCACTCTTCCCTATAAATACCCACCTTGGGTTTTTGGGAAGGGTGCATGAGTAGGAGTTAAATAGAGCATTGAGTTTGCAAAAACTCTTAAACTCATATAATACTCGGGTTTCGGTCGGACCTCGCTAACCTCGAGGTAATGGACCTAACATTTTTCTGCAGGTATCGGCGTATATAGAGTGATTTAGGATCGCAGAACGTCTTAAATCATTCTCCATCCCTATTGACTACTTTGAACTGACATTTCTACAAACTTAGTCAATGTAGGGGCTTTTGTAGACACCTAAAAATGTCTCCCTAAAACTAAACCCGATGATGAACAATCTATCACCGCCATTATTGGTCGGGTTCAGTATTTAATCCCGGGAGTGATTAAAATTCAAATTTAATCTAATTCAGTTCATAAAATAGTCACCGGATCAGTCCTAATGTTTCCACAAAGCATAGTTCAATTTTTATTTTGGCCCAAATCTTTTTATTCATTTTTCATTATTTAATATTATTTTAGCCAAGTTAATAAATAATAAACCTAAAATAGCCTGAAATTATGAATCAACACTTAAAAATGCTGAAAGTAATTAGGGTAAAAATCCATTTGGACGGAAAAAAGGAAGTAGAGCCTGCTGCGTCACGGAAAACTCTGCCGCGTCACGAGAAATATTATTGCGCCACGGCATACTCACCCGTGACACGGTGCCAATGCCGTGACGCGATGCCAATGCCGTGACACGGAACATCTCTGTGTCTTTTCCGGATAAACCCTTCACGCGTTTTTAACTCCCATAGGTTTATTATTTCCCGCGTCACTCCAGAATTTCCCGTGTCACACAAATTTCCCCGTGTCACGGTATAATTTTCTGTGTTGCGGCGTAATTTGCCGTGTCGCAAAAGTGTTTTTAGTGTTTTATCCTTTTCAGGGTTCCGTGTGTTCCCTCTACTCATTTTCCCTATAAAACCCCTCTCATTTCTTATGTACGAGGCATCAATTAATTCTCTCTTTTCTCTTCTATGCTCTAGCCTAAACACTAGCCTATCTTATTCTTTCAAAATTCCTTCCTTAAGCACTTCAAGGAGTTCGTACTTTACTCGAGGTTTTGTCCTTAAACTAAGGCGTGAAAGGTAGAACTCTTTAAGGGTTTGGCCCTAAATCAACTCTATTTAATTTATTTTAATTGTTGTTTTATTTATTTCCTTGAAGTTACTAACTCTTTTATTATTTTATAGTTGCAAGCAAACAAAATCAAAGTAAGAATTATGTTCCTTTTATTTCTATTATTTTTCTAACGATTATATATTGTTGGATTTATTGTGAAATTGCTTCTAATATTAATGTTTATTTTATTATATTTATTGATCACCATATTGCATGTTTAAAGGGAATATGTAATTGAAAATCACGCCTAATAAGATAATTTTGACAATCAGTAAAGGTTCCTTAATCTTGTTATTAATCAAGGGATCACGATATTTTAGAACTACATGTTGCATTAATATTCAACCAATTTAGCTTAATAATAGTTATGAGCGAATTAAATATTTTTTTTGCATGCCTTTGAGATCGCAGGAAACACTTTTCACTATAAGAATCAAGTAGAGGCCAATACGGGCAAATGTGACTCCATGACTCACTTCGTACCATCATCCCCGATCCTCCTTTCGTGGTTCCGAACCATATGAAGTTAGTAATCTCATGGATTATGAATGGGGTGTAACCTTCACGAGTCAATCGTTGTTGCCTTTCGCTGTCCCTTATCGTGGTTTCCTTTTATGATCCGTGCATGGTTTACAAGTTCCTTAAAAACTTGTTGGCGGCTCCTTATTTCTTTGTCCCTAATCGTATTATGTCAATTCCCACTTCATATGAGTGTGTAGACATCTACTTTTGGCCTTCTGTCCCGACACAAAGTGCAATGACGATAAATAAAACCATCTTCATGTTTGATCGAAGTGAAGAATACTTATGGATAACTGATTATGAATAAAACCAAAAAATACAAAAGACTAGCCCAAATTAAAGAAAAAGCCAAAACAAAGGTCCAATTAACTAAACCCGATCATAATTAGGCATAAGCCCGAGCTTAAAACCTAATAATGACAGATTTAGGAGCGCCTAAGTTAAATCTTAGTGCTGCTGCAGAAAAAGCCGCGCGCAACTAATTCAGTTACGCGCGATGCCTAGAGCAACCCCTAGAGTTGCGCTGCGGAAGATTCAGAATTATACGGAAAATATAAAATCAAATCTTACCATAGATCCGCGCGCAAGAAAATTAGTTGCGCTGCACATAGCAGCGCAACTTAATCACTTGCGCTAGGATGTTGTGCGCAACTCATCCTGTTGCGCGTGACACTTGCTGCGACAGAATGCTCAAAACCCTAAACCTAATCATTCCCTATAAATACGAGCTAAAACCGAGGCTTAAACAGACATAAATTAACCTAAAACTTTGGCGATATAATTGTGAACTTGTGCAATCTAACCCCTCTTGTCCTAAACACTCACCCTTTTGATACTTTGTTACTACAGGGGAGGTTCCCCATTAAGAAGGAGTCCATAAGTGTTCTAAACGGAGATCTAGAAAAGAGAAGTGGTAAATTCCCGAGCACTTAGTTAAATCACATTTATTTTCTTGTTTAAAAGGACTTTAATTAATTAATTAGTGTTGTTTGACCACCTTTAAAATAATTAATTAATCAATTCTACATATTATCTTGCGTTAAATAAAGATTAGAATTGAATTAAATAATTGTTGGTTGATCACTTAAGCCAAGGCGAATCTTGTTTATTTTCTTGTTTTTTTCACGAATTTGATTAAATAAGAATAACGACATTACGATGTAATTCCTCGTAAATAAATGCTTGTAAATAAAATCAACTAACATAATTTTAGGTATCGCATTGCATATATTGTTTGGTGATGAAATTGTAAAAAAGGAAGAGCTAGTAAAGGCCGCACTAGGGCTAGGATAACGATTCCCCTCTAAAAGGAACGTTATTTTAGTACCCTCGCTCCCGAACTCATTTCTGGTTTATAGACCAATTTAAGCATGGGTAAACTTATGATTCGTTCTAATTATTCCATGAACTCCACATGGAAGAAAGGCATGAACGAGGTTTATGAGTTTTTCCTAAAACTCATTGGCGACTCCTACTTGTTTCTAACAAAAAAGTGTAATGATAGAATCAATTCTAATTCAAGGTCCCCCAAACAATCAGGAATTCAAATCCTACTACCCTAATAAGTGTAAAGTCCTAGGATTTTAAGTGGCCAAGGCCATTTAAGGAGAGTACCCCTTACGATGGGATCACCCTCCTTACAGTGGCGACTACACTGGGGATTTAGAGGTTACATGATTAATTCGTAGTTATGGTCCAAGGTTTCCAACACTAGGTTGCCTATGGGTTGTAACGAGAATTAATATGGATAATTTCTAGTTAGAGAGAGAGACTTGAACGCATAATATCTTCCTTTTTCACAAGAGTAAAAACCAAACAAGCAACATTGCATCATGCATAAGCATAGCACACTTAAACCATTGGGGATTGACTCATTGACTAGGGGTCGCCAACACTAGGCTTCTATCCCGAAATCAATAACAATCATCCCACCCATATCACCAACAAAATATTGGGAGGGCGATGTCATGAATCAACACGTTGAGTGATTGATTTGTGCGTCGTTTCTTAAGATATGGTACCTTTGGACACCCAAGCCTTTTTTGACCTTAGAACGGCATTGCGTAATCTTGACTTATGACATGCTTATGTGATTATGTGACTATATGAAAGGTGTTAGGATAATCTTCTTTTTTTTTCTCTTTTTAGTTTGGTCTAGGTTCCCAATTACGAAGTTGTCTCTTCGTGATTTAGTGTCATATTCAAAGGATATCATAAAAAAATCAAATAAAAAAAATTGAATAAAAAAACGATAACAAAAAAAATGCTCGAATTAAAAAAAAATTTACGAGCAAGTGGCGCACGCAACTCAATGAGTTGCGCGACCCCTCCCATCGTAAGTGATTTCGTTGCGCGCGACAGCCGCGCGCAACTGAGCCAGTTGCGCACGCCCTCTGGACGAGTCAATTTTGATTTCTCAAAAACAAATTGACTCGTCCGAACAATATCTTCATTGAAGAATTGTTAGGGCGATGTTATCCGTTTGAATATATTTTGCGTTTTTTTCTTTTTTTTTTCCTTTTTAAACAAGCGTATCGATTTACTTATCCTTTCGTACTCTTTTAGGGCCGGTTTTCAAGCTTGGGAAAGAGCACCCCCGAGCACTCGCATTCAACGTTTACCACCCAAAAATCAACCCCTTTCAAACCACTTTTCTTCGACAACTAATCCTATTCCAACAACAATGCCAACCATCGAAGAACTTCAACAAGAGATTCTTCGTTTGAGAGAGGAAAAAACTCAAGAGGCCAAGGAGAGAAGAATTAAGAAAATAGAAAATGCTGAAAAGAAAAAAGCTGAAACTTTAGCCTTACAAGAAAAGATGGAACAATTATCCATCAAAGAAAAGTCATTGGAGAAGCTAGTTCTTCGTTCTACAATGGGGAGCAAGTACTTTCACACAGAAAAGTTTTCTCCTCCCCCAAGACTTGCTTTACCGGAAAAGTTCCTAGCTACGGACTTGCCAATATTTACGGTGACCAATAATCCACAAAATCATTTAATGTGTTTTACTAGCACAATGGCACTAAAGGGAGTAGATCCTAAGCTTTATGTTTTGACTTTCCCTTTATCCCTAGGCCCAACCGCGAGAGAGTGGTATTATGGGATAGATCCAAAATTCAAAGCAACATGGGAAGATGTAGTTTCGGCTTTCATTACCCAATATGAGAGTAACGTAGAGTTCAAGTTAACTTTACGTGAACTCGAGATGCTTAACCAAGGCGACGATGAAGGTTTCCTTGCTTTCTATGGTAAATGGTGAGAAAAGGTGGCCCACCTTTCCAAAAGGCCACCTGGACTCGAGTTAGTACAAAAATTCATTGACAACTGTCATGAAAAGTACAACAAACATCTACGTTACCTTGGTCTAGACAGACACTTTTCAAAAGGTCTATTCTATGGATACTAGGATTGAAGATGATCTTGCTAAAGAAAAAGAAAAGAAATCTCATCATCATCATCAACCTAAGAATAACTACAAGAAGGGGAATGATAATGCATCATCCTTTATTGACGTATTTGCGACTTCCACGCAATACAATAACGCAAATCGATATGATGATCCTAGAAAAAGATGGACAAAATAAAGAAAATTTACTCCATTTCCTGTAAGCTATAAAGAATTGTGATGGAATAAGATTGAGAATTACTCTGCAATTTAATCCATCATGTACGCTGTTGTAGACACCCATTTGTGTCTCCCTAAAACCAAACCCATTGATGAGTACCTTTCACGTCGAATCATAATCGAATAAAGTGAAAGTGTGGAAACTTTATTGTTGCGGACAGTTTTAATTTCTTTTCTCTTCTCTCTGTTTTTGAAAACCTATTTTTAAGATAACAGCCAATCCAGTTTGGTTGGTCCATGATATGGGTCCAATAATAGTGTAGTTAGATGGGGCTTGAAAAGAGCTTTCCAACGATATATTATAAGCCCGATTCCGATGAATATTGAGGAAGTTATGGCCAAATTACTAAACTGGGCATGGTTTGAGCCTTATTTGCGGCCCAATGACCTAGAGGAGGGCCTAATATGGGTTTATCATTCCTAATGCAATTAGGAATGGTTTTAGTCTTATAGATTCTTCTAGAAGGTTCTTTTCATTTCTAATTCAATTAGCATTGATAGATTGACTTTGTTGACTTTTTAGAGTTTTAATCAAAATCAAAGAACGTTTTTGAGGAAAATACGATTTTATCCTCCTGTACGGCAATTTCTATCTGATTTTAAGAAAACGCGTGAATTTCTGAGTCAGCGCCAAACGCCAGCTGTAGCGCCTGACGCTACGCCTGGCGCTAAGGTCAGCGTTTGGCGCTAATCTGGCTTTTTGCGTCAGAACTCGGTTCTTGATTTTTTATCTCTTTAGATGATTTTCTCTATAAATAACGTGCTAAAAACTCCGTTTTGATTAACCAATTCTCTCTAATTCTCATCAACTCTCATCAAGAAATTCTTGATTTTCTCTCTCTTTCTAAACTACCCTTTTACAAACACAATTCCTCATACATTAGCACTAGACACACCTAGCCAATTTCGAAGTTGCCTTCGCCCTAGGCGTGAAAGGTTTTAATTTCTAAGGGTTTGGTCCCTAATCTTTATTTCAATTATTTGATTTAATTGTTTTGTTTATTATTTTCCTTGAAATTACTAATGTGTGTATTTTGTTATTAGAAAGCGGTACGAGGCATCCAAGTAAGTACTTTAATGGTTTAATTGATATTATGATATAGAAATCGTGCTTAGATTGTTATTTTGATTCCTAGTATCATGTTAGGATATTTTCCTTAATTTGATGTTTAGGGTGACAACAATAAATTCCTAGTATCATGTCTAGGGTAACTTTAATATTAAGTATGATTAAAAGTATGATGCCTTTTATGTTCTTCCTAATATTTATGATTGTTAGTATCATGTTAGGGTTAAATCTTTGATTTTTATTGTTTAGCGACATGCTAGGGTTTGTTATTAATCTTGTTAGTATCATGCCTAGGATCTTCCTATTATTATGCTTTAACATGTTTATGATGATTATTATTATATGTTATTATTATGATTATTTATTATGTTGCTTGACACATTATGTATTGTTATTTCTTGATCACACCTCTTTATGCATGTTTAAAGGGAATTTGTACTTGTAATCACGCTTAATAAGATAATTAATAATCTTGTTTAGGGTTAATTTGATTATGATTCAAGTGATCGCCAATAATAGATTTATTTGTGAATTAATATTCAACCAACATAGATAAACAGGTTTAGGGTTAATCCTATCGATTGTATGTTAGTCAGGAAGCGCACATGAATACGATCAGAATAAAGTAGAGGCCTATTATTAGGGCAGGTTCAATCTCTTTTAGGTTGGATTTGTACCTTCATCCCCGAACCCTATTTGGTTCAAGACCTTATGGAGTTGACGATCTCTTGGATCGTTAAGGGGTGTAACCTTCACCTCGTGAACGGTTTACAAGTTCCTAAAAAACTTGTTGGCGACTCTTTTTCTCTATCTTCTTTCCCTTTGGACGCCACCGTACATTAGTGTACGATCACAGTGGGGTTCAAGATAGGGGATTAACGCTTGAAATATTCTCTACAGTTTCAAAACCAAACCCAGTGATGATTACCTTTCACGTCAAATCATAATCGAATGAAGTGAAAGTGTGGAAAGTTTAGTGTGGCGGATAGTTTTAATTTCTTTTCTCTTCTCTCTATTTTTGAAAACCTATTTTTAAGAAAACAACCAATCCAGTTTGGTTGGTCCATTATATGGGTCCAATAATAGTGTAGTTGGATGGGGTTTGAAAAGATCTTTCCAACGATATATTATAAGCCCGATTCCGATGAATATTAAGGAAGTTATGGCCAAATTACTAAACTGGGCCTGGTTTGAGCCTTATATGCGGCCCAATGATCTAAAGGAGGGCCTAATATGGATTTATCATTCATAATGAAATTAAGAATGGTTTAAGTCTTTTAGATTATTCTAGAAGGTTCTTTTCATTCCTAATTCAATTAGCATTGATAAATTGACCTTGTTGTTGATTTTTTAGAGTTTTAATAAGAATCAAAGAACGTTTTTGAGGAAAATACGATTTTATCCTCTTGTACGGTAATTTCTATCTGATTTTAAGAAAACGCGTGAATTTCTGAGTCAACGCAAAACGCTAGCTGTAGCGCCTGACGCTACGCTTGGCGCCTGGCGCTAGCCTTAGCACCTAGCGCCAAGGTCAGCGTTTGGCGCTAATCTGGCTTATTGCGTTAGAACTAGGTTCTTGATGTTTAATCTTTTTGGTTGATTTTTTCTATAAATAACATGCTAAAAACTCCGTTTTGATTAACCAATTTTCTCTAATTCTCATCAACTCTCATCAAGAAATTTTTGATTTTCTCTCTCTTTCTAAACTACCCTTTTACAAACACAATTCCTCATACATTAGCACTAGACACACCTAGCCAAGTTCAAAGTTGCCTTCGCTCTAGACATGAAAGGTTTTAATTTCTGAGGGTTTGGTCCCTAATCTTTATTTCAATTATTTGATTTAATTATTTTGTTTATTATTTTTTTTGAAGTTACTAATGTGTGTATTTTGTTATTAAAAAGAGGTACGAGGCATCCAAGTAAGTACTTTAATGGTTTAATTGATATTATGATATAGAAATCATGCTTAGATTGTTATTTTGATTTCTAGTATCATGTTAGGATGTTTTCCTTAATTTGATGTTTAGGGTGACAACAATAAATTCCTAGTATCATGTCTAGGGTAAATTTAATATTAAGTATGATTAAAAGTATGATGCCGTTTTTGTTCTTCCTAATATTTATGATTGTTAGTATCATGTTAGGTTTAAAAGCTTTGATTTTTATTGTTTAGCGACATGCTAGGGTTTGTTATTAATCTTGTTAGTATAATGCCTAGGATCTTCCTATTATTATGCTTTAACATGTTTATGATGATTATTATTATATGTTATTATTATGATTATTTTTTATGTTGCTTGACTCATTATTTATTGTTATTACTTGATCACACTTTTTTATGCATGTTTAAAGGGAATTTGTACTAGTAATCACCCTTAATAAGATAATTAATAATCTTGTTTAGGGTTAATTTGATTATAATTCAAGTGATCGCCAATAATAGATTTATTTGTGCATTAATATTCAACCAACATAGATAAACAAGTTTAGGGTTAGTCCTATTGATTGTATGTTGGTCAGGAAGCGCACATGAATACGATCAGAATAAAGTAGAGGCCTATTATTAGGGAGGTTAAATCTCTTTTTGGTTAGATTTGTACCTTCATCCCCGAACCCTATTTGGTTCAAGACCTTATGGAGTTGACGATCTCTTGGATCGTTAAGGGGTGTAACCTTCACCTCGTGAACGATTTACAAGTGCTTAAAAAACTTGTTGGCGACTCTTTTGCTCTATCTTCTTTCCCTTTGGACGCCACCGTACTTTAGTGTACGATCACAGTGGGGTTCAAGCTAGGGGATTAACGCTTGAAATGTTCCCTACAATTTTTGGCGACTCCACTGGGGAGGATTTCTATTTTAATTCCTAAAATTTATTTTGGCAATGATTTAGAATGAATGGATGAGACTCGAAACGTTCAAAGTATTTCATGTGCGTAATTTTATATAACATTATTGTCATATGCATAAAAAAGATCTCAATTGAAAGACTATCCGTAATGAGTTAAAACATAGGATTTTACACGTAGGAAATTTGAGAAATATCTTTCACAACTAGGACCGAAATAACACTGCGCGAAACTGGAAAATTTTATCAAACACAGAAAGCTGCTGAGGCATGTAGGAATCAGCGTCAGCGAACAGAATATTAGCGCCAGACTTTTAACTGTAGCGCCAGATGACAGTTCTGTCGCCAGGCGCTACAGTTAAAATCCGGCGCCAATCTCTGTTTGCTGGCGCCAAATTCTTCCAATACCGAGCCAGAAATATGCGTTCTAATTTCGACCAGTTTTTAGCATTGTTCGCTCGATCCTACTTCCCGGTTGAGTTTTTCTCACTTTTTTGAAACCCATATGTGTTCTACATATGGACATAACCCTCTGGGAATTCATGCTCCATCTACCTGATTGAACGCTCTGAGCAAAAAAGGGTACATACGAGAATGTTGAATTCACCAAACCATGGAAGCGAGTTTTTTCTAAACTCGCAGTGTCCCATCCACTCGCGCCAACCCTTTACGGTTAGGCTTCCGCGCGGTGCATCCGGAAAATTAACCATGGACCCTCTTTTGACTAACCCATATCCCGAACTTTAGAAAAATAGAGCCATGGTTAGGTTGCAAACTCATTGCATCATATCGTGCCTACTTGACTACTTGTGCATTCTTTGCTTGTGCATACTCTATATGTTTTTCTTAACCGTTTGTTTGACTTGTGATTAAGCCTAAATAAAATAATTAATGACTAAAGGACTTTGCTTAATTAATTAATTAATTAATTTGATCTAATAAATATACCTAAAATCGAGTCATAGTTCCTTTAAGTCAACCCGGATTTTTATTCCCGTATAATGCACAAACGTCAAATTGTTTTGGTCACAGACGGAGTTCTAGGAAGAGCTATGAGTCGTAAAACCTATGGATATGTAGCCCCGAGTTTTATTATATTTAATTTGGCGTTGGTTTCATCCCAATCAGAGTCACAGATCCAAAGTTATGACTAAAATACCACAGCCTGTCCAGTTTAATTCATATACGTGAGGTCTTAACTTAGTCTTTGTTCGAGTCTAGTCACATAGTCTAGCCACATGGTCATGACACGAGTCTTAACATGTCACCTACACTCACTAGTACTAGCACACACTTTATATATATGTACACCATGACCATGTCTTAGGTTCATGCATGAGTCGGTTTTCTCTGTCATTTGAGTTGGGGGTACATTCCATTCCTAATTCTTCATATCCCTCCATTTACATCATCTTTCTTCACTTCCTCCATCCATTGCATGTTGAATAAAGTTTGAGTCAAATAATTAACAATCAATATCCCCAAATTCCTTTTCCACAGTACTTGGTCGAGGAGAGAAGGGCGATTAATCAAGGACAACCTCTTTATTCAATTCTTAGAGGAAAGCTAAAAAGATAATGGCAACTCAAGAGCAAGTTAATGAACTTAGGAGTCAATTGACTGACGTGACTGAGGTGTTAAAGGCTTTTACCCTTAAAATTGATGACCCTGTGAAGCAACAACAAATGAACCTCATGCAAGAAAGCTTGAGCAGGCTATCCAGTGACTATAAATTTCAGGGCATTAGTTCACAAGGGGTCTTGGTGGACAAAGAACTTCTTCCGCATAAGTTCAATGCCAACGACATCCCAAAATTCAAGGCAACAGATAATCTGTACCTTCACTTAAGAGCCTTTGAAACTATGATGAACATTAAGAGGATTGATAAGAAAGTCTTTCATTCCTTGTTTTTCTTATCTCTTGAAACCATTTGCCAACAATGGTTCTTCTCCCTGGACAAAGAGAAAACCTCTACATGGGAATCGATGGTAAACGCTTTCATTGATAGGTATAAGTGCAATATTCAAGTTGAAACCGATTATAGACCGATTAAGATGATAAAACAAAAAGAAAATGAAGGCTTTACTTCTTTCTTTAATAAATGGAGGGAAACTTCTGCTAAGATGATTGAGGTGCCCACTGAAAAAGAATCTGTGAGGATGTTTATCAAAAATCTCCAAGAGAAGTATTCGAAGCATTTAAAATATCAACATAATTTGAATACTTTCAAAGCCGTTTATGACATCGGAATTGAAATCGAAGATGACCTCGCAAAGCAAAAAGCTACTAACAATAGTAACTACGGTGGCTGGAAAGGAAAGAAGAACGACAATCCTTCTTCTTCCGAAAACGCCCACTCTAGTGATAATGATAGTACCTTTGACCATAACGGTGTCTTAGCCATGGACAATCAAAGATCTAAAAGGAAACCTAGGAGAGAGTTCACACCCATTGGAATGACCTATGATGCTGCTTTCGATCATCTCTATGATCGAGGATTAATCAAACCTATTGGTCCTACCGAGGATCCAACGCCAGTAAAATCGATCTTCGAGATGGAATCCCAACTCTTATTGCAAGTACCATCGAGGACGCGGTCATACTACTGATGAATGCTACAGGTTTCAAAATCTCATTCAAGATCTCATAGAAGCAAATAAGATCCCATTGCCTCTAGCTAATGAGAAGATTGGGTGATGATGAAGCAAACGACACAAGACAGAGGCGAGCTTCAACAACGAGATTTCATGACCTCTTTTTTCTATTTTTTTTTATTTACCATTTCCCCCAATAAGTGTAGCATAGACACTTTTCTTTTCCCTTAAATTAATTTTGTAGATTCTTTCTTTTTCCCTTTTAATAAAATGAGCATTTATTTCCTTGCATATGATCATTGCATTACATTGCATTTTAAAAAAAAAAATTAAATCATTGTCAAGCTAAGCACAAGGTATACCAATGATTTGAGGCACCCCTTGTAGCCACATCATATTACCTTTCACCCTTCAAATATGCAATCCTTTCTTCATAAACCACTTTGAGCCTCGTCTAACGATAGACCTTTTATTTTTCAACCTACATCTACCTAACTTTGGGATGGGATGGTGCGCAACTTATGCAATTTTCAATTTCATAAAATCTTGAGTAACTTCAAAATATTAAAATAGCAAAAAATAAAAAAAATAATAAAAGTGTACAAAAGGGCAAGTGTTCCAATGACTTTGATATGAAAATATCTTCGATAAGAACACGTCTCAGATTGCGTCTTTTATCGAGTGCTCGGTACCGTGCCTGAGAAACATGAATGCCAAGTGAGTGATAGACCGCATGGTCGCGATTGCCCACACTTATAAAAATAAATTAAATGAAAAAGAAAAAGAAGAGAGAAAAAAAAAAGAGCTAAAAAGGAGTAGAAAGCCTCAAGCATAAAATATAAAGATTCAAAAGCAAGGTTGCACACCTTGGGAGCTGATATAGGGTCTTGAGCCTTTTTCCTTTTCTTCTATAACCTTTAGCCTAACCACGTTACAACCCTTAAAAAGACCTTTTTGAGGTATACACACACTTGTGCGAGGTTCGGCTAGAGCTACGTTCGGCCTGATTCCTAAGGGATACGTAGGCAACCTTACATCGAGGTGCGGCCGTAATAAACATGCATTCATATTCACATTCACACACCATGATCATATCAAGGGATTTCCAATGCTCATCCCTATCTACGTAGAGCTAGACTTGGGGGCTTGATCCCTACATCATTAGCTTACCTAGCCTAAGAGTCACCATCATTTGACTCTTCTTGAAATAATATCTTTTTTCACACACTTAGCTCTTACGGCCTAACTTTAGAATCACTATCACACACAGCACAGATACATGACCAAATATACTCCCCTTAGGAACCCTTTGTCATGAAATCCTAACACAACGTTGAAGCATGCCTTGTCATATCAAAATCACTCATCAATCATTATCATCATCGCATCGAAGTATGAAGTGCTTAGCCTCCGTGCCTAAGTTACCTAAATACTTTCATTATCGAGTCAACTAGGATAGTTTAAGATGTTACAATCCTTGCACTTTGAGAGACAACGTTAACGGATTAAGCTCATTCAACATGCATCTTAAAAAAAAAACTTCACTTCGATTCTTTTTCGTGTCTTTCTTTTTCGGGAGAAAGTCGGTACCCTCCACAAAAATGACGGAAAATTATTGCTTTTTTGCATTTTCGAGTCCCACGATCACAATACAATGCACACACGAGTCATGTACACGTCGAGTCATGTCGTGTCATATCACCTTGATTTGAGTCTAACACATGTGTCAAACACTTTGAGCCGAGTCAACCTCGAGTGAATCACATCGAGTCAAGTTTATACCTTGAGTCACGACAAGTCAATGAGTCAAGAAACACTAAGTCTTAGGTCAACCCTAAAGAAAGATAAGCAAAGTCCTATGGTCAAAGATATAAATGCAGGTGCATCCCAGCAAGCGAGGACATTCCCGGATTTTTTTCGAAAAAACCGCGAATATGACCACAGGAGATTCTTCCAAGATAAGAGGAGTAACATGGATCAGTAAATTAGAGATGAAGAGCTTTAATTTACAAAAGATTTGAGTGGATTTGGTTGAAAGGAAACGACCAAGCTCAAAGTTCGGAGCAAAACCAGGCAACAGCGGCAACAAGAGTAGAATAGGGTAGACCCGACTCCAGCGCTAGACAACAAGACTGTCGCCTGGCGACAACATCTGTCGTTTGGCGACAGAGTTCAGCGCCTGACTCTAGATCCCAGCGTCTGGCGACAGAGCCAATTCTTGACGCCAGAGATATTTCAGCAGCGACAGAGCTCGAAGCCTCTTAGAATGGTTATTTCAACCTCATATAGCTATTTCGGGTTCCTTGGTACGCCAGTTAGCCCCTATAAGCAATTTGACACAATTTTTAGTAATCGGCTTGATTGCATAAAGTGATCGACCAGATGAAAGATCGTCTCACTTAGCTTAAAGCGCCTAAGCATTGGCTCATCACAAAAAGCACCGACATACTGGTTCATATGGGTTCATAATTCTAAAGGCACCGACATACAGGTTCAAAGAAGCAAAAGCGCCGACGTACAGGCATAGCGGAAGCAAAGTTCAAGCGAGCTTTTAAAGATCGACAAGCGAAGATCTTCGATAATTTCCTTTAGAAAATTATCGCAACAAATGAGGATAGCGTTAAGCGAGGATATCTTCGACAGCGTTCCCTAGTTTGTGGAAAGTTGTCAAAAACAACTGAAGGTGATTTCAAGTGAAATTGTCTTCGATCATGTTCCCTTAGACGTGGAAGATGGTCACAAAGCGGAAGAGGATTGTTTCAAGCGAAGCAATTTTCGATAGTGTTCCCTGGTTTGTGGAATATTATTAAAGCGGAAGAAGGTCATTTCAAGCGAAGCAATCTTCTATATTGGAAGCAGTTACAAGCGTAGCGGTTTTTAAGCGGGATGACATTCTCTTGGTAGGAGGTCATCAAAACAACAGTAAAGCGGCAGCAAATCGGTTACTTTCTAGACACGTGTGCTCGACGGTGCAAGATACGCGTTTCTTAACTCTTTTATCTGTTTAACTAACGCTAGTTTGCAGGTATCGACGTTACAAGAGTGATTTAGGATTGCAGAACGTTCTGAATCATTCTCCGTCCCTATCGATACTTTGACTTTTGTTTTCGAAACTTGCGTTTATCCAAACTCAGTCAAAGTGGGGGCTTCTGTAGACACCCATTTGTGTCTCCCCAAAACCAAACCAAGTGATGAGTACCTTTCACGTCGAATCATAATCTAATGAAGTGAAAGTGTGGAAAGTTTAGTGTTGCGGATATTTTTAATTTCTTTTCTCTTCTCTCTGTTTTTGAAATCCTATATTTAAGAAAAAAGCCAATCCAGTTTGGTTGGTCCATGATATGGGTCCAATAATAGTGTAGTTGGATGGGGCTTGAAAATAGCTTTCCAACGATACATTATAAGCCCGATTCTGATGAATATTGAGGAAGTTATGGCCAAATTACTAAACTGCGCCTGGTTTGAGCCTTATATGCGGCCCAATGATCAAGAGGAGGGCCTAATATGGATTTATCATTCCTAATGCAATTAGGAATGGTTTTAGTCTTCTAGATTCTTCTAGAAGGTTCTTTTCATTCCTAATTTAATTAGCATTGATAAATTGACTTTGTTGACTTTTTAGAGTTTTAATCAGAATCAAAGAACGTTTTTTGAGGAAAATACGATTTTATCCTCCTGTACAGCAATTTCTATCTGATTTTAAGAAAACGCGTGAATTACTGAGTCAACGCCAAACACCAGTTGTAGCGCCTGACGCTACGCTTGGCGTCTGGCGCTAAGGTCAGCGTTTGGCGCTAATCTAGCTTTTTCCGTTAGAACTCGGTTCTTGATGTTTTATCTTTTTGGCTGATTTTCTCTATAAATAACGTGCTAAAAACTCCATTTTGATTAACCAATTCTCTCTAATTCTCATCAACTCTCATCAAGAAATTCTTGACTTTCTCTCTCTTTCTAAACTACCCTTTTACAAACACAATTCCTCATACATTAGCACTAGACACACCTAGTCAAGTTAGAAGTTGCCTTCGCCCTAGACGTGAAAGGTTTTAATTTCTGAGGGTTTGGTCCCTAATCTTTATTTCAATTATTTGATTTAATTGTTTTGTTTATTATTTTCCTTGAAGTTACTAATGTGTGTATTTTGTTATTAGAAAGAGGTACGAGGCATCCAAGTAAGTACTTTAATGGTTTAATTGATATTATGATATAGAAATCATGCTTAGATTGTTATTTTGATTCCTAGTATCATGTTAGGATGTTTTTCTTAATTTAATGTTTAGGGTGACAACAATAAATTCCTAGTATCATGTCTAGGGTAACTTTAATATTAAGTATGATTAAAAGTATGATGCCTTTTATGTTCTTCCTAATATTTATGATTGTTAGTATCATGTTAGGGTTAAAGCTTTGATTTTTAATGTTTAGCGACATGCTAGGGTTTGTTATTAATCTTGTTAGTATCATGCCTAAGATCTTACTATTATTATGCTTTAACATGTTTATGATGATTATTATTATATGTTATTATTATGATTATTTATTATGTTGCTTGACACATTATTTATTGTTATTGCTTGATCACACCTTTTCACTAGTGGAAAAAAGGCCATCTGTAACGGGCAAAAACTGCCAATCCGTAACGGGCAGCGTCCGTTACGTATGTGGCCGTTCTGGATGGCCTTTGTTATTTGTAACGGGCATCGTCCGTTACGAATAATATGTTATTCGTAACAGGCACCTGAAAAGCCCGTTACAAATAACCCTTTATTCGTAACGGGCTTTTCAGGTACCCGTTACGAATAACGGGTTATTTGTAACGGGCTGTTCAAGTGCCCGTTACGAATAACCTCGTTATCCGTAACGGGACATGGTTTTGCCCGTTACGAATAATGGATAATCAAATTTTTTAAAAAAATGCTGGATTTGGCACACCATTATCCATAACGGGACATGGTTTGCCCGTTACGAATACTGTATAATCAAATTAAAAAAGAAAATCCAGCAAAATGCTGGATTTTACACACCATTTTAATTTTAGTTACAACATCAAATTCTCCTAATCTCATCCATATTAATATTACTGTTTTTAAGCTACAACAAAAATCACTACCTATGCTAGCAAAAAACACACAAGCTAGCCAACACAAGAACAGATTAAAATGGCTAAGAACCTAGCTAGATTAAACTGAGTATCAACTTTAGACGGTAGAAATAGTCATCTACACTTGTGGTGCTGTTGGCTTCACGGGGTCCTTCACGGGCTTCCCCTCCTTCGGTGTAGACCCATAGTAGCAAGCGTACAAGATCAGTTGTGCTACGGCAAGTATGGCTCCAACCCCATTGCCAATCTGCGCGCAACAAAGAAACAAAGGATTAAGATACAAATTACAAGTATTGTAATGCTTACATCGAGAATCACTAGATGAAATGAGGTAATGAAAGTGTATGAAGGAAAACACATACTTGGTAGTTGGTAGTGCAGATGCATTATTATAAAAACTCGTATAAAAGATTCAAAGTAAATCAAACACATCCTAGCTATTTTCTTAAAGCCTTATAAAATACAAGCTGAAATGAGAATCAAAACACAATTTACCTGTTCAAGCAATTAGCAAAACAGAAGATGACTCCACATATGCCATTATATTCTACTAATCTACATACCATAACAATTGAAATTTATCAAGACAAAATGCACATACCTTAAGGTCACATTCTGTGGAGGATTTAGATCTCCAGAAATGTTGGAGAGCAAATTGTATCGAAGATCACTGCAATTCAAAAGGTATTAGAGAATTATGAGTATCATTCATCTATATAGACAGTAAATACATGTGAAGGTGGGATTCAGGCTTATGTAATGCATTTCAAATCTACAGTCGAGGTCATACACAGAGAGTCTAGCAGTAGCATTGAAGGACTTGTTGTGCCAAATGCCAGTAGGGATAGAGCCACTGATAGAATTGTTTAAAAGCCACCTGTGAAAATAAATTATACTTTCGGCCTTTCAGGTATAAAGCACTGTACCTGATTTATAATCAAATATCTCTAAAAGGCAGAGTACATAGCAGAAATATATAAGTCATCAGATAGTATTTCCTCATTCAGACAGTAGCCCATGGAAGTAAATTAAAAAAATAAAAACTCACAACATCTGGAGATCTGGAAGAAGGGAGAAACTCTCTGGAATTGATCCATTCAGGTTGTTATGCAATAAATTACTGTAGATAGAACAAGAAAGTAATTAACATGTGTTCCTGAGAAATAATTGAGTAGTGTTCTAATAATACATTAAAATGATTATCTACATACATTGTAGTGACATTGCCTAATAGCTTGTTTGAAGGAATTGGTCGCGTTAACTTATTCCAACTCAAATCTCTATAATTTAGATAGAGAAACAAGTTAAGAAAAAAAAGGTCAATGTACATTTAGAAGACCAATTGAGTGTTGAAAGAATAAGCAAAGCAGAAGAACCAAGCCGGAACTTACATAAAGCTAAGATATGGCATCCGGCCAAGATCAGGAATTGCTCCACCCAAGCTATAGTTTCTCACACTTCTGTTGATCAATAAATATAACAAATTTCTAGTGTCAAGCTCTTAAAGTAAAATGCAGATGGTTGGTTCATCTCTTGATTCTCTTCTACTTTAATTTTAAGCACTACTAATGTGTTAGAACTTAAATGAAAGCCAAATATAGGTGAAATTTCTCTAATGTGCTAAATCTTTGTTAAGCGGAATAAAAAATTACTAAAATGTAAGTCTTGTGGGTTTCTCCACCCTCGATAGGATGGAGCCTCATACAGGATTTTATGTGTAGGATCATTGAAGACTTAATAAGCAAAAAGTCAATAGAAATATCAACAATTTGACCCTAGATTTATGTGGCGTAGATTTAAGGCATTAGCTAATAACAATCCACTTAAACCTTCCACACAGCTGCACAACAAAGTCAATAGAAATATTAACAATTTTCATCTAGTGAGGGTTGCTGAACTTTTTGCTAATTTTCCCACAACAACCAGCACAACATAAAGAGAGAATACATATTTCAACTTAAGCATTGTTGATGAGAAAACATTATACTATGTGTGCCAAAGCTAAAAAGCACTTACAACTTTACCAATCTGGACAGATTTTGATATGATTCTAGAATCTCAGCACCATCAAAATGATTATTGTCGAGTTGGCTGCAAATGGTAATTGGAAAAACAGACTTTAGTGATCATATAGGTTGCATTTGTACACTAAAGAGAAGAGAAAGTGAGGTCATCAACAAATACTAAGACTTCATTGATCCCTTAATAGCCTTCTGATAATAACATAAATAATAACAACAGCTTAATCATGGTTGCATGAACTTAAATGAGATGCACAAATCTTCATGGTATTAAAATAAAAAATGATTAGTTAAAGTAGTCATTCTATTAAACAATCCAAAATCAAAAATCCTAAAATCAACACTAAGAATCAAACATCTAGACGGGGAAATTCTCATATCTTACCAATGATGAGAATGCATGATTTCACAAATTCACTAACAACACGTACTGAAAATCAGATCAAATGCTGAATCAATAATCAAATTAAAAATCTATTAAATCACTAAAAAACCTAAATAATTCTCGAACAATAACCAATTACAAATCCTATAAAATTTAATACTAAGAACAAAACAACGAGCACATCAAATCGAAGAACGAAAAGAATGCAAAAGAGAAGGAAATCGTAATGAACCTGTGAGCGAAAAAAAAAAATCCTACTAAGAAATTAAACTAAAGATGAAAAATCATAAATCATTCAAATTAGAGAGCTAAAAATAATTGAGGAGATTAAAATACAAAATAAAGATAGAATTGGAATAAAATAAAAATCTTTAGATCTAAAAAAGACAATAATCATTCCTTAATCTGCAAAAATTCAGCACAAAATCCCAAAAATCCAGTACCCAGAAACTTAAATCAATTAAAAACAACATACATTTCAAAAAATAAAGTTGAATCAACTAACTTAATATTCGATGATTACAAAGAGAAAATTCTTACCTAGCATCGGTTTGTTGAACAACTTAGATCTAAAGAGGAAGAAGCCTACGGGCTTGGTTGTTCTCAATGTCGCCACAATCGACGCTTACCGGGTCCGGACCCTGGTCAAACCGGAGTGGGTTTTCGAACAAGAGTTCCGTCATCGCCGGTTACACCTCCGCCCAAAACCGACGCCGCTTGGGAGTTAATGTATGAAACCGTCGGTCTTCTCGTTGCTCCTCTAAATGAGAGGGCCTGAGTTTGAAAATAAAGAAAGAGGTGAATCACGGGGAGGGAGGGGAGGGGAGGAGAGGAGAGGAGAGAGAGAGTGAGGGACTGATGAGAGAGAAAGAGGTGTGACGGCTGTTAAGTGAAACCCTAAAAAGTCGAGTATTGGGCTCTCCTCTCATTAGTTGGGCCATGTTTGGTCATCTACGTGTAATATAGTATTCTTAACGGACAAAATAGGGTCCGTTACGAATACATTTTCCCCGTTACGAATAAATAAGTATTTGTAACGGACACTATTTTGCCCGTTACCAATATCTTAATTGTAACGGACAAAGCTTTGCCCGTTACAAATAGCCTGTTACGAATGAGATTTTTTCCACTAGTGTTTTATGCATATTTAAAGGGAATTTGTACTTGTAATCACACTTAATAAGATAATTAATAATCTTGTTTAGGGTTAATTTGATTATAATTCAAGTGATCGCCAATAATAGATTTATTTGTGCATTAATATTCCACCAACATAGATAAACAGGTTTAGGGTTAATCCTATTGATTGTATGTTGGTCAGGAAGCGCACATGAATACGATCAGAATAAAGTAGAGGCCTATTATTAGGGCAGGTTCAATCTCTTTTAGGTTGGATTTGTACCTTCATCCCCGAACCCTATTTGGTTCAAGACCTTATAGAGTTGACGATCTCTTGGATCGTTAAGGGGTGTAACCTTCACCTCGTGAACGGTTTACAAGTTCCTAAATAACTTGTTGGCGACTCTTTTGCTCTATGTTCTTTCCCTTTAGACGCCACCTTACTTTAGTGTATGATCATAGTGGGGTTCAAGCCAGGAGATTAACGCTTGAAATATTACCTACAGCTGTGATATGGAATCGTCGCAGGACTCATTTTCTTAGAGCATGTAAAGTATGTATGTAGTACCAATCAACTTGAATCTATGTAATACATCGTTAGATTATGGCCAAGAACATCCAGAGTACTTGGATAAGTAACAGGATGAGTTATTGACTTGTGGAAACAAATACAATTTGAGAATTGATGTTGCAAGTACAAGCCTTAACAAGGATTAGATCCTTAACAAGGAAGTCGTTTATAAGCACGAGCTAACAATAAGTCGTGGCTTGAGAATGGTAACACGGACGTGGATCCATGTGTAATGTGAAGGAATTTAAGGAAAATTTCCATGATCACTAGTGATTAGGGTGTCCCAAATCATTGTGAGCCGTTTGGAATGAATCCCAAGCAAAGCATCATCAGGAAGTCTACTAAAACATATGTTGAGAATTTTGTTGCCGTAATGGAGATAATAAAGAAGATAATCTATGGAAAGTTCGTTGATGAACGTTAATGATTGTAGGTTGTCAAGTTGAAGGTCTCAATCATGAAAATGAGTG
The DNA here is from genome assembly GCF_948465745.1 of Chenopodium album. Classification (NCBI taxonomy): domain Eukaryota; kingdom Viridiplantae; phylum Streptophyta; class Magnoliopsida; order Caryophyllales; family Amaranthaceae; genus Chenopodium; species Chenopodium album. Next base: position 57,978,415 of record NC_137836.1, on the reverse strand, counting down.
GGAGCCATCACTTGGACAATAAATCCTAAATCACATATAATCCATGACACTCTCAAATTTTATCATCTTATTATGAAAGTGATCAGTAATGAAGATGCTAAGATTAGCAAAGTAGTTATAACTAAACCTATGCAATAAGTGAACGACAACATTCACAATTGCATGAAAGAAATCAAGCATAATAGATATGGGTGTGATTTCTATAGATGTTTTATAAAGAGTGATACTCTTAAAACATTCGGAAAAACCATTTATCATAAGATGAACCATTTAGGATTTGAAGTTATTTAACATTTCATGCAATTTTTATCACTCCTTTTGCTATTTAATTGTGGTTTAGAATTAAATAATTAGTCCATTCGATTCTTGGAATATTCAAAATAGGGTATCAAGACCAATCTTGGTAAGGAAACACCTATTAAGTGAACATTAAATATTATAATCGAAAATTATCCCTAATCGAGGTCATTTAAACGATGGATGATTAATGACCAATTGAGATTAGTGTGTGGTCTGATTTATAGCACTGTTTCTTGTGCTACAAGGACATGATTGTCATAAATCATTTCCACTGGTATTGATTTAGAACCATACTGGATTGACCTATGAGAATACTTTACGAGATTAAAAATCGTCATAAGTATACTTCTCATTATGACTATCGGAACCTATTTCCTTGACCATGAGTATTGTGAGTTCTCTTGTTTGAGTACTAGTCCGCTTTGATGTTGTCAAACGTCTGCCGTAATAGGGGATTATAACAGCAACACTCGGGCAACTAGGTACTCTTAGTAAGAGGAGCTACATTACAAGAGTGGGAATGTCCCCCTACTAAAATAGGGAAGATGTCTTTGTTGTATACAAGGCCTCTCGTAGAGCGAGACTGTAAAAATGCATGGCCGTGCTCGAATGGATTTTAAAAATCATTTGTTTATTGACAGTCGGACTCGGAATCGAGAAACACTTCTGGACGTAATAAGGATGACATAATAATCTTACCTTATAGTTCATGAAGAGACATTAAGCGACATAGGAAAAAGGATGTACACTAAATGCGCACTTGTACGGAAGGACAAGTGGGAGATTGTAAGAAATGGTGTCCTTCGAACAAGTGTATTATTCTGATAGCGGATTCAGAGTTATTAGAAAGCTAATATATTCAGCAAGGTCAAGTGATCGGAATGCCTGGGTGGAGGCCGCTTCTGATCAGTAATATTAATGTATAATTAATATTACAGCTTAATCTTGACTGAACCCTTCGGGTCACACCCTAACAAATATACGAACCGACTCGACGAGCTAATTCGGAAGAAATTAATTCGTCGCCCTAGTGTTAAATATTTAGACGTCGGAAATTCGAGCTTGGAGCGTCGAAACCGAGCGTCGGAGAATCTCAAATGTCGAGCCAAAATTTAGGATTTGGCGAGACAGGAAAAAAAAATGCTTCAAGTAACAAGTAATATCCTAGCCACGCGAAAGGCTAGGAAAATGCGCCCAATAGGTGTATGCCACGTGGAAGTACACATGGCAAAACGCCATGTGGCAGCACACGTGGCAGCCACTTAGTGGCAACCGCCAAGTGGCAACGTGCCACGTAGGCAGCATGCAACGTGGCAACGCGCCATGGTGGCGGCACGTGTGGCAAGAGGCTGTGGACCCGGGTAACGGGTCATGGACACAGGGAAAAATAAAATGGCCCAACCGAACCCAACTTCGGGCTCAAGGTTGGGTGACACATGGTTAGTTCACATTGCATGTGAAATGCCTTGGGGACCAAGTGGGAAAATGGTCCTCACCTAACCATGTGACACTTGTTACTTGTTCCTTGGTTTATTTAACTAAGGATTGAATTCATCAATCTTTCCATGTGGGATCTTTTTGTGAAAAAATCCCACATTGAAAGATGAGTGGAATTCTCAAGCTATCCTTCCTTATAAATAGCTAAAGCATGGCTTGAGAATTCTTTGCTTTAGTGAGAGTTGAAAAAGGCATCACCATTGTGAAAACCTTTGAACTCATTTAATCACTCGGTTTTTGGTCGAACCTTGCTAACTCCAAGGTAGTGGACCTAAAAAGTCGGTGTTCGTCCTTTGAGGGTGGATACCGTTGGAGGCTCTCGTGCGAGCGGGGCTAAAGCTTTCAAATAAGAGCCCGACTTTGAGGGCGAAGCACGCGTCAAATGTAAATTACGATTCTATCCTTTTATTTTTATTTGTTATGCTTTATGGTTTTATTAATTGTGAGTGGTTCTTTGGGTCGGGGTCGTTTCCGCGGTAAGTTGGACTTTCCAAACCCCAACAAATAGGAATGAAGAAATCTCTTTTAATTCCTATCCTAAAGAAAAGTTTTTCCTTTGGATTGGCATATAAACCAACCAAAGAAGAATTGGAGTCTTACGATGCAAAAAAAAAAGCACGTAGAGATAATAATAAGAAAGGGATAATCACTTTACTCCCATCCTATCAACAAACCCTTAATGGGAAATTCATTAGCGAGGGAGAAGATTACCCATGCTACGACTTTCCAGAACCCTTAGTTCTAGAAGGAATCAAGAAGCCTGGATTTGAAGTATTTCATGATTGCTACTTCTTGGATGACGATCTTAGTATCGTTAAATCAAAACACCCAATTCCAGGGTGCTATGATGGGCAAGCATTTAACTTGCTTTTTGGACTAGAGCAAAATCATGTCGCTGCATTGACCAATCATAACGCCATTCAAGATGAAGCTTTTGACCCAACCTTGTTTATCACCCTTTCAAATGAAACTTTTGAGCATGGATGGAGGAAATATTTCAAATGGACCAATCATAAAGGCGATAAGCTGGAAATCGTCACATGCAAAGGGAAGATGTTTAAAGAATCGGACGATGAATCTATTATAGACTCTAGGGAAGCTGAAAATCTATGCCTTATGGCCATTACAGAGTCTTTATTTTCTAGTTCTAAGGACGAAGATCTCAAAAGGGATTATTCTCTTGATGTACTCTCTTTTGATTTTAATAATATGAGCTCCATTTCCGAGTATATGCCTTCTCTTGAATCTTTCGAATGCTATAACAATCAATCTAATGAAGATGATAACATTAATAAGTTGGTTGAACTAATGAATGAACGAGAACAAAAGAACCCTATCGTTGAAGGAACTGAAATAGTTAATATAGGAACTAACGATAATAAAAGAGAAGTAAAAATTGGCTTAACACTAAATCCTGAAGAGCGATCGATCCTCATATCGACACTCAAAGAATTCGAAGACGTGTTTTCTTGGTCGTACAAGGACATGCCTGGAATAGATAGGGAAATTGCGGAACATATCATTCCCTTGAACCCTACCTCTAAACCAGTAAAACAAAAACTTCGACGAATGAAACCTGACGTTGCATCAAAAATAAAAGAAGAAGTACAAAAACAGTTGGACGCCTGTTTTATTCGCGTATGTAATTACCCAGAATGGGTAGTGAACATTGTCCCAAACCCTAAAAAGGATGGACGAGTTTGCATGTGTGTCGACTTTAGGGATCTTAATAAAGCCAACCCTAAAGACGATTTTCCTCTACCATATATTGATATATTGGTAGATAACACGGCTGAACATGCGATGTTATCCTTTATGGATGGATACGCAGGTTATAACCAATTTTTAATGGCAATAGAAGACGAAGAAAAAACATGCATTATTACTCCTTGGGGTACATATTGCTACATAGTCATGCCATTCGGTTTAAAAAATGCAGGAGCTACGTACCAAAGAATGGCTATGACTCTCTTGCATGATATGATGCATAAAGAAATAGAAGTGTATGTGGATGAAATGACCGTGAAGTCCAAAGATAGAATGGGACATATAAAAGCTTTACGCAAATTTTTCACTCGCATAAAAGAATATAAAATGCGATTGAATCCACAAAAATGCGCCTTCGGAGTAACTTCTGGCAAGTTACTCGGATACGTAGTAAGAACACGTGGCATCGAGATCGATCCCTCTAGAATAAAGGCAATTGTTGACATGCCTCCCCCTCAAACAGAAAAAGAAATTAGGGGATTCCTTGGCAAACTACAATACATTAGTCGATTTATCAACAAATTGACTATGACTTGTGAGCCAATATTTAAAAAATTGAAAAAAGAGGAGAAACATGAATGGGACGATTAATGCCACAAGGCCTTTGAGAAAATCAAGGATTATCTCAAAAGTCCACCAATTTTAGCACCACGAGTACCCAAACTACCTCTTAGGCTATACATTACAGTTACAGACACAGCCACAGGTGCCATGTTAGCACAAGAGGTAGAAAAAGTCGAGCGTGCAATATATTACATAAGTAAAAAATTCATCCAATATGAAACAAAATACAACACCTTGGAAAAGACAAGCCTAGCATTAGTGTGGGCAACCAAAAAACTACGACATTATATGTTACCACACACTACTCATGAGATTTCTAAACAAAATCCGATAAAGTATTTGTTTGAGCAACCACCCATACAAGGAAGGATATCTAAGTGGTTGGTGATGTAGGCCGAATTTAAGTTAAAATATATTCCTGAAAAATCAATGAAAGGGAAAGTAATTTCCGACAATCTGGCACAACATCCAATTCAAACATGTCGTGCAGAAACTACTCATCTTCCAGATGAAGAGATTCTCATGACAAAAGATGACAACTGGGTAATGTACTTCGACGGTGCGTCCAATCAAAAAGGATGTGGCGTAGGAGTATTACTTATAAGTCCAGAGGGAGCACATACTCCAATCTCAGTTAAACTAGACTTTTAGGTTACTAATAATGCCGCAGAATGTGAAGCGTGCATTATTGGATTAGAAGCAGCAGCTATCATAGGTGTGCAAAAATTAGAGGTATATGGAGACTCCAGTTTGATTATAAATCATATACTAAAAAAATGGAAAATAAAGAACTCCACAATGATATTATACCAAGCACACCTAGAGTAACTCATCGAGCATTTTGAAAATATTGATTTTAAATGTCTCCCAAGGGATGACAATCAATTTGCCGATGCGCTAGCAAAATTAGCCTCAATGATCAACATTCCAGATCACTTACATATGATCCCATTATGCGTTGATAGAAGAGAAGAACCAGCGTATTGCAACGCAATAGAGGAAATAAATGACATTGAAGGAGACAGTCCTTGGTATGATCATATCCTCCAATATATTACTCATGGAACATATCTCGAAAATACTTCATCGAAAGACCAACGAGCCTTACGAACACTTGCGGGCCAATATGGTCTAGTAAATGGTCAATTATGCAATAGAGGACCTAATGGTCAAAGTTTATTATGTATAGGCCAACCGGAAGCCACACGCCTTATGGAAAATACTCACAAAGGTGTTTATAGACCTCACATGAATGGTAAAATGCTTTCAACAATAATTTCACGACAATGGTACTATTGGTCAACTATGGAACATGATTGCATACAATATGTTAAAAAATGTCCAGAGTGCCAAATGTTTGCTAATTTACAACACCTTCCACAATCTGAACTATACAATCTCACTTCCCCTTGGCCTTTTTCAACTTGGGGAATTGACATAATTGGAAAAGTCTCTCCAACAAGAGCAGGAGGGCACGAGTACGTATTAGTAGTCATCGATTACTTCACTAAGTGGATTGAGGGTGCTTCTTACGTGAAAATCACTTCTAAACATGTCGCAAAGTTTCTCGAACGAAACATATTTTTTAGATATGGAGTTCCACATGAGCTAATTAGTGATCAGGGATCTCAATTCAAAGCTGAAGTTGAGACCCTCTTTACTCGTTATAAAGTAAAACATCATCACTCATCTCCATACAGACCTCAAATGAATGGAGCTGTAGAGTCGGCAAATAAAAATATAGCAGTCATCATTACGAAAAATGGCAGAAAATTATAAAGACTGGCCGAATAAACTACATGTTGTTTCAAAGAATACTACAAGAAGGGGGGGTTGAATTGTAGTATGAGAATTTAGCCAAACTTTTTGCGGAATTAAAATTAAGTTAGCTAAAGAACTGAAAGATTAACTAAAGGAACTAAAGAATGCAAGAGAGATTTTACGTGGAAAACTCCTTGGCCCTAACAAGGAGAAAAACCACGACCACTTGGGATTTTGGGAAAAGAATCTTCACTATAATAGGGAAAATGATCCTATTACAAGATAAAGACTCAAACTCAAGTTCCTCTACGAACTTGAGACCCTGAGGAACAAGTCACCCAACTTGTTACTCTTCTCTTCTCTTTCTCTCTTCTCACTTCTCTGTTCTCTCTTCTCTTTCTCTTCTCTTTCTCTTCTCTTCCTTACTTCTCTTTCTCATACACAAATGTTCACTCTAACTTCCCCATTCCCCAAATTACAACTCGAAAGATAAACAAACTCTAGTATAAGAACATTAAGAACACTCTAATGAACTTGTGTGGAATTGACACTTGACTCGATTTGAAGCTTGAAAACTTATGTGAGCAAGGGTGAGTTTTTCCAACAGAAATCAACAGCTATTTATAGACCAAAATTCGTTTAGGAAAAACTTCTTTGTGCAGCAAATCCACAACGCCACTACTCCAACCCACTAAGAAGATCATGTTCCTAAAATTAAGGAAACATGAACTCCTCAATGTGCAAGACCATGACTTAAAGAAGATCATGGAGGAGTAGGCCGCAAGCTTTTAGAAAAACGTGGGAGATTTTATTTTCTAAAGATATTGTCGAAAATCAGAAATAAAATAAAATCTTTTTTTGGTTAAAAAAAGATAAGCTTTAAAAACTTAACCACTTTCCTAAAAACTAGCCTACACAATTTTATCTTTTTAAGACCAATTCCACACAATATTTCGAATGCTACTTAATATCTTATACTTACATAAATCCTAAAATATAAAAATATATTTAGTCTTCATGTTCTCTGATGAAGCTTCTACTCCGAGGCTTCTGTTCCTTGGAAGGAACTTCTCTTCTCTGATGAGGCTTCTTCTCTGAAGCTTCTGTTCCTTGAGGGAACCTTCCCTTCTCCAGTCTTCATTTCTGAAGCGCCAGTTCCTGTGAGGGAACTCTTCTATATGGTTAGCTCTTCTTCTGGCCTTCTTGTTCCTCATGGTATATTTACAAGACACTTCATTCTCCTAGTCTTTGCAACTGAGTACACACTTAAACAATCAAGCACTTATTAGTTTGTAAGTAAGTGAGGTTGTGTCATCATCAAAATCATTAAGTCCAACAATATTCCCCCTTTTTGATGATGACAAACAAACCAAACTTACTTACAAGGAAACAGAGATAATCCAATTTATTCCTAAAGTAAAGAAAATGCAAAAACAAGATACAATGCAGAATGGAAACTAAGTTAAGAAAATAAAACCAATGCATAAATAAATAACTTAAGGAAAAACTTAAAAACTTGAAAAAACTTGTATATACATTATACCTGCTTGTAGAGATTGGGCATCTTGGGAAGATTTTGAACAGAGACCATAGAATGATTAAGTTTCCTTGATAGTTTGCATCCTTTTCCCCCTTTTGGCATTATCAAAAACTAACACACACAAGTATATAGTATACCATAACACAGCACCAACTAGTGGTTTAGTGTTAAGACAAGAAGCATGCATAGAGAGAAAACATTCACAAAGCATATAGGCAAAAGAAACATAGACATTCATCATCCAAAACCGATTAAGAACATCGGCCAAATGTACCAAATTCGCAAGTTTGCCAAAAGAAATTAAAAAGTGCCAAAAATATTACAGACCCAAAAAAAAATTGTTTCCAAAAGCAAATAAACATAAGTTTCATAAACATAAAGAGGCTGCAAGGAAATACAGGTTAAGATGCAATGCTCAGGTCATCATCAACAGCAAGATCCTCCAGCTTCTTGCTGATTTGAGACACTATGTCCTTCACAATGGACTGTCTCCCTTGTTCAGAGCTTGAGACCAGCTTCTTGACATCAGTGCTCAGAATGAGCATGCTCTTCTTCAGTTCAGCCATGTTTTGCTTTGAATCCTCTTGTTCCTTCAGCACCTTCAGGAGCATATCCTTCATCTCCTTGACCTCCTCGTTGGGAACCTTTGATGGGGAACTGAAAGCTGCGAAACCTGTTCCTGCAGATGCATACTTGCCCAGACTAGGAGAGCTTGAGACTTTCTGTAATTCCTCTTGCACCCCAGTCATATCAATGCAAATGGGTGCAGAGGGCTCCTTTTTCTTCATCAGCCTCAAACTCTTCCTTGTCTTCCTTCCCCCTGTCTCAATCACTTCCTCAACCACCTTTTCCTCTTCCTCCTCCTGAATGTCCTGCACCACTCCCTCTATTATCCCAGCAGCTCTCTCTTCTTCCCCCTCAGCTATGGCACCTACTTCCTTTGGCCTTTTATCTTTTTCCTCCAGCACAACCTCAAAACATCCATCTACAACCTTCATCTTATGGTTTTCAAGGAAAATGGGCTGCATGTACTCGGTGTTTTTGAGGGGCAGGGGTTCTTTATCAACAAAGGAAATACCAAAGCTTTCAAAGACATAGGTGAGAAGATTACCATATCCCACCTTCCAACCTTTTGGAACACAGTGAGAGAGGTGTTGAACCATGATAGAGGGAAAGTTTATTTGGATCTTTTTGGCTAGGCAATAGATGAGTACAGAGTCAAGCTTGTTGGCACTGTCTCTCTTTTGGGTGCGAGGGATAATATCATTGAAAACAAATTTTAGCATAATTTTGTCAAGAGGGGTTAGGTCATTGTGATTTATGTAGGAAGAGGGTTCCTTATCACATTACTCTTAAAGTACAAGTCATATCCAGTATTAGGAACATCAAACAACTCAGCCAAATAGATCGCATCAAACTCAATTTCTTTTTCATACACACAGCAGCGAATAACACCTTTAGAGTATTTAAAACTTTTGCAAAAATCCCTCATATCATCAACATACATACTCCGATTAAAGCATTCACTCAACAAATTCACCCAATTTTGAGCTTCAATCAAATCAAGCAGTTCATATAATTTAACAGACTTACACCAAGGAAGATTAATAGCCAAACCTGTCACAAAGTGATCACTGATCTTCTCTTGCCGTTTCATGGCTGCAGGCTTGTCTCGGTAATTGACCCCTAGTTCCGGAGCGCTTTCTTCTTCTTCTTGCATGTCATTGGACTTCCTTTTTCGAGAGGACTGGGATTCGGTGGTTGAATCCACTTTTGGAGGCTCTTGGTCATCAATGGGGTTAATTTCCGGTGGGATTTCCATGGTAATTTCTGGAATTGGGTTTGTGTTAAGGTCGGCTTCAATTTGGGTTTTTGGAGAGGTAGACATTGGAGAATAGTTTTGATCGGAGTGATGAGAGAAAAGGTAATTTTTGTGTGGTGTAAATTTGTGTGAGGCTGACATCTTGTATGGTGGGGGTAAATTGGTGAAGTGAGGTGTCGCTTGGGAGGTGAGGTGAATTTAGTTGATTTGACACTCATATTTATTGCTTAAGGAAACGCAAACTGTGTTTCAAGAGAGTAGTGTAAGTGGGCTACTTTTTGAACAAAAGATAATGATGAATTTAGATGCATTCATCCGATTTTTGTGTTTAGATAAAAAGAATTTGGAATTTTGAAAAATAGATAAACACAACAATTTTATCTTTTGAATATTATCAGTAAAGAACACTTGCAAATACAACTTGATACACGGAACAAATCAACAAGGCTCATGCAACCAATTTTGGACTTTTCATATTCTATGACTTTCAAATTTACATGCCCTTAGTAAATATTACTCCTGCTCACAACCTGTCTTAACTATGTAATTAAACATATAACATTTGTGCACAGTATACAACAGATTAAGCATGTCAGTTTGAGCTTCATACCTGAGGGAACTTGATGCATTTTTCTCAGTATAACTTAATCATCCCAAGTTCCATTCTCATCTTCTCATGCCTTTCTCTATTCAAGGGTTTTGTTAATATATCTGCAGTTTGATTGTCAGTTTGGCATAAATCTAATTTAATCAAACCCTTTTCAACATTATCCTTAAGGAAATGATGCCTTATATGAATATGCTTAACTCTTGAATGATGGACTGGATCTTTAGATATGCAAATTGCACTAGTGTTATCACAGTAGATAGTAATGCAATTAAATTTAATACCAAAGTCACGTAACTGTTGCTTTATCCAGAGGACTTGAGAGCAACAAGCAGCTGCTGCTACATACTCAGCCTCTGCAGTAGACAATGCAACAGTATTTTGTTTCTTAGAACCCCAAGAAACTAGACAAGAGCCAAGGAACTAAACCATACCTGAGGTGCTTTTCCTATTGACTAGGTCACCTGCATAGTCAGCATCTGTGAATCCTTTAAGCATAAATTCATCACTTCTAGGATAGAACAGACACAGGTCATCTATTCCTTTGAGGTATCTCAAAATTCTCTTAACAGCCGTTAGATGTGATTCTTTAGGATTAGACTGAAATCTAGCATACAATCCAACACTGAAAGAAATGTCAGGCCTACTGGCTGTTAGATATAGCAATGAACCAATCATACCTCTGTAAGTGGTTTGATCCACACTTATTCCTTGTGGATCCTCATCAAGTCTTGTTGTTGTTCCCATAGGTGTATGATTTGTCTTGGCATTCTCCATGTTGTACTTCTTCAGAAGTTCCTTGACATACTTTTGTTGGTGAATCATTATTCCTTCAGCTGTTTTCTTTATTTGAAGTCCAAGGAAGAAATTTAATTCACCCATCATGCTCATCTCAAATTCACCACCCATTAGCTCAGCAAAGTACTTGCACAAACCATTGTTAATAGCACCAAATATAATATCATCTACATAGATCTGCACAACTAACAAATCAGTTCCTCGAGATTTAAGAAAAAGAGTTTTGTCTACTTTTCCTCTTTTGAAATCATTTTTCAGTAGGAACTTTGAAAGCCTTTCATACCAGGCTCTTGGAGCTTGTTTAAGCCCGTAGAGAGCTTTATCAAGCTTAAAAACATGATTTGGAATTTTTGAATTTTTGAAACCTGGAGGTTGTTCAACAAACACCTCCTCATTTAAGAAACCATTTAGAAAAGCACATTTCACATCCATTTGATAGAGTTTGAAACCCATAAAAGAAGCAAAAGCCACTAGGATTCTAATAGCTTCTAATCTAGCTACAGGAGCAAAGGTTTCATCGAAATCAATACCTTCCTGTTGGTTGTAGCCCTTCACAACCAATCTAGCCTTGTTCCTTACTATGGTGCCATGTTCATCAAGCTTGTTCCTGAACACCCATTTGAGCCCAATTACTTTCTTTCCCTTAGGCTTTGGCTCGAGGTGCCAGACCTTGTTCCTTTCGAACTCATTGAGTTCCTCTTGCATGGCCACTATCCAATCTGCATCTCCCAAGGCTTCTTGATGATTTCTTGGTTCTAGAATGGACAGAAATGCATGGAATGCGCAGTAGTTCCTCATTTGTGATCTTGTTTGCGTTCCTTTTCCTATATCACTGATTATGAGATCAGTTGGATGGGAACCTTGATACTTGAATGGCCTGGGTTGAAATTCCCTTGCTGGAACTCCAATTTGAGGAGCTTCTGGTTCTGTTCCTTCTGCTTGTTCCTCATTCACCTGTTTATCTGGTTAAGGAACCTCTCCATTTTCTTGATGTTCCTCTTCTGGAGCAGGCTGCTTTTCTTTGGTTTGCTTTTGGGTCTCTTCTTCATCCCTGTCTCTTATCAATCCAATTTCAAAATCATTATCATCTTCTTGTTCTTGTACACTCACAAACTGGTTAACTTCATCAAAGATTATATGAATGCTTTCCTCAACACACATTGAGCTTTTATTGTAAACTCTATAAGCTTTGCTATCAGAGGCATATCCTAGAAATATGGCCTCTTCACTTCTTTCATCAAATTTCCCTAGGTTTTTCTTACCATTGTTATGTACAAAGCACTTACAACCAAAGGCTCTAAGATGAGATATGTTTGGATTTCTTCCCTTGAATAGTTCATAAGGAGTCTTGTTGATGATACTTCTGATTGTTACCCTGTTATGGATGTAACATGCTGTATTCACGGCTTCAGCCCAGAAGTTCCTTGGCAATCCACTTGCAATCAGCATCGTTCTAGCCATTTCCTCAAGGGTTCGATTCTTCCTTTCTACAACTCCATTCAGTTGGGGAGTCCTTGGAGCTGAGAAGTTATGATTCATGCCATTTTCCCTGCAAAACTCATCGAATTTTGAGTTCTCAAATTCAGTTCTGTGATCTGATCTGAGATGGACTATGGAGTGACCACTGATTTTCTGTATTTTCTTGGCAAAAGCAACAAACTCGTTAAAAGTTTCATCTTTACTAGCAAGAAAAATAACCCAAGTGAATCTAGAATAATCATCAACAATAACCAAAACATATTTCTTGCCACTCCTGCTTTGAATTCTCATTGGACCACACAAATCCATATGGATTAATTCCAAAGGCTTTGTAGTGCTCACCATTTTCTTCAATTTAAAAGATGAGCGAACATGCTTGCCTTTCACACATGCATCACAAACTTTGTTCTGTAGGAACTTGATAATAGAAAGTCCCACAACCAAGTTTCTTGACCTTAGCTTGTCCAGTAATGAAAATCTAGCATGTCCAAAACGTTTATGTCATAGCAGGGGATCATCTTCAACAACACTCAGACATGTAAGGTTGTTCCTTGGGATTAAGTTGAGGTCAACTGTATAAGTGTTCCCTCTTCTAGTTCCTTCTAGAACAACCTTTCCTGACTTGTTGTTGATGATGTTGCAAGAGTAAGAAGTAAAACTTACAGAATTTCCTTTATCACAGAATTGTGATATACTGAGCAAATTGTGCATTAAGCCCTCGACCAGGAACACATTATCAATGGAATGAGATTTTGATCTACCAATTTTGCCTTTTCCAATGATCTCGCCCTTCTTATTATCCCCAAAGGTTACTGTTCCTCCAGGGTAGTCTTCTAGTGAGAGGAATTTTGATTTATCACCTGTCATATGCTTTGAACAACCGCTGTCGAGATACCACGAGTTGTTCCCCCTCACTAGGACCTGCAAGAAAACTAAGCATTAGGATCAGGAACCCAGGTTTCCTTGGGTTCCTTAGACGTGGATGCAATATCAGTTTTCTTGACCCACACTTGTTTTACATTTCTTTTATCAGCTTCTTCTCTTATCCTACACTGTCCATAGAGATGTCCAGTCTTACCACAAAAAGTGCATACCTTCATGCTAGGAAGCTCAACATATTTCTTTTGCTTACCTTTCTTGGTCATATAACCAAGGCCTTCAGTTCTTTTTCCTTGAGCTTCAGCTATCCACTTAGGTATGACTTTTGGGTCAATACTTCTATCCTTTCTAGCATTCAGTTCTGATTCAAGTTGATCCTTTTGGGTTTTTAAAGTAGAAAGCTCATTTTTCAAATTTTCAAAATCAACATTGAATTTAAGCAATTGATCGCTTGAGGAACTGCTAGAACTGATATCAGAATTCATGAGCTTATACTGAGTTAGTTCAACATTCAGAAGAATACTTTCATTCTTAATTCTATCAGCTATCTCAGTTATGTGTTTGTATTTAAAATCAAGTTCTCTTAGTTTGCTTTGAGACTTGGCATAGGCTGTTTCCAACCAAGCACCATGTTCTTTGCAAACCTTAAGAGCTTTTTCACATTTATTCAATTTTACACATGTATCTCTAAAGAATTCTTCTTCTTCTAGACATATATCTATCAAGACATCTTTAGAGAGAGTTTTAAGCTGTTTAGGATCAAGAAATACCTCTTTCTGGAGTTCCTAAAGGTAAGCCTTTTCATCATCTGATTTGGCCATTAAACATAGATTGGCTGTCTCCTCTTCTGGTTGGTCATCATCTTCTTCTTCACTTTCCGAGTCTCCCCAGGCTGCTATCATGGCCTTCCTCATGTCTGACTTTTGATAGTTTTCTTTGCTGAATTTTTCTCTTCCCTGTTCCTTAGCCTTTCCTTTCCCTTTATCATTTTCCCAAAGGGGTCAGTCTCTGATAAAGTGATCTGGAGATCCACACTTGTGGCAGTTGTAGTCAGGCTTTGGATTTGAGGTCTTTTTCCCGAAGTTTCTTGAGGTTCGGCCTTTCTTGAACATCTTTTTAAATCTTCGCACAATTAGGGCAGCCTCATCCTCGTCCACTTCTGAGTCTTCCTCCTCATCAGCCTTAAGAGCCAAACCCTTGTTCCTCATGGGTTCATTGTTGATTCCAAGGTGTAGCTCATGAGTCATGAGAGAACCTGCTAGCTGTTCAATATTGAACTTGGTAAAGTCCTTCGTTTCCTAAAGGGCTGTCACCTTAGCTCTCCACCTCTCATCTTGTGGAAGACTTCTAAGAACCTTCCTAACCTGCTCATCTGTAGGAATCTGTCTACCAAGGGAAACCAACTCATTTATGATGTTAGTAAAACGGGTTAGCATCTCTTAAATGGTTTCCTTAGGCTGCATTTCAAATCTTTCATACTTAGACATAAGTAGATCGATTTTTGAGCGTTTAACCTCATTAGTTCCTTCATGAGTAATCTGCAGCAAATCCCAGATTTCCTTAGCGTTCTTGCACCCCATAACACGATTGTGTTCGTGAGGTCCAAGTCCACAGTGGAGCAATTTCACAGCCATAGCATTTATTTCCATTTTATCAAAGTCTTCTTTTTCATATTCAGACATAGGCTTAGGGATTACCTTGTTCTGAGCATTTGTTTTGGTGACTTCAAAATCACCAACGTCGATGACCCTCCAGACTTGGTAGTTCTCTGCCTTGATAAAGATCTCCATGCGGTTCTTCCAGTAGGTATAGAACTTGCCGTTGAACATAGGAGGCCTCTGTGTTGAGTATCCTTCCTCGAGCTTCTCATGAGTATTCATTTTCTCCAAGACCTTTCTTCCTCAGGGTTTCCTGATTTCCTAGAAGTTACGCTCTGATACCAATTTTTGTTTCAAAGAATACTACAAGAAGGGGGGGTTGAATTGTAGTATGAGAATTTAGCCAAACTTTTTGCGGAATTAAAATTAAGTTAGCTAAAGGAACTGAAAGATTAACTAAAGGAACTAAAGAATGCAAGAGAGATTTTACGTGGAAAACTCCTTGGCCCTAACAAGGAGAAAAACCACGACCACTTGGGATTTTGGGAAAAGAATCTTCACTATAATAGGGCAAATGATCCTATTACAAGCTAAAGACTCAAACTCAAGTTCCTCTACGAACTTGAGACCCTGAGGAACAAGTCACCCAACTTGTTACTCTTCTCTTCTCTTTCACTCTTCTCACTTCTCTGTTCTCTCTTCTCTTTCTCTTCTCTTTCTCTTCTCTTCCTTACTTCTCTTTCTCATACACAAATGTTCACTCTAACTTCCCCATTCCCCAAATTACAACTCAAAAGATAAACAAACTCTAGTATAAGAACATTAAGAACACTCTAATGAACTTGTGTGGAATTGACACTTGACTCGATTTGAAGCTTGAAAACTTATGTGAGCAAGGGTGAGTTTTTCCAACAGAAATCAACAGCTATTTATAGACCAAAATTCGTTTAGGAAAAACTTCTTTGTCCAGCAAATCCACAACGCCACTACTCCAACCCACTAAGAAGATCATGTTCCTAAAATTAAGGAAACATGAACTCCTCAATGTGCAAGACCATGACTTAAAGAATATCATGGAGGAGTAGGCCGCAAGCTTTTAGAAAAACGTGGGAGATTTTATTTTCTAAAGATATTGTCGAAAATCAGAAATAAAATAAAATCTTTTTTTTGGTTAAAAAAAGATAAGCTTTAAAAACTTAACCACTTTCCTAAAAACTAGCCTACACAATTTTATCTTTTTAAGACCAATTCCACACAATATTTCGAATGCTACTTAATATCTTATACTTACATAAATCCTAAAATATAAAAATATATTTAGTCATCATGTTCTCTGATGAAGCTTCTACTCCGAGGCTTCTGTTCCTTGGAAGGAACTTCTGTTCTCTGATGAGGCTTCTTCTCTGAAGCTTCTGTTCCTAGAGGGAACCTTCCCTTCTCCAGTCTTCATTTCTGAAGCGCCAGTTCCTGTGAGGGAACTCTTCTATATGGTTAGCTCTGCTTCTGGCCTTCTTATTCCTCATGGTATATTTACAAGACACTTCATTCTCCTAGTCTTTGTAACTGAATACACACTTAAACAATCAAGCACTTATTAGTTTGTAAGTAAGTGAGGTTGTGTCATCATCAAAATCCGGATAAACTCGTTCACTCATGCAACCAATTTTAACTAGCATTCAATTGAAAGATTCTAAGTGTTATGCATTTTACCAAATACCACGGTAAAATACATAACACTTGGGGGGTAATTTAGAAATAATAAACCGTTCTAGGTGTTCAAATTTTTTTCGAACATCACGAAAAAATCTTCACACTTGGGGGGGGGGGGGGTAATAACACAAAATTTTTAAATTTTTTTTCTCTCGAAACATTCGTAGCACAGGTGTCGCGCGCAACTGGAATAGTTGCGCGTGGATGTCACGCACAACAGATTTCGTTGTGTGCGACAGGCTCACGCAACTACAGACGTTGCGCGCGCCACCTGATGACAAACTGCGAACCCGAATTTTTTTCGTTTGAATGAAGTTGCGATTTCTACTTGCGACAAAAAGAGGGTGTTTCTTAAACATAACATATACTCGGAAAATAAAATTAAACTTTGATTTAATTCTTTTTAAACAAGGTTGGATTAATTTTTCATTTAATTTCTACCTAAGAGATTAAGAAAAAATGAAAAAATAATAAAAAAAAAAATTAGAACTACAGAAAGACCTGATTTCATAATGTGAATACGTAGGCAATCTTTATGATTCGGTCATACTAAAATATAAAAATATAAAGCTCATTGTTATTTCATCTAAATTTCAAAAGAGAGACATTGTTGAACTAGATAGTAAACGGGAAAAAAAAAAAAAAAAAAAAAAAAAAAAAAAAAAAAAACAGTGTAGTGATTACACTTTATTCAATTTAAAACTAAGGGTGAAATTGTGTAACACTCTAAGGTTTTACTATGTCCTCGATTGTCACAGATGATGGAGGAGTAGTTTCCATCGCAGTATTTTCAGAAACCTTGGAGCTTTCTCCTACTCTCTTCTTCTTCACCCAAACATTGTTTTTCAATTTAGGGATCGGGGCCTTTGCAACCTGTTTTCCTTTCCCTTTGAATATTGGAGCTTTCTTGCGAGTATTTGGTGAAGGTTCTTTGATTTTCACACCTTGTTGCGCGGGTTTGGAGGGAGCTTTCCTTTTTGTTTCCTTCGAACGAGCCTTAGGGGATGAAAAGTCTAATTTTCTTCTCACTCCTTTGTTTTGGCCACTAGGAGGAGTAGTAGTGGTTGAATGCATCAAAGGCTTAGGTGGCTTACGAGCGGTGGCAGCTTCAAGTTGAGATTGAGCCTTGTTTAATTTGCCCTTATCCGCCGCATTCATCCAAGCTTTTTAAAAGGAAGATAATGTAATACTCACGGTAGGATTTTGTATCACCCACCTAGGAAGACTTGACCAATATTCCATCCAACGAGGAATTCTTTCGGGTTTAAAGATCACATCTTTAGGGGCATCACAATCTTGCGGGGGGGGGGGGGGGGGGATGGTCTCATCTCGTATTGTCTCATTACCCTACAAGGAAAAATATAAGTATTACTAGATAGGCCTAAAAGCCTAATGTAAGGGCAATTGAGACTATTCCCAATCATACTATTTATGTTCCACCAATGAATCACAAAACGTATGTTAGGAACCCCATGACAGAAAAACGACGTCCATTCCTCTTCGTTCTTATGCTTATAGAGGATTTGACATCCAGGGAATGTCTGATCTTTACTCCATTAGCCTCAAGGTTTTTTGGCTAATCAACAATTTGCAAGCACTCCATGAGCCAAATTTTAAAAGAAAAAGAAATAAAAAAATCAGTTTGCGATTTTTTACACAAGCAGGTGGCCCACGCAACCAAACCAGGTGCGCGCACCTTCCCCGCGCAGCGAAGAAGATTGCGCTGGTCATGCCAGCGCAACTTCGTGACTTGCGCTGATAAACACCGAAAAAAACGTACGTGTAATAGGAGTGGACTTCCCGTGAAACCGTTTTTGATAGGATCTCCTCTAAGGCGATTCAAGTACAGAACGGTTTCCGTCAAAACCAAAGGAGCGGGTGAATGACATCCCTCTATTTGCTCTACTATGGACACCATGGAATAATCTCCGTATTCTTTGCCTGTCTTAAGTAAACAAGTAACAATTAGACAATAACATAAAGCACGAATTTTAAAGTGTTGTTTAGTCATGTTGTCAGAAGGGGCGATAAAATGTTCAATAAATTGAATCAAGTTCACGCCTTCTTTAGTTCTAATGTTGGTCATATCATTGTCGAACAAGCCAAAAAATCTTTGGAATGTAGGTTTGGGATCCGACAAGGTAGGAGAATAAGTCACAGGGAGAGTATTTGTAGGGAAACCTAGCAAGGCCTCAAACTCACCGGGAAGGGGGACAATTTCGTCCCCTTTGAACAAGAAAAGACGGTGGTTAGAGTCCCAAAGGTTGACTGCAGCATGAAAAAAATCAAAGTTAACCACTAGTTGCATATAATTCAATAGAGGGTCTAGGTGGTAAATTCTGAAAGCTAGTTTGTCCTCGGTTAAAAGGGAAGTGACCCATTGCTACAAACGTTGTTCAAAGGTTTTCACCATTGTTCAAAAAAAAAGAGAGAAAATGAGAATTTAGAGGGATTAATTCTTTTCAGTTTCTTATATTGTTAAGCGAATGAATGCGAGATGATCAAAACCCTACACGAAACCACGTTTAAATAGACCCAAGAGGGCCAAATTTTCGGCAAACTCGGCTTAAAGGGAAGTTCACCAACAGGTGGCGCGCGCAACTCATGCAGTTGCGCGCGTCTTCCCTGACGCGGCATGTGATTTGGATTTATTTCCGTATATTGGCTCATATAATGACGAAATCTTAAGGCGAATCATAGGCTTGCCTTCTAACAGTTTGTGTCCTTTTCTTTCCTTTTTTCTTATTCTCTTTTTATTTTCTTTTAATTTTCTTTTTTATTTTTATTTTCCTACTTTCTTTTTCTTTTTTACTTTCTTTTTTATTATTTTTCCTACTTCCTTAGTTTCTTTTTTTATTACGATTTTCTTTTTTTCTTTTTTTGTTTTTTGTTTTCTTTTCGCTTTCTTTTTTCGAGTTTTGGTTATTTTATCGAGGGGGCTAAGTCGGGAACCCTTTCCCTCCCTGAAATTTTTTTGCTAATAATAATAAAGTACACATGGAAACAAAAAAAAATATAATAATGACATATATACAAATGTCTCATATGTACAAAAATGCAAAAAATATATATACATTTGTTTCCTAAAAAAAATTATAATAAAAAATGACAATATGTGTACAAGAGGAATCAGGGTGCTCGGCGAATACTAGACGGTTGCTGCACATCCTGCAAAATCCAAAACGAAGATTAATACATGAATAGTAATAACTTCGTTGAAAAGAGAAGAAATAAAACTTACCGCGATCATCCGATGATCACGACATTATAAAGTCATGAGGGCTCTCCGATAAGCAGCTCGGAAAGCACGTAAAGTCCTCACCATGCCGTTCACGGTTTCCCGCGGAAGCTGTTTCCAGAATACAAGGACAGTTAGTAAACAAATGTATATGAAACAAAAAATAAATAGAAATATTTAAGTACATATACATAAAAGACATACCGACTCAACCGTCTCAGGTACAAACGGTATCCCCTCGTCAACCTCTGCTACTAGAAGGGTCTCACGAATTACCGATCTGACAGCATCGGTATACGTGATATCCGCTTTAGGAGGCACCCAACCACCTAGCTCGACCCGCTAAAATATATATGAAGAAAAACGAAAAAAGGGTCAAAGTTCCGAAAAATAAATAGAAACAAGGAAAAAGAGAGTTAGAGTACTAATCGGAACGAAAGCCGGAAAAGGAGCCAGCCTGGATGCTATTAAATCCGGATAAGAAACCTCCGACAGCACCGGCTGCTCCGCTGGATAACCAAGGATCGCCTAAGCTTGATCCTCGATAAACGGCAAGTCCGGACGAAGCATCCGGATCGGGGGATCCGCAGGAACCAAAGGCTCCTCGGACGAAAGCTGCTAGGGAACACGCTCGCCTAAAAACCAAGCGTCTGTCCTCTAGAGCACCGAGAGTCCCGGATAGAGGGCCCGGAAACGACAACGAACTATGTCGGACCGGATAGCCTCAGGGACTCCGACGATCAAACTCCAAGGACGGAGATCGATCTATAAAACACAACCACATGAAAAATCGTCAGAAAATAAATAAAGAACAAAGAATGCAAATGTAGTTGGAATACTCACTGACGCACAAGTCGCCGAAAGGATCCTCTGGCGAAAGTCGCCGGCAGAAGTGGCTCGTCTCATCTTAATCGCGACCAATCGATGGCCGATAGGAAAATGAGCATCCCCAAGCACCTTGGGGGCTATGAAAGGAAGGTACAAGTATCCCTAAGCCTGAAACAGAGAAAAGATAAGCTTAAAGAAAAAAAAACAAAAGTAATAAACGAAAGAAGCTTAAAACACATACCTCAAGGATACGACCATGCCACATAAGCGAGATCCGAGGCACCTCAGTGGCTGTTGCGGAATACATCACCCGGGTTTCCTTGCCCATAGCTATAAGCATATGGGCATACGACAACTCCACCCAACTCAGGTCACCTACTTGCCCCAAATCGCTGAGGCAAATAAGTAACCCAATGGAAAAACGCTCTCCTCAATCACTCAAGATGAAGACGTAAAGAATGTGGGCAATGTATATCCGAGCCAGCTGCTCAAGTGTACACTATCGGTCAAGCTCGTCAGCCGATAACTCGTCGGTAAGAACCGCGGACAAGACTGCGCGTACACGTGAAGAGCCGACGCAAGACGGTCCCCTACAAGGTTGCGCTGTCTCTCGTCTGACACCTTAACGAACTCTATGACTACCGGCTCCCCTCCAAAAGGATAACCCGTAATCATAGAGAAGTCGAAAGGGGTAACCGTCACCTCTCCCCAAGGAAAGTGTTGGTGGAATCCCACCAAAACTCCAGCAATCCACGGAGGAAAGCTAACGAGATGCAGGCTGACTCGATGAATTCCGAAGAGCCGCAAGCTGGGAGTCAATCCTAGAAAGTGCTACAATCTCCTTTGTCACCTCGGGCAAACTCTCAAAACGGGCTCGCCGGTCACCAAAGTCGTACAAACACATGCAAGGATCACTCTAAGGAAAATAAAAGAATAGAAATAAAAAACGGTTATGGTTTAAAAAGGAAAAGAAACAAAAGAAAAAAGAAAGAAACACAACCGCAAAAAACTCACGATGCCGCGCCACCCTCTAATCGAAACGTGATGGTCTGGGTCCCACTTAAGGACCCTAGGGTCCTAGTTGGGAGGAGCCTCCCAAACCACATCCTCCAAGCGACGTCGATCGGCCGCGACGCGTCGCTCTTAAACCTCCTCTCGAGGACGGGTCACCCTCTTTCGAGGGCGAACTGCCTCGTCCGGACCACCGAGAATCTCCTCAGCATCGACAAATGGAGGCGAGTCCATGCTGATGGATAAAGTTTCTTTAATTAGTTTACTTTATTTCCTAAACTAAACTAATATACATATTCTAGACCCATTTCAGTAGCATAACGGCTGCCAATAGGGTTAAACACGAAAATCAAATGCCACCCATACTTGGGGGCTACAATACCTGCAGTTAAACTTAGTAAATGGGGGCTTCTAACACCCACAAAAGCCATCCTATACCAGTTTCAATTAAGTATTCAAGGGATTGCATTCCAAAATCTCAAAGAATCAACTAATTCTAGACGAATAACAGTAACATAAACATAATTATTGTCTACCAAACAATCTTTAAGTTCGAATATGGCAAAAATAGGCTAAGTATACACTTCGCGCCAATTTTTTGGATTCAAAATTTTCAAAATATGACCAAAATTTTCAAAAATTAGTTCCAATACTACAATTACTGCATAATTAATAAGTATGACCAAAATGGGCCAACAAAATAACAGAAAATTGAACCAAATTCAAGTAAAATTGCAAAAAACGCACTTGAACAAAGAAATGCTCATACAAGGTTCAATACTTACAATTTTTCATGAAATTTGTTGCAAAACACTCCTTAAACATAGCATGACAACATAGAACAAACAATTTCAAGAATAAAGGACTGAATCGAAAACCCCCAAATTCAAAAATTGGGGTTTAACGATTCGAAAATCGTTCGAATTCAGCCGAAAAAGAACAAATTTTAGCAAAAAACTTACATTGGATTACGGAAAATATGAATTAAGGACGAAATTTGCTTCCTTTAGCTTTGAAAATCGCAAAAACCCGAGTTTCCTAAAGAGAGAAAGGGGCGAAAATTGCGAAGGAAGGAGAAAGAAAGAGTGGTTTGCGATTTTTCACTTTACTGACATAAATGTCGCGCGTAACTGAATTTGTTGCACGTGACATACCAGCGCAACTCAGAACGATGCGCGCGCTTGGCCAGCGCGACCCACTGAGTTACGCGCGAATACTGGTCACTGAAATGACCGAAATCTTAATTTTGATCCGTTTGATCATTTTTCAACGGTTTTTGCTCGTTATTAGACGTAATGGCGCGTAAATTATCAAAATCTTTTTAAATTGCTTTGTATATTGTAGTTTGTTTTCTTCTTTGTTAGTTTTTTGCATCATTCTTGCATGCACACCGTGCTTTGTGCCTTCCCCAAGTATACGTTTTGAACGTTTTCCGTAAGAGTGCCTTAAGACGTTCCGTGGTGGTGCTTTACGTAAAAGCACCCATAGACAGGTTTGTCATTTTACTATACTGACGTTAGAAATGTCCGGGTTTTCTTCTTTTTTCACGTCCGAAGCAAAAAGGAAGGCGTTTTCATGCAGCCTAAAAATGCAAATGGTGTATCGTGCGGTGCAAAATTATACGGCGCGGGTATTGCGTAAAATTTCACTCAGCCTAAGCTTTGCGAGATCTACCTCTCGGGACTGAAAGGTAGAGAGAATTACTGTAGGCGTTAGCTTACGGGTCGACAAGCGCGTCGAACCTTCAGGAACAGGCACTACTTGAATGGGAGCAAATACGGTAGTTAGTGCGCTTAATAACTTACCGGACAGTTAGGGTGTCGAAATCATCCCCTGTATAAAGAAGCGACGAGACGATGTCGCGCCTATATAGTCACGTGCCCCCAGTCCTGAGACACGTGTACTCATCTTGTGGACAAAACTACTGAGAGAGTTGTTGACTTTCCTCCCTCTCACTAAATTTGGATATATGCCTCCAGTCCTGAGACATGTATTTCTATCTTGTAGACTTCCGGCTCGAATACCGGACCATTTCGGCTTTAATACCAATAACCCTTTTTCATCTTTTACTTAAAGTCAGGCTAAAGTTTCAATGACATATCGAGGGACTTTAGACCAACAATGACACGATTGAAAGGAAATCTTCCCCTTTAATCTTTTTAAAACCGATCTCTTCTCATGACTTGACATCACCCAGAACACCTTTACTTGTAAAAGCGTTCTACAATTGCAAAGAATCAATCTAGATTCTTTAGCGCATTAAGACTAGGACGAACTTTTTCTAGCTTTAATAGCTACTTGTTTCAAACACTTATCAAACCAAGGATTGTTTTGACATCCTTAAACATTACTGAAAGATTCTCTATCCTTAGAGAACTTCGCAGAATGAGTCTCGGATTTATTTCCTTGACAACTTTGATCATCGTCTACTCTAGACTCAATCAAAGTGGGGGATAACTATAGACATCTACTTTTGGCCTCCTATCCCGACAGGAAGTGCAATGACGATAAATTAAACAATCTTCATGTTAGATCAAAGTGAAGAATACTTATGGATAACTGGTTAAGCCACAAAACACAAAAGACTAGCCTAAATTAAAGAAAAAGCAAAAATAAAGGTCCAATTAACTAAACCCGATCATAATTAGGCTTAAGCCCGTGCTTAAAACCTTATAATGACGAATTTAGGATCGCCTAGGTTAAATCTTAGTGCTGCCGCAGAAAAGCCGCGCGCATCTCAAAGAGTCGTGTTGGGTTGCCGCGTGTAACTAAATCAGTTGCGTGCGACACCCAGCGCAACCCCCAGAGTTGCACTGTGGAAGATTCAGAATTATACGGAAAATATAAAATTTAATCTTACCATAAAGTCACGCGCAAGAAAATTAGTTGCGTTGAACATAGCAGCGCAACTCAATCACTTACGCTGGGATGCCGCGCGCAACTCATCCTGTTGCGCGCGACACCTGCTGCGGCAGAATGCTCGAAACCATAAACCTAATGATTCCCTATAAATACGAGCTAAAACCGAGGCTTAGACAGACATAAATTAACCTAAAACTCTGGAGAAATACTTGTAAACTTGTGCAACCTAGCCCCTCTTGTCCTAAACACTCACCCTTTTGATACTTTGTTACTACGGTGGAGGTTCCCCAACAAGAAGGAGTCCTTAAGTGTTCTAAACGGAGATCTAGCAAAGAGAATTGTTAAATTCCCGAGCACTTAGTTAAATGACATTTATTTTCTTGTTTAAAAGGATTTTAATTAATTAATCAGTGTTGTTTGATCACCTTTAAAATAATTCATTAATCAATTCCACATAGTATCTTGCGTTAAATAAAGATTAGAATTGAATTAAATAATTGTTGGTTGGTCACTTAAGCCAAGGCAAATCTTGTTTATTTTCTTGTTCTTTTCACGAATTTGATCAAATAAGAATAACGACATTACGATGTAATTCCTACGTGAATTAATGCTTGTAAATAAAATCAACTAACATAGTTTTAGGTATCGTGTTGCATATATTGTTTGGTGATGAAATTGTAAAAAAGGAAGAGCTAGTAGAGGCCGCACTAGTGCTAGGATAACGATTCCCCTCTAAAAGGAACGTTATTTTAGTACCCTCGCTCCCGAACTCATTTCTGGTTTATAGACCAATTTGGGCATGGGTAAACTTATGATTCGTGCAAATTATTCCATGAATTCCACATGGAAGAAAGGCATGAACGAGGTTTATGAGTTTTTCCTAAAACTCATTGGCGACTCCTACTTGTTTCTTAAAAAAAAACGTAATGATAAAATCAATTCTAATTCAAGGTCCCCCAAACAGTCAGGAATTCAAATCCTACTACACCCTAACAAGTGTAAAGTCCTAGGCTTTTAAGTGGCCAAGGGCATTTATCGAGAGTACCCCTTATGATGGGATCACCCTCCTTACAGAGTGCCAAGCATATTCACATATGCTTAACATAGGCGCACTTCGAGCGACGCTTACAGATAATTAATTATTCAACCAAGAGTTGCAGGAATCGCAATCAGTAAATAGTTTACTGACCTTAAAAGTGCAATGCTTGATGATAGGGCCTCAGTCTGGTCAATTATTACACGAATAAAGGGTCTTGGAATCATTTAATTAAATTGGGATCAATTAATATTCAATAAAATGTTTTAAAGTTACCTATTTAATACGCTTAGGGGTGCTTTAAATTTTATTATACATAATTGAATTTTGCGTTTAATTACTTACAGGTAACATGTCATTTGAATTTTATTATTATTATATACAATCTCCTCGATTGAAAATAAAGTTGATAAACGTTCTCAAAAATTTAAAAGATAATCCATAAACATATATTCTAATTTTTCTAAGATGGTTCTAAAAGGCAAGTTTTAGTAACCCATATCACATGTCTAAGGTTGGTTTTATTTAAAATGTTTCAGTAAAATGCCAACATATCTTTATTTTGAAAAGTGTTTCAAGGGATATAATGAGATGGGAGGTACAAACCCTCTAAAAGACAAGTGTAGAAGTCCAATAAAATATCTTATCTTCAAAATTATTGGATATAAGAAATTAATTGGAAATATCTATGATCAAAAGTTGATCAAATGACATTATTCTTCATCCATTTCATATAGTGTTAAATAGTTTATTAAACTCTAGTATGAATAATGATTGAATAGACTAAGCAAAATCATAAAAAGAGTTTAAAGTAGTTAAGCAAAGCATCATTTTGAACCTAAGAGAAATGTTCTAAGTGGCTCAAATAGGAAAGGTTTAGGAATATATGAGGATTGCATTAAGAAGTTATAGACCAAGAAATACAAACAAGTTGCTACTTCTCAAACCTAAAAATACTTACATGCTAAAAGTTGTTATGAACAACAAATGTTTCAAATTAAATGGACCAATTCCAATTGATTAGAAACTACCTCGTGTAGTTAGAAGGTAAAAGAATGGAAATGTTCCAATTTAAGAAGTATATTATAGAAATTGATTTAGCACATTACTACTTCTTGGACACGTGATGTCATATTTAGTTCTCATTCATTGAAAATGTGGTTGAACTAAATAAAGAAGAATGGCTAAGGGAGAAATAAATCTACAAGTTTAGAAGCAAATGTTGCTACTTCACAAGTAGAATCTACAAGTCTGGTAGCAAAAGTTGTAACTTTACAAGTAGAACTTATATTTTACCTTACCTAGTAATCAGCTAGAATTAAATAAATGTTATTTATTCCTGCCATTATCGAAATACTAATCAATGTTAGTAATGACTAAGCATTGAAGATTCAAAAACATGGAGTAAATAAATGTTATTCTATGCTTCATTGAGTCAAAATTTGTTTTGAATAGCTAAATAGGTTTTAAATTTTATATAATAGAAATAATTAAACCATTTCTATATATAAATTGTCTCTAATATGTCAATTAATTCGAATGAAAATGAACATTGCATGCGGAAGATCTAAAGGGATGGACTTTCAATACCACTAAATTATGAATCTATTGATATATGTAATTATCATTCTAATTTGAAACTTTGACAAAGTCACCATTAAGAGAAATGATGATGCAAACTCGAGGTCGAATACATATCGATGTAAGAGAACCTAAGGTTCAAAGGGTAGAGACAGACAATGAAATTTCATTTGTTATAAGATCACTTGTGCTTAGTTGAAGCATAAGTGTGAAAGTTTTGAAAAGTTCAAAACGTCCAATATGAAGTTCATAATCAACTTGACAAGATAATAAATACACTACATTATGAATGTAATGGTGAAAGTTTGAGTCAAGACAGTCACTTGGCAATATATATTAAAAATATTGCGATATGATCATAATAATGAGAATTTAAGCCAAGACCTTGATAAACATTCAAGAGTTGTGAAATTGTTTTACAACAAACTCCGAAAGAAAACCTTATGATGTGTTTATGAATGGATATATCAATCTATATGAGATATATTTTTATAATGGATGAAATTACCTATCTTCCAACCATTGTTCAAGGGATATACTTTTAAAATGAGCTACAAAAATAAACAAACTATATATGTCAAATCAAAATGTAGCAAAAACTTCATATATGATATGGATAAGAAGAGTTCTTATAAAGTCTTTCTACAAAGCAAGGAATAAAAGTTGTATTAAATCGTTTAATACACGATTAATTCCTATACAAAGCACGGTTAACTACTACACAAATCATACTTAGCACAAAATGTATGTTGCTCAAGTAGGTGCCCTTATTGAAAATTGTTCCAAAAGGTCAAGTGGGAGTAGTATAAATCTCGAAAGAGTTTGAGAAAGCAAAAACCAAACATGATTCAAACCATGGTTAGTTCACCCTATGCTAAATGAGCCTCCTTAAAAAGGCAAGTGGGAGTATAAGAATCTCGAAAGAGTTTGAAAACCTTGAAAAGTTCAAGAAAACTGAATTCAAAAATCTTGAAGAAATTTGAGAAATAATCGAATAAAAGCAATAATATGAGCATGATTCACCTTATGTTACAAATGACGATATGTGGTCTCATTATGTGTAATACAAATAATAACCATGTGCCGAAGGTAGTACATTCCAAGTGCAAATCCTCCATTGTCGTTTCTCATTGAAAACTAAACAAAGTTGTTGTATGAGTTTCAATTGTTACATAAAACTCACAATGATGACTTGCACATGTAAACCTTAACCAAATAAATATAATTTCATATTGACTAAGTGTTTCAAATATTGATTTTGGAACATATAATTATGCAAGTAATAAATATGATTTGACAAGTTATAACTCCAAGTGGTTTAAAAACCAGGAAATCTTAAATAGATTCTAAGTTTGTAAGCAAGTGTATGACACTTGAATAATTTGCCTAATTGGGTGAGACCCATTATAAGCAAAACAGAAAATAAAGAAAAATGTTTTCTAACTAAAGCAAAGACTTGTTAAAGGATTCAACTAATAGTATGACTATGACTACAATGAAACCTTTACATTAGTCATTACATTAGTCATGTTGCAAAGATCTATTAAAGATATTTTAGTGATTTCTACCTTATGAGATTTGGTAGATTGATTTCAAAGCGCGTTCTTTAAATGGTTCATGGAAAAAGATTTGTATATAATACAATCAGAATGGTTTTGAAAATCCAATAATCCTAAGGAAGCATAAAAGATCCTTTAATGGATTAAAATAAGCATCATGGAATTAATGTTCTTAATTTTGTGAGTTAATCAAAATTGTTTGATTTTCTCATAAAATGATGAAAAGGTCTTATGTATACAAGATGTTTAGTGGGATCTATACGATCTTCTTGGTCTTGTATAAAGAGCAACTATTCATTGCTTGAAGAGTCAAGTGGTGGGTAATGCATTTTGTATGAAAAAACTTGAAGAGAATGATGAATACATTTGGTATTCAAGAAATATAGAGATAGGTCTCGAAGGATGTTTGAGTTTTATTAAGAATATTATATTGATAAGATTCTAATAAGGTTCAACATTATATTTAAAGAGTTTCAATCCCATGTAACATGGTACATTACTTAACGGTTTAATACTTTGAGAAAGGTTGATAAAATTAAGGTTTTAAGTGATAATCCTCATGCAATATGCAAAGAATGCATCATGCATGTCATGGACTATACTTGTCTATTTAATTCACGCGTTTTAAGGACAAGTGATGATAGATTACAAATCAAAATCCAATGTAACTTTGGAATACAAATTAGAAATTCCTCAGTTCCTTGCGAAAGGACGAAGGAGAATTTTTAGTGTATGGAGATGAAGATTATTATAAAATTTAGAACTTGCAAAATTCATGTTTATGAGAATGTCTCATGAAATCAACTTACTAAACCCCTTCCATGACCAAGGTATGAGAGGCATACCACGGTTCTTGGATTGAAGAAAGTTATGTAATTTAAGTTGTGTATGTTTTGAGAAAACATATTACATAAGTAACACATTAAACTTGCAAAATTATGTTTAACAATTGAAACAAAGTTTCAATCTTATTTAATTATGGTTTTTGCATTAAATAAAATGTTCAAAATAATTATGATTTGATGGGCTCATCAGGTTGATGACCTAGTGAATGAAACCCCACAAGTGAACTAAATTAATATATTATTTAAGTTCCTAGATCAAAATTGTTAAAGTGGACATAAATGATTTCAATAAATGGACTAGAACGTAAGATTGATTGGATAGCGCAGTTTTATGGGCTATATGAGCATAATAAAGCTCGATCGATCACATGGATATGCTTGAATGATGCATGATCGAACTATAACCCTACTTTGAAGTTCAAGTATAGAGCTTCCGGATATATTAGTGGATTCCTTGGACATGAGTGGAACACTGATTCCATTCAATAAATGATTTGATTGTGGTACTTTCAAACGTCTTCCCGTAACTGGAGATTATAAAGGATGTTTCTCGACCATTTCAGGAGTTGAGTGGGAGCTTTGGTTGCTACAAGATTAGATTGAGTCTACCTATTTTTTTAAGAATGTGTCTTGGCCCCTTAAAGAGGGAGAATTCAGAAAATGCATGGTCGTGCTCAAATGGATTACATAGTAATCATTTGTTTTGTAATTCTAACTCAGTTTTCAAGAAAATATTTGTAGATTAATATGATAACAACATAAGATGCAATCATATTATCAAATCGACACACATTGACATAAGGAATTTGAATATTGCGCACTTGTCTCAGACAAGTGGGAGATTGAAGGAGTTATGTCTTCGATAAGTGCAAACATTAGATATATCAAGGATCACTATTATGGAGATAAATAAGTTCGTTCTTTTGGGTCGTCATTGCTTGGTGCTAGATATGAAAAATGATCTTTGGTGTTGTTAAATAGTCCAAATCCTAATAAAATGGTCCTATGAGGTCACACAGCAAGGCTATTGAGTTAAACAAGTAGCAGGCCCATCAATGGGCCTCATGAGATTATGACATACCACATGGAGTGTTGGTCTAGAGTAGTTTGACTAGGCTTAAGATTTTAGGCTTGGCATGGGCTCTTATTTATAGATTTTATCTACAAATAAGATCCATGCCTAGGGTTGACTGAAGACACGATTTAACAGAAAGTGAATTTTGAAACAAGGCAACCAGTATTCCAAACCCTAATACATCTATCTCTCCTCACATACACGGCCGTATGGCCAGCCACCTTAGGTGGTTCGTGGTGTTCGTCATGGTGGTTCGTGGTTAGTTCGTGTCTCTCTTCTCCATTGAAGGTTGATTGAAGCGTTCAATCACGACTAACTAGTAGTAGTGGAGGTTTAATTTGTGCCCGTGGACCAAGTAGAGGAATCACGCTTGGGGTTCTTTATCTCCTATTGTTCTTGCTCGATCGCACGTGGAATCACGTTTCAAAGGTATAATTACATGTTCTTTATGTGTTATGCAATGAGATCTTGGGATTAGGTGCTCTATGAATATAATTCATGTTTTCCCGCAAGTAGTACCTATAAACTCCTACACCTACTCCTTTGGTAAAATTGTTCCACTTTTTCTTTGTAGCCACACTTAAATAATATTCCCATATCATTTTTGGAAACTTTTGACAATATTTTACTATATTCCTCTCCACTAATGTTCGTAAATTACATGACTAGGGTTTGGTGTCCTCAAAAGGTGCAATTTGATTAGCTTCCCAACACGCGTGAGACAAGTTTAATGGGAATGCTATTTGAATGAGTTTATATGGCTTTGCATGTAGCTTTTGTTTGTTTGATCGTCAAGGAATTTTCTGTTGCCAATTGCCACGCTCTGATAATCCAATTTAGAAGAAAGAATTAGAGGACACATTTCAGTATTTGATTGGCTAGATTTTAGCTTTCAATCGGGCCATTTGGCATGAGGTATTTTACCCCCAAACACGCACTTTTGAAAAAATACATAATATATTTTAATTTTTATTTTTATTTTCACATTTTAATTAAACGAATTTGACTTTATTACGTAAGATTTTTTAATTTTAATTTTAATTTTTAAATTTTTTATTTTAATTAAATGAATTTAATTTTTTATAGACTTCTTCAAAAACAAAAAAATCCCCCTTCCAAACTCCCCATCCCACTTAGCACCCCTAGATAGCGCCATTAGACTCTACCTACTTATTCTTCTTGCAACACCTCTACCTTTTCCCCTCTAACCCTCTCATCTTGTAGCGCCACCTAGCCTCCTCCCCTTCTTACATTTCTAACTCACCATACTCTATCATCCCTATCTTTTTCCTCGTAACACCACTATTAGATTTGGTTTCAACGGTGGCTTTAATGGTATTTTTGAGGGGATACATGTGATGGTGAACTTGTTATTTTTAGGGTGGTGATAAGGACTTAAGTGGTGGTAGGAAGTGAGGATGAGGGGTGGCCGGTGGGATTTCCTCATTTCAAGGATAGGGGTGAGGTTCAATTCACGGGTTGGATCATGGATGGTTGGGGTTGGAGAGCCTGTGGTGGGGTCATGGTCAGTTGTGGTCAGCTAAGGGTGGGGTGGAAATGGAGTTTTAGGGTGGGGTTTATGTGGTGAAGTGGTGATGGTTATGGAGGGGTGGGGGCCATAAAACTGATAGACTATAGGAGGAGAGGAAAGAGAAGACATAGAGGCTTTTTAATAGTAAGAAATAAATATTTTATTAAAATATAAAATTGTAAAAATAAAATAATATTTTATATATAATAATCAATACAATGTGACACATGTCAAATTTTACTTCTTTAACAGGTTACCAACTGGTTATATTCTATTTTGACCAAACGCCCCCAAAGGTCGTATTATTCTAGGATATAAAAAGGTTTTTTTTTTTTTTTGGGAAGACTAGCCAAGGTCGTCATGTTATTCTTGACAATATTTCCTAAATACATTTAATCTAAATTTTAGTCTTTGAAGTATAAAAAATATATATTCATACGAAACTGAAGAATTAATTTTAAAAACCCAAAGTATAAATGTGTTTTGAGAAAAAAAGAAATAATCTCTTGGTTCAATGATACAAATGATATTTTGAAACTCTTACTCACATGATATATCAATGGCCTCATGCCTCTTATGATTATTTCCAAATAATGATATTCACATAATAGAGCAATGGCCTCATGCCTCTTGTGATTATTTCCAATTAATGAGATTCACATGAAAGAGCAATGGCCTCATGCCTCATAAATGTTTCCAATTAAAGAGATATTCACATTATAAAGCAATGTGATCATGCCTCTAATGATAATTTCTAATTAATGAGGTTCACAATAATATATCAGTTACCTTTTTTTTATTGTTTTTAATTATTGATATCACATGGATATGCAGGCTAGTAGCCCATGATTTATTCATGCATTTGATCTCCTGATACTATATAATCAATGAATCTTCTCATAATTTTCATAAACTCTAAAATAATCTTGACAAATAAGAGAATCAAGTTATTTAATTTAAGACAAATTTTAAGGTCCGATGGAAGCCCAAAACGCCATCAATAATGAAACAAGAAGTAGCCATGATCGAATATATGAACTCAAGGTGTTCGATGAAGGAAAACTTGGTGTTAAAAGGCTTATAGATGCTGGTATACAAAAAGTTCCTAGCATGTTTGTTAGACCGCTTGAGGATCGTGAAAAAGATTTTGATACATGTTCTGAAAATATAAGTGTGCCAATAATAAACTTTGCTAATCTTGATGAAAACAATGATCGAATTGCTGAGATTGTCAAGGAAATAATAATGGCATCAAATGAGTGGGGATTTTTTCAAGTTATAAACCATGGGATCCCTAATGAATTGTTAGAAAAGATGATTAAGCGAACTCAAATGTTTCATGAACAAGATGATGAGTATAAGAAGAAGTTCTACACTCGTGATTTTCATTCAAAGTCTGTGTACTTTACTAGCAACCATGACTTGTATAAGTCAAAGACTGCAAGTTGGAAGGACATTTTGTATGTTAACGCTCGAAAAACTGGTGGTGAAATTGATCCTGAAGAGTTACCTCTTGTATGCAAGTAAGTTATTATTTGTCTCAAATAACATACAATAGACCATGTGAAATTAAGTTATTAAATTAGTGTTTTCTATGTTATTATATGTAAAAAAATAAAAAATAAATAAATAAAATCCTAGTATCCAAATAAGGGTTTTAGTCTATGCATAACTTTGTCCCTAAAATTTTAAAACAATAAATAATGGTATATATTATTCTATAGTCACCTACAACCTAAGCCCACATACATCAAATAGTCTACTTCATGAAAGTTATATAAACAAGGATTTTAAAATTATTTAGTAGTATATGAAGAGATGGAAATATTATTGAATAGCATTCAGAAAAGTTACTTTGATTTTGTTTGTGGTTTTCTTAAGAAAAAATCACAATCATTGAAGGTCTTCTTTTATTTATCACGATCTCTATTTTTGTAAATAATTTTATATATATATATATATAATATTTGCTATTTATAATGTATGTAAAACTACATACTTTTAAATAATTTTATATATATTTATTTAATATTATATATGTAGGCACAAGTTCTAACTAAATTAAAATGAAATAATTAAGCATTTTTCATTTTAAACTTTATTTTAAGTATTTTATAAAAATATTGTACAATTTTGTAAGTTAAATAATTAACTTATAAAAAATATATCTTTGAATTATTAAAATAAATGTATAAAATCTAAATTTATTTTAAGGGAAAGTACATTAATTAACTGTGGATCTAAAGTTGTAAATTAGGAAATTTCATGTCCTCATATATAGATCTGGTCTAGTCCACATTTACCGAAAAAATCTACATGAATTATTGTCAAACCAAAGTATATGGACATAGTGTGATATCTAAGATTTTAAAACAAAATGTGCACAATTAAAATAGTGAAGACATTATACTAAAAGTCGGAGCATAAGATTATATCTAAAAAAAGTTTTAATAAATATATGATGCATTTTAGGAAAATAATGTTTGTGTCTGTGTTAATGAGAGTGTGAAATTAAAAAAATATCGAAAATTTTTAAGCATGCTGGGTAATTACTTCCTCAATTATTCCAAGCTTTCGCTTGCTAACTTTATAATGTATGAAAAAAAAAAACTTTTTTTTGGCAGATGAGGGCATAAGGTATAGGCACATCCACAATATCTATGTGAGCTACATCCGTCACTATATGAAAAATTTTATTATCAAATTAATATACTCCAAATTCATCTTGTTGTCATCCTTAATAAATAAATGGAGCAACATTTTATCAATTTAATACATACTTCATTTATTTATTTTAGTTAGACATATACTTTTGACTTTTACTTCATCCATACACTATGCTTTGATATTAGTCATATAGGATCTTATTTGAATCGTCTTAATGTTAATTTTATTAAAATTCTTTGTTTTTAATCTTACAATATGTTGATAATTTGAGATATTAGTCGTTAAAATTAAATGTATAAAATATATGGTTAGGGATGAATTTATAATATACATTCATTTTGTAGGGATGTGATATTGGAGTTTATTGATCGCACCCATATGCTCGGTAATCGCATACTTATGATAATATCAATCGGTCTAGGACTTGAACCCGATTGTCTTGGAAATATGGCAAAAGGTACAAAAAGTTGGGCCATAGCTAACAATTATTATCCAGCATGTCCAGAACCAGAATTTACCTTGGGAACTGCTGCCCATATGGATACTTCATTTATCACAATACTCTTACAAGACAATATTGGTGGACTTCAAGTACTTCATGATAACAAATGGGTTAATATTGAGCCTGTTACTGGTGGTTTGATTGTTAACTTCGGATCAATACTTCAGGTATCACTTCTTTCCATTGTATACTAGTTCTTAGATGAAAGAAGTTAACAATATATTTACATTGTTCTTGTACACTTATAGCTCTAATCTTTTTATCTTACAGATGATAACTAACGACATAATAAAAGCTGCATGTCATAGAGTGATTGCTAAAAGTGTTGGACCAAGGATCTCTATTGCATTCTTTTTCAGTGGTATTATGACATCTGAGAAGATACTTGGTCCAATAAAGGAGCTAACATCAAAAGAAAATCCACCCATTTATAGGAAATTCTCAATTGAGGAAGCGATAATAAACTTGTTCTCAAATTCACTTGATGTAGTTGGAGCCAACCTCGATTATTTTAGAATTCAACATAATGGTAAAGACAAGTAACTATCATCGAAAATATGTTACAAAGATATGTTTAATTGCTATGCAATAAACAAAATTATTTAATATTTTTGCAGCAATATATTTTTAATTTATCAAATTAAAATGAAACACCTTTAGTTACTATGAGCATTGTAGCATGTACTTGCTTACCTCTAATTTTTTTAATTTATTTTGTCATTTGCACTTTGCTACAGGTTTACAAAATTATAGTGAAACGTTTTACATCTTGTAAGCATTAAACACTGAAATGAAGAGTGAAAATGTGTTTGAGCATGCTTATATTAATATGAAGATGTTTCGACACCACGATATAATGTTTTCAAAAAAAAAAAAAAAAAAAAAAAAAAAAAAAAAAAAAAAAAACACCTAAATGATTCTCCCCGACCAAAACCTGGTAGTGATGCATGACCTTTCACTGCCTTCGTCACTTTGCGCATAGGATAAAAAAAGTGATTTGATTTTTTATTAAAAACCTTACCCATATTTGTTTTAATCCACTCAATCCATCCCATTTAAATTAAAGTCCAAACATTTATTCATTTATACACTTGCCTTATTTTTATCCTTACCCCAATCATATTTATTCTAACGAAACCTAGTCAAAGCCCATTCTCAAAAGCCCAAACTTGGAAATGCATTAAAACTATTGCTATATAGATTACACTAGATGAAGCCGGTTTGTTTGATTTTTTTTAAATAATGTTTTTTTTTTTTTTTTTTTTTTGTATTTATGAGCCTAAAATTTGTTATATATTTATATTAAATTCCTAATATTAAAAGATAATATATAATATTTAATTAATTTAAACTTAAAAATCTCATTCGCCAATTTTGCTTACATGGCATTTAAATTATTTAATTCTAAAAGAAATTAATAATCTCTTATTTAATTGGCTACTACTAAGATTTATAATCCTACATGGCGCGCTGAGAAAATTAGATCCTCTCTAAAAACTCGGGAAAAAAACTCCCCTTTCTATATATATATTAAATTTTGTTATATATTTATATAAAATTCCTAATATTAAAAGATAATATATAATATTTAATTAATTTAAACTTAAAAATCTCATTCGCCAATTTTGCTTACATGGCATTTAAATTATTTAATTTTAAAAGAAATTAATAATCTCTTATTTAATTGGCTACTACTAAGATTTATAATCCTACATGGCGCGCTGAGAAAATTAGATCCTACGTGGCTCTCTAAAAACTCGGGAAAAAACTCCCCTTTATATATATACTAGTTTTGTGCCCCGGCGATGCCCAGGTAGTGTATGGACTTTTAAGATAAAATTATACTATGTATTATAATTCAATTTGATTGAAAATTGAATTCTAAATTAACTCTTTTTGCTACAAAGTCAATCTATATTTATTCAACGTGGATACTTGGCGAAAAATTAAAACGCTAAATGATGTATTCTTATGGCCTAATTATAAATTTATTATTTGGTATTTTATCAAAAATATAACTCTAAACTAATAATCTTATTCTAAAATTCTATCCTATAGAATTCTTACCTATTTTTTTTTTTATCTTATGAAATCTATCCAAGGTGGCGCGACACTTGACGGTTTTTTTTTTTTATCATATGAAGTTTATTTAAATTTATCCAAGGTGGCGCGAAAAGTCAGAATGCCAAGTGTCGCTGCCTCGTAACCTGGCTAAAAGTTTAGCTTTATATATTAGTTATATGATATTAGATTAAATTAAAAAAACTTGTTAAATAACCTATTTAAGAACTTTCTAAAAGTCACCCGATTGTCATACCACAATAATTTTTGTCGTAGCCCAACAGATCCTATTTGGGATCGATAAATGCTACTGTGTCATAACAACCTGTTATTCTCATTTTCTAGGTACTTTTTAAAATCAAATATTCCAAAACATATATACCCTTTTGGTAATGCTATGTTTCATTGGTTACTGTCGCATCACGTAATTGGACAACATACCTAGAGCATGCCTACCTAGAGCGTTTCCAATATATAATTAATGGCACCTTTAGGGTGCTTTGATTGTTATGTTTAACTACAACTGAGTTACCTGCAATGTTATCATGCATGATTGTTATTTTAATAACCAAATTTATGTTTAATCAAGACCTGTAATACAAAATCACCACTAATAAGATAAATTGGATAACAATTTTTTCTTAATCTTGTTGCTTAATCGAAGTGATCACCATATTAAATTATGGGTGCAGAAATATCAACCAACTTAGCCTTATCTGTTTGAAGCATATTGAACAATTATATTGTTTGTATGCTTTATGAATAAAAAATAATGGATAAGGGTAGGAAAATAGGTCGTCACTATTACCATAATCCTTACATCAACCCATTTTTACTTATTAACACCTTATTAGCCTAATACAAGTGCAAGGGCAAGTAAAGGGATCAAACCATAAGGACTAAGGGGCTTTTTGGCATAGCAATCAATTTAAGGAATCAACTGCAAATAAATGATCATGATCTTATTAAAAGGAAATTAACACATTCAGCTCACTTTAGCACAGTTGAAAAGAAGAAGGAAGCTTCTAAAGTGAAGAAAAATTAGACCAATATTGCTTTGCTTTTATGATTTAAGTTTTAATTTTTAATAAGGCGTATGATACCAATAATTGTAGTAACATTTATTTTATTAATAATAGCATATTTATTTTTGCCTTAATTAAAACTTACAATAATGACTTCTTTTTATTGTTTTTTTTTTTTTAAATCCGTATCAAGAAGTCGGATGCAATGGAAGAATCGAATAAAATAGTTCATAAAAATACTAGAAAAAATGCTGCGTCACGGTGAACATCGCCGTGTCATGGTAATTTTTGTCACGTCGCGGTACGTTTTACCGTGACACGGTGCAGCTGTGGTTTTTTTTTGTTGAAATTTCGCCATGTCACAGTAATTTTTGCCGCTGCGCGGTGAATTATGCAATGTTGTGGCGTATTCTGCCGTGGCACGGTACCCTCCTGCTACATATTTTCGCTAAAATTCCGTCGAGTCCCATTATTTTCTGCCTCGTTGTGACCTTTTCTTGACGTGATACGGTGGCTTTTGCTTTGCAATGTTCTTCAATTTATGTTGTAGGTATGTTGACGAAGAATGGATTTTTATTTTTAAAGTGGTCGGGCCCCCTTGAGGGGTTGCCTACGTATCCTCAAAAGGAATCAGGCCAAACGTAGCTCTATCCGGTCTTGAACCCTTGCAACTAGGCATAAAATTTCTTGAGTTGATCCAAATTGGTTAAATTGTGGAAACCGTTGCCATCCACGTCTACTAATTGTGCCGGTCCGCCAGACGAAATGGACTTGACAATGTATGGACCTGACCAGTTTGGTCTAAATTTTCCTCTTGGATCAAACACATTTTTATGAAGTGCCTTAAGCACTAAGTCCCCTTATTTGATATTCCTAGACTTGACTTTTTTTTATTCAAATGTTGTGCCATACGCTGTTAGTAGATTTGGACATGATGCAAAGCTACCAAGCGTTTTTCGTCAAGTAAGACTAGTTCATCATATCTCGCTATTATCCAGTCGAATTTATCTAGTTGTCTTTCCAACTCGATTCGTAGAGAAGAGATTTTGAGTTCTATTGGCTGCACAGCTTCAACTCCATAGACAAAGGAGAAAGGGGTAGGCCCTGTTGATGTACGAACAGAAGTTCAATAACCCCAAAGAGAGAAATGTAGCTTACTTGGCCAATCTTTATAATTTTCCGTCATCTTTTTGATGATAGTTTTCACATTCTTATTGGATGATTCAACCGCACCATTTGTTTGTGATCTATAGGGTGACGATCTATGATGTTTGATATGATGTTTCTGTAACAATTCTACGCACTTGGCTTGGAAATGCTTCCCATTATCACTGATCATTTCATGCAGTACAGCATAGCAGCAAATGATGTTTTTCTCGATGAATTGAGCTACATGGTTTGCTGTGAGTTTAGTAAATGAAGCAGCCTCGACCCATTTGGTAAAGTAGTCAATTGCTACAAGGATGAACTTGTGTCCCCCTTGTCCTAGTGGTGTTATCTTCCGAATGATGTCGATTCCCCGAGTAGAGAAAGGCCATGGAGAAGTATATGTGTAGAGAAGCGAAGGTGGAACGTGTTGCAAATTTGCGCAGACTTGACACTTCATACATTTCTTGACATATTCATGACAATCTTTGTTTAGGGTAAAAATACCCTAGACATGTGGACCAATGAGAGAGGGCCACGTGTCAATCCCAGGCTGGTCCAAGTGGACCAATGGCCATCTAATATGTGTCACCTTCAGATACCTCCTAAAATTTCTGCCTTCAAGGGCCCAATTTCCAAGAGCGCCGTAAAACGACGCAGCCCACCAAATCTAGGTCAAATGACCTAGATAGGGGCACACCTTCCAATGACCCTATAAATAGGGAGATATTCCCCAAATTGTGGGACACATTCAATCATTTACTACACTTTCTCTCTCATTAGAGAAAACCTGACTGTGAGGAGATCCCATTTAATTTACCATCCATTTATCTCTTTTCAAGTTATTAACTTGACTGTTGGAGGCGGAGCTCCAACAACCAGAGTCGCCGTTGTTTTTGCAGGTGCAGCTCGAGTTGGACCAGTCTTTGTGACATAACACTCCCGAGGGACAAAAACACCCAAAAAATTTGGCGCCGTCTGTGAGGAGAGTACCTCAAGGATGTTTCAAGAGTCTGTACCGCATCCAAACCAGCCGGTTGATCAACCGGAGGTCTTTACTGACCAAGAGGACAATGATCCTCACGTCGAAACCTATATAGCCAAGGATGGCTCTCTGATAACCAAGTGCCTTCGTCCTAGGGACACTCTGGAAAGAGGTCCAAGCCAGGCGGGTACAAGCCGACCCCCTGGTTAGCCGAAAGGGGAAACCCATACAACAAGTGGATCTGCTCTAGTCACCCGGGACAAACTCATGAAATTCATGACTAGTTTCAAGGGTGAAATCAAGTATCCGATCACCAAGAGCCTGGCTGGCCCAAGTAAGGGTTAGTCGGCAAGAAAGACTCTTCTAGAAAAGAGGATGACAGTCAGGGACAGGCAGCCAAATCCGCATCCAAAGGACAAGGTAGTTGGGACCCTTGACTGGTCCAAGATTCTTCTGCCCAAGAGGAATACCAAAAGTACCCGCCAGAGAAAACAGTCGGGGGGAAACAATAAATCAACTCTTGATGCCCGGGAGATCATCACATGCAAGAGGAATCAAAAGTTGTCTGAGTCAGCTTTCACTTCAAGCTTTCCATACAGCTTTAAGAATACATCTGCAGGGAATGCACAATCCTTTTATGAGAGTCGTACAAGCGGTAATACCGTCCACTCTGTCCCTCAGATGATTAGGAATGCACCGTACGTACTGCCTATGGTCTACGACCCGTATTCTCCTCACTTCATGCAGCCGGCTCTCTTCGGAGGTCAGGCGGCTTACAGCAATATCCAGCAACTAGACTGGCAGCTTCGTCTGCTCCGTCTGGGTGAACAACCTTCTGCGTTCACCTTGGAAATAACCAAGGCGGCATAGCCGGCTAAGGTTAAAAACGTGTTGGTCGTTACTGATGATGGTACCTCCAACCCGAAAGATCACCTCATGGCATACACCAACCTCATGTATTTACAGGGGTTGGACGATGCCACTTGGTGTCGACGCTTCCTGGCTACATAGACGGGCATTGCCCAACAATGGTTTGGCAACTTGCTAGTCGATCTACTGATAAATTCAAGAAGCTTGCCTTCTTATTTGCTTCCAACTTCTCAATGAACATCCCTGCGAAGAAAACAAGTCTTGGCTGGAGCACCATTAAGCAGTGAGAGAGAGAAGGATTACGCTCCTACGTTAGGCGGTTCAATCTGACAAGAATTCAAATTCAGGGACTGTCTGACGAGGTAGCTTTCACAGACTTCTTTAATGGTCTGAGAGACTGGTCGACTTTTAATTCGACCTTGTCCAAAAAGGGGAATTTACCCTACAGGCGGCCCTGAGGGAGGCGGAAAGCTACATTTAAGCAACCGACCTCTAGTTGGCCTGACAGCTTGTCGGACTCCAAGAAGTCTGACAAGCAAAAAGAGAGTCGGCCTGCTCTGCCGACAAAGAAAAATGAAGAGAGTAAGAAGAGAAAAGAAGTCTGGGCGGTGGGTGATTCTGACCAGCTGTCCCAGAAGAAAAAGAAAGAGTTTAAACCGTACGTCCCCAAGTACAAGTTTAACAAGGACTGCAACTCCATCCTCATGGAGATCAAGGACCAGCTGTCTCTTGAGAAGCCGAATCCAATGAAAAGTTCCATTCAACAATGAACAAAAATAAATTCTTCCAATACCATGAGGAAGTTGGCGATGAAACCAACGACTGTTTCAGCCTTCAACGGACGTTGGACCATCTGGCTGACAATGGGATGTTAAAGTCCTACATTTCTAAGTCCAGATGGACTAATAAGAAGAACCGGGGCAGTCATCCAAGACTCCCCAGCCTGCTAGTAGCTCGGAAATTGACAAAGAGCCGGTCTACACTATAGCAGGTGGGTTCTCATGTGGTGGCCCAACCATCCGGGGCACCAAGAGCCATCTTCGGAAGATGGACAATGATGATGATGATCATGCGTCACCTAGCTCCACCTTCCTAGACATTTTGATCACTGAGAAGGACAGGGGCAGCGTCCGTCACCCGCATGACGATCCGGTTGTTATTGAATGTAAGGTCGCCAATCAGCTGGTTGGGCGGATTCTTATTGACACCGGCAGCTCGTCAAACATCATCAGTCAGAGGTGCTTGCAGAAGCTGAAATATAAGCCCAGCAGCCTTCACCCGATAAACCACCCCCTGATTGGCTTCGGAGGGGGGATGGTGTACCCAGTCGGTAGGATTTATCTACTTATCCGGCTGGGAGAGAAAGGAGAAGGACGACACCAAGTCGTCAAGTTCTTGGTAGTTGAGGAGCTGACCGGCTACAACATTATTTTAGGCCGGCCGAATCTCAACGTGGCTAAGGCGATAATCATTCCTTCCCTCATGCTGATCAAGTATGAGAAGGATGACGGTTCTGTTGGTTCTTTGATTGGGGATTAGAAGACGGCCCGCAGAAGTGTTATCTCTCAGCCGTCAAGTCCAATATGGCATTAGATGGCCAAGGACAGGAACCAATAGACCTTGACAATGTCTAGGGCGTCAGCCCACCCCCACCAGCAGC
The DNA here is from genome assembly GCF_948465745.1 of Chenopodium album. NCBI lineage: Eukaryota > Viridiplantae > Streptophyta > Magnoliopsida > Caryophyllales > Amaranthaceae > Chenopodium > Chenopodium album. Next base: position 57,935,611 of record NC_137836.1, on the reverse strand, counting down.
CGGAAAGAAACAAAAGGCTCATCAGCTGGTGGAGGTAACGAAAGAGAAAAAAAAAAAGCAATCACTGACCAGTGAACGGTCAGATGAGCTCCGTCCCCAACCGCCTGGTGAACATATTAATATACCTCTGGATAACATCCATCCAGAGTGTACTGTTAAGGTTAGGACGACTGCTTATGCTAAGTTGGGTGCACATTTGCACCTTCTGCTGAAAGAATTCAAAGACATTTTTTCCTTTGAAGTGGAAGAGATTCCAGGCGTTAGCCCTGATCTCGCTGTCTACAAACTCGCCGTGGATCCAAAAAAGAAGCCCATACGGCAAAAGAAAAGAAATCACGGCGAGGAAAGAAGTCAGGCGGCTGCTGCCGAAGTTAAAAAGCTGCTGGATGCTGGATTCATTCGGCCATGTAATTTCCCCGACTGGGTGGTGAATGTTGTGCTTGTAAAAGCCGAATGGTACCTGGCGTATGTGTGTTGATTACACAGACCTCAACAAGGCATGTCCAAAGGACAGTCTGGTCGACTCAACAGCCGGTCATACCTTGATGAGTTTTATGGATGCCTATTCCGGCTTCTATCAGATACCCCTGTGGAAAAAAGATCAAGAGAAGACGGCGTTCTTCACTGATCAGGGGTTATTCTGCTACACTGTGATTTCGTTTGGCTTGAAGAATGCGCCAACTACCTTCCAACGGATGATTAATACAGTCTTCATTAATCAGATTGGGCGGAATGTAGAGGCGTGATGACATGAAAGTCAAATCCAAGCAGCAGACGGATCACCTTGCTGATCTCCGAGAAACCTTCACCACACTCTGGCGGCATAAGCTTATGTTAAGTCCCAAGAAATGCGTCTTTTGTGTTGAGTCTGGGAAGTTTCTCGGATTCCTGATTAATCAAAGGGGGATAGAGGCTAACCTTGAGAAGATACAGGCGGTTATTGACACGAATCACCCCACACTATTAAGGAAGTACAGAGACTAACTGGTTTCCCGGCGGCATTGGGGAGGTTCCTTAGCTAGTCAGATGACAAATGCCTTTACTTCTTCCAAGCAATCAGGAAGAAGACTAGATTTGAGTGGAGGGATGATGCTGAGGCGGCCTTTTAGAAATTGAAAGAACACTTGCACTCTTTGCCAAGGCTTGTTAGCCCTCTGCCCAAGAAGATGTTATACATGTCATTAGCCGTCTCAGACAATGCCCTCAGTGTTGTTCTCCTTGCTGAGAGAGACGACATCCAGCTCCCGGTCTAATTCATTATCCATGTGCTAAAAAATGCTAAACTCCGGTACCCCATGGTTGAAAAATTTGGCCTTGCTCTATACATGGCATTTAAGAAGCTGAAGCCTTATTTTCTGGCACATCCGGTTGTAATCTACACCGATGATCCCCTCAAGCGGCCAATGTCCACCCTGGAGTCATCCGGCAAAATGTTGAAATGGCCTATTGAAATGCAAAGTCTTGAAATCACTTACAAACCAAGAAAAGCGGTGAAAGATCAGGCATTTGCCGACTTCATTGTTGAAATGACACGACCAGTTCCTCCGAATAACATTGATCAGGTTTGGAAAGTGTAGGCGGGAGCTCAAAAAAAAATGGCTGCGGTGTAGGAATTATATATGAGTCACCGGAGGGGGACGAATTTGAATATGCACTACAGTTTAAGTTTCAGTTCTCGAATAACGAGGCAGAATACAAAGCCCTGTTAGCCGGAATCCGCATGTGTAAGGCGGCAGGGGCAACAAAGATTGACGCCTATTATGATTCACAGTTGGTCGTAAGCCAGTATGAGGAAAAATATGAAGAAAATCATCCGGCTATGATCAAATACCTTCAGGCAGTCAAAGAAAAGGTTAGGGCACTTGAAGAATTTCGTCTGAGTCAGGTGCCCAGATCAGACAACAACCAGGCGGATGCATTGTCCAAATTGGCATCTTCCGCCTGTTGTGATATGCCTCGGTCAGTCTTTTGGGAAGTTCTAGAAAGAAGAAGTTTATATGAAGATCCCATTGGAATCCTATACCGAAGCTCTACCTAGATGGACGGCATCCGGGCATATTAAACAGACGGGACGCTACCTAATTCACAACAAGAGGCAACTTTTATGAAGAAACGAGCAGCAAACTTTGAGATGAGAAACGAAAAGCTCTTCAAGGCTGGTTTCCTTAAACCTTTATTGAAGTGTGTTACCCCATAAAAGTGGAAGGAAGTTCTCGAATAGCTGCATGCGGGATACTGCGCCTCTCACATAAGCGACAGATCTCTAGCCGTTAGAGCTAGGCGACATCACTTTTGGCCTACTCTTGAGGCAGACGCCAAAGAGCTGGTGAAGAAATGCGACAAATGTCAGAGGTTTGGCAAACTTATTCATCGCCTGGCTACTAATCTGACGGCGATCCACAGCCCAGTCCCGTTTGCTAAATGGGGCATGGACATTCTAGGTCCTTACACGCCTGCACCAGGCGGAAAACGCTACATTTTGGTGGCTGCGGATTACTTCACCAAGTGGGTGGAGTGACAAGGTAAAGTCGTATTCCCAAATCAAAAGTAATTCCTAAATCCTCTAACTAATGTAGATAGGGAAGTAGGGTCGAATCCACAGAGAAACGGATCTTTCTATTCCTAATTAATCAATTATAATCTAAATTATTAAAGTAACCAATTTGTTGTTGTTAAAGGAATTATACTACGAAGAATAAGTTTAGAGAGAAAAACAATAATAAGAAGGCCTAGGGTCACAGGTTCACCAATAATTAATATTCTGGGATAAAACATAATAATTAATAATTAACATTGCACAAATAACATGATTAACAGGCTCTCGCAATTTATTAATCAACATAGATCTAACAAGCTCTCGCAATTTACTAGATCTAAGTTCCTATTAAAAATAGCCTTTAATATTAAATTAACATCTGCTCGATTCATCAATTCAATATTGCTAAACATTCACAATCAAATTACATCTGCTCGATTCATAATCTAATTGCAAAGAATTAAAACAATTCAATAAGAAATTATTATGCAATATCAATAATCAATAATAACAAATTATCCCTTCATATTAATTATGGATCCCCATAAACCCTAGATAGGAAACTACTCATACATAATTAAATCTAAACTAATTAAAGCAATTAAAGGAGACATGATGAAAGAAAGAAAATAAATAACTGAGATTAAACCAAGAGTTGTAGAGAGAGAAACAAGAGAGGAAATAATACTGAGAGTTTAATTAAGGGAGAGAGAGAAAAGTTAGAGAGAGAAAAAAAGAAAAGAAAACTAAAACTAAAATTGAAACTAAAAATTAAACTAAGAAAAGACCAAAACTAATAACTCTCCCCCCTAAAAACTACTTACGTCCTACTGCTATTCCCTTTATATAAGAAAAGTTAATGGGCCACCAATCCCACTAACAATAGAACTCCACTAACAATACTACAATAGAACATCTATCAACTAAATCCTAGATAAATTCTGAGAAGCCACGCCCTTCATAAGAACAAAGTTATTGGTCTTGTTTTGCAACAAGGCCCAACCGAATCAAGGTAGCAGCAATCATCACTCACCCGATCGGGCCATGGGCTGCCTGATTGGGCCCGCTAATCCACACGCCCATCAGGCAGCAACAACTTTGAATTGGGCCTTTTTCAAAACTTGGGCCCAACCTCCTCTTTGGACTTTGCTGTAATTCTAGCTTGTAAAACTTCGACTCTTCACCAATTGAGCCCTTAATCATCGAATTAAATTCCTCTAACTCGGTCTTGGGCTTAAAAATATTTGTTCATAAAATACGATCCGACTCCATTGTCTTTGTAGTGGCTCAATAAGCTCGGGAATTGTCATAAAAATGCAAATTCCTACAAAATAATACCAACTCTGCAAAAACACTAGAAAACGTATATTAGTAGTAAAAATAGCTCCGCAGAGCTCAAATAAGCACAAATATGACCGTGGGACGGGGAATAAAAATATATATAAAATAGACTCATCAAACTCCCCCAAGCCAAACATTTGCTTGTCCCTAAGCAAAGCAATGAATAAATAAATCAAAACTTCACCCCAAATACAATTAAAATCAATAAATATAATTCAAGGAAAATTTGACAAACATGTATCAAAGTCAATCAATCAAATCCATCTAACTACCAATCTTCCTTAACAATTGTAAAATAGAGCAAACCACAAGAGCATATAGAATTCACGACTAGTGCTCACACACTCAACTCTCATTTGTGGTGGATATAAAATGTATCCGATCGCTCTCCAACCACCCCTTTAATGTGAACAATGCCCTCCCAACTCACACACTCGTGTGTTTAAAAAGATGTACACTCAACCTACTAGTCGACTCGAAATATATCAAATCATTCTTGCATTGATAAACAACACTTTCACATTCATACAACTCTATGCACAAAGGTCGGAAGGTCTTTAAAGCCTGTAATGTGAGGCTAGGGTAAAGGGTAGGATAAATTTGGAAATAAGTGAGAGAAAAGCTATGCTTAAGGGAGAAAATACTAATAAAGCCCATGATAAAAATAAATAATGATCATCAACAAAACATACTCTAGTCATAATAAACAATCCCAACACTTACAATTTCACTCATAAGAATATGATAATGAAGAAGTGGAGCGAATAAACAAACTTTATTTCCAAACTTGAATTTTTCATTGAAGCTCTGTTTTTTTTTTTTCTTTCCTTTGATCAACCTCCAACTAGAACATTTGAACATTGAACAATTTTTTTTTTTTTTTTTCTATTGAAGTTCACTTATTTTTTTACATTTTTTTCTTGAACTTCTCTTTTTTTTTTTCTTCATAACATCATGTTTTAATTTTTCAAGAAAATATAACTCTCAAACTCATCAAAAATAAACATGATAAAAAACAAAACAACTTCTCAAAAACCCACCCAAATTGTGCAAATAATAAGCACATTACAAACTCCCTCACCTCACTCACTAATAGCTCCCCCAAGCCAAGCTTGGGACTAGTAACCAATGGGCAAAATAGGCTTGTAATGTGGCTAATAAACAACAAAAAGTCAAGGCAACAACATGGGTAGCAAGAAGGGAACAAATGTATCTATAATCATCTGGAGGCTACCTAAAAGAATGAACGCCTTCGTCCTCCTTAATGTGCATAATAATGAATCATACAAACATTACTTATAGTCGCAAACCAATACTCAAATTCATTGACATACTAGGAACTAACACACATTCCTAATCAAATCAACTAGTCAAGCACTATATTCACAAGTAGTTGGGAAAAATTGACGCATGTTAAGGTTTCAATGCAATCAAACATCAAATCATGATCAACTTATCCACAATGCTTATCATCAAATACCAAGAATCAAAACAATTTCGAAAAATTTCAAAAAAAAAAGGGCACATGGAAGCATGATTCATAATTCATTGGAATAAAACTAACCTAAGAAAGCAATAAAATCTATACTAAGAAAAATAAAAGTAAAAAGAGAAGAGAGAGAGAGAGTGAAAGATATACCATGCGCACACGAGAACCTCCCCCCAAGCTAAGTTAGACAATGTCCTCATTGTCTTAAAGGGAAGCTAGTAGTCCTTGACTACTCTTCATCATCACCACATCAATGTCACCAAAGCCTCAAGGATTGCAATGCATATCTTTGGAACAAAATTGGGCAAGAAAGAAACAAAGTGTTAGTGGGAAAAAGTTCAAATTTGAGTCAGATTCACTATTCTGATCATAACTTTTGATATATAAATGATAATACAGTGATTCTAATTGCATTGGAAACTAGACTTGAATAGCTTTTCAACGACAGGTCACACGCAAAAATCAGATAAGAAACGCAAAATTTATGGCCTGTCGAAGTTGACAAAGTTTGCTGACGCGTACGCGCGCCCGATCGGGCCCGTGCTACTGATTTGACGGGGCAGCTTGCTGCTGCTAATTGCCCCCGGATTCCATTAGCCCTTCGATATTTTCTCAACTTTTCTAGTATCTCTTCACAAAATCACACTCCCACAAATATAAGATATACTCTCATCTACCTCTCTAAAACAAAACAAAAAGAAAACACACAAACAAATAAATAAATAAAAAACTAAATAAAAAGCAACAAAATACGGGTTGCCTCCCGCAAAGCGCTAGTTTATCAAGGTCCCGCTCGACCATACTCCTTCTCTCAATCGGAAGAATTTAATGCCTTGAGTAACTTATCAAACGCTCCTGCAAACATTTCATTAAACACTATATAGGGCTTAATTGCAAGCACATTAATCCCTACAAAGAAAAGGTTAGGAGCGCATAAAGAGAACTCAAGGTAGAAGGAAAAATCAAAAGAGAGAGATGAAAATACACCACAACCTTCTACTTCCTCCGTTAAAAATTTAGAATTAATAGAACAAACATGGAGGTAGTCATTGTCTTTATCATCCAATATTGACTTGAAAATTCCACCCTTACGAATAACCTCATCATCAACAAAGGAATTTTCAACCACCGTTTCTACAACTAATGATTTTTCAATCACCAATTCGTCAACCAATGAATTTTCAACCACAAATTCTATAACCGATGGTTCTTCATCCTCAATAACATTCATATTATTATAGTGTCCATAGACTTTTTCATCAAGAACCTTCCAATAACTTTCATTAGCAACTAATCGTTTCCGAATATGATCATATGTATATGGAAAGACTCTAAAATCATCCGGAGCACGCACAAAAAACTCACTATAAGGGCATTCAGGATTTTCATGACAAAGACGTTGACAACTACAGTAGTTAGGTGCTGCATAAAAATTATATAATTCTTGTAGTGACGTAAGCATGGATATTTTCAACTCATAAAAAAGAATAAAATAAAATAAAACAAAATAATCTAGACTCTAATAATAATTAGAAATAAAAATAAAACCGTTTCCCCGGTAACGACGCCAAAATTTTGACAGGGTAAAGTCGTATCCCCAAATCAAAAGTAATTCCTAAATCCTCTAACTAATGTAGATAGGGAAGTAGGGTCGAATCCACAGAGAAACGGATCTTTCTATTCCTAATTAATAAATTATAATCTAAATTATTAAAGTAACCAATTTGTTGTTGTTAAAGGAATTATACTACAAAGAATAAGTTTAGGGAGAAACACAATAATAAGAAGGCCTAGGGTCACAGGTTCACCAATAATTAATATTCCGGGATAAAACATAATAATTAATAATTAACATTGCACAAATAACATCATTAACAGGCTCTCGCAATTTATTAATCAACATAGATCTAACAGGCTCTCGCAATTTACTAGATCTAAGTTCCTATTAAAAATAGCCTTTAATATTAAATTAACATCTGCTCGATTCATCAATTCAATATTGCTAAACATTCACAATCAAATTACATCTGCTCGATTCATAATCTAATTGCAAAGAATTAAAACAATTCAATAAGAAATTATTATGCAATATCAATAATCAATAATAACAAATTATCCCTTCATATTAATTATGGATCCCCATAAACCCTAGAAAGGAAACTACTCACACATAATTAAATCTAAACTAATTAAAGCAATTAAAGGAGACATGATGAAAGAAAGAAAATAATAACTGAGATTAAACCAAGAGTTGTAGAGAGAGAAACAAGAGAGGAAATAATACTAAGAGTTTAATTAAGGGAGAGAGAGAAAAGTTAGAGAGAGAAAAAAAGAAAAGAAAACTAAAACTAAAATTGAAACTAAAAATTAAACTAAGAAAAGAACAAAACTAATAACTCCCCCCCCCCCTAAAAACTACTTACGTCCTACTGCTATTCCCTTTATATAAGAAAAGTTAATGGGCCACCAATCCCACTAACAATAGAACTCCACTAACAATACTACAATAGAACTCCTATCAACTAAATCCTAGATAAAGTCTGAGAAGCCACACCCTTCGTAAGAACAAAGCTATTGGGCTTGTTTTGCAACAAGGCCCAACCGAATCAAGGTAGCAGCAATCATCACTCGCCTGATCGGGCCCGCTAATCCACACGCCCAGCAGGCAACAACAACTTTGAATTGGGCCTTTTTCAAAGCTTGAGCCCAACCTCCTCTTTGGACTTAGCTGTAATTCTAACTTGTAAAACTTGGACTCTTTACCAATTGAGCCCTTAATCACCGAATTAAATTCCTCTAACTCGGTCTTGGGCTTAAAATATTTGTTCATAAAATACGATCCGACTCCATTGTCTTTGTAGTGGCTCAATAAGCTCGGGAATTGTCATAAAAATGCAAATTCAGACAAAATAATACCAACTCTGCAAAAACACTAGAAAACGTATGTTAGTAGTAAAAATAGCTCCGCAGAGCTCAAATAAGCAAAAATATGACCGTGGGACGGGGAATAAATATATATATAAAATAGACTCATCATGGAGGCAAAGGCGGTCAAGAACATCAAGATAAAGGATGTCATCTCTTTCATATGGAAGAACATCATCACCCGGTTTGGGGTACCTATGTTTATGGTGTTTGATAATGGCCCCCAGTTTGAAATGCCTCACCTCAAGACTTGGTTGGGAGATCAAGGGATCTCACACTGTTTTGCATCAGTCGACCGACCCCAAGCAAACGACCAAGTTGAAGCCTTCAACAAACTCATCTCAGACGGCATCAAGAAGAAAATTGAAAGAGCCAGTGGCTTATGGGTAGAGGAATCAATCAATGTTCTGTGGGTCATCCGGACAACTACAAAAGGGGCAATCGGTTAAACCCCATTTCTCATGGTATACGTGCTGAAGCCGTCTTGCCCATCGAACATTACGAGCTGACTCTAATAGTCATGCTTTACGATGAGGAGGCAAATTTGAAGGCCATGCAGCTGGCATTGGACTCCCTCTCGGAACGCAGGGGCAATGCTGCCTTATGTCATGAGATATACCGTCTGAGAATGACGAGAGCCTACAACAAGAAAGTGCACAAGCGCCCTTTGAAATTTGGCACCTTTGTGTTACGGAAAATGGAGGCAACTGGTAAGGCCAATGAGCTTGGAAAGCTGACTCCTAACTGGGAAGGCCCTTACTTAATCTATGAGGAAGTTAGGGATGGCACCTACCGCCTGGAAACCCCAGACGGCAGACGCCTTCCGAGAACTTGGAATGTAGATAACTTAAAAAAGTACTACTTCTAAGGTTTGTAAATTTTTGTAAACAAGAAGTCTATCAATGAAATGTTTTTTTTGTTTCAATTACATTATTATTTGTCTTTATGCCGTCTGGGCAATGCACAGATGGACTTTTAATGATTAATTTGAAAAGTTAAGTTTGAAACTTGACATCATAACAAACTAAGCACAAAAAGGCTTAGTGGCAACGCAACCGGTCTTGACCGAGATGAGAGGAGAATGGCTGGATGGTTGTTTATTTTAAAAAATTGCCTGTTCCAATATGGACAATGGCGTCCGGCGACACTCCTCCGGGTGCAATCGTCGCAGAGAGCAGCCTATCTGTTTTCTTAATGTACCTATGCAGACGGCAAAGATTGAACGGCCAAATTGGTCAACTCATAGCCATCTGACCAAAACTTTCTAAAGAACGATCAAGTTCTCAAAACACCGGATGTCCTAGAACATCAGCCGGTGACAATGGAGTTCTAAGGCTTTTCATTCTAAAACTGGAAACTCTCCCCTTGGGGTAAAAAGATTTGTGTAATGGCTATACAACCAGTATAGGATAGCTCCTGCTGAACTATCGCCCAACACCTCTAGGTGCGCACTCATTGCCAAGAGACCAACTGTGAAGAAGTCACCAGCCCGAAAGAGTCAGCTCGCAGAGCTGACCATGCTGAACTCTCCACAAAGGAGATCGTACACCTATAAATAGAGGGAAAAGTACAGCGGAAAAGAGGTTAGGCACACAAGTTATTACACTCTCTACATTTCTCTAAGTACACTTTCTCTCTCTAAACACTCTCTAATTTAAGCATCAAAGGGGGGTTCCTCGAGCCACCCCCGAGGGCAGTTTACGTGTGTTGCCATGTGTAGGTTATCAACGGGACCCAACTACAGCTTACCCGGCAGAATCCTTGGATCCACACCTGGAACACAATCGTCTTGAAAAAGACATGAGGCCAATGGCTGGATGGTTCACTAGTAGAAAAATACAAATATGCAACCCCCTAATGGCACCGGTTCAGGCCAAACCGGTGCCAAAATCCGGCCTAAAAATGAGCAGGTTTTTAAACAAAGAGAAATGGCACCGGTTTGAACCGGTGCCTAACCGAACCGGTTTTTAATTATTAAAAAAAAAACCCGCCCATTTAAATACCCCCAAACCCTAAATGAGCCTGCCTATTCTCTCTCCTCTCCTCTCCTCTTTCACTCTCCTTTCCTCCTCTTCTCCTCTTTCCTTCTTGCTCACCAATTCACCATCGATCTCCTTCATTTCGTTATCTTTCTGAAACTCCTCGTCCTTTCTATCACTCGAAGACCAAAAATAAATCGATGACAACAACAAATCGAAGACCAACAACCGCGCATTTTAATCGATATCTTGGTTTTTTTTTTACCATTTCAATCTATTTCTGGGTTTTGTTTTTCGATTTCAATTTTGATTGTGTTGTTTTCAATTTTGATATTTTTCGATTTCAATTTTGTTTTTCAAGTTGCGTGCGGTTTTGGGGTTTTATTTTCGTGATTTTTAGGTTTTTTTTTCGATTTTCAAGTAATTTCGATTTCTGGGTTTCTTTTTTCAATTTTGTTTTTTTTTTCTATTTCTGGGTTTTGTTTTTCGATTTCAATTTTGATTGTGTTGTTTTCGATTTTTATTTTGTTTTTCGATTTCAATTTCAATTTCGACTTTTGTTTTGTTTTTCAAGTTGCATGCGGTTTTGGGGTTTTATTTTCGTGATTTTTAGGTTTTTTCGATTTTCATTTTTTTTTTCAATCTCTGGGTTTATTTTATTTTTGTTTTCAAGTTTGTTTTAATCAAATTTTTAATCAATTTCGATTTTGATTCTTTTGTTTTCAGATTTCAATTTTTTTTTTCGATTACAATTTTTTTTTGTTTTCTGGATTTTTGTTCGATTTTAATTTTTTTTCGATTTCTTATTTTTTTCTGGGTTTATTCGAATGTTGTTATATTTATTTTTTGGGTTTTTTTAATCGAATTTTATTTTATTTATTTTCTGGGTTTTTTTAAATCGAATTTAATTCTATTTATTTTGTGGGTTTAATTCTTTTTTAACTGTTCTGGGTTTTTTTTTTTCTTTTCAACAGATTTTCTTTTTTATTTTTCTATTTTCTGGAATTTTTTTTTGGAATTTTTTACAAAGCTTAATTATACCATTGTAATCGATTTATTTTGGTTGCTTTAATTGGTGCAGGTACATGAATTTAGATCTTAAATTGAAGAATCAAGATGCAAGTATATTGATTTAAATGTTGTATTTTTTTTATTGTGAAGTTGTAAATTTTTATTTTGATTTATATTGTAATTTTTTTTATTTATGTTGTAATTTTTTTTATTTTGATTTATATGTTGTAATTTTTTTTATTAATATATACTGGAATTTTTTTTTTATTATATATATATTGAACAGATTTGATTATATTGATTGTGATGTTCTATTTATATTTTGTATTCTCATTTAATTATAGTTTATTTAATTTTTAAGTTAAAAGAAAAAAAAATTAAATTTTTTTTGCACTTTTGGCACCGGTTAACCGGTGCCAAAAGTGGTGAATTAATTTGTTTTTGGTACTTTTTTGCACCGGTTAACCGGTGCCAATTTCAAGTTTTGGCACCGGTGTGAATCGGTGCCTTTTTAAACCCCTTTTTGGCACCCCCCACTTTGGCACCGGTTCAAACCGGTGCCTTAGGCCGCGTTTGAACCGGTGCCAAAGTCATTTTTTCACGTAGTGGTTTTATATTTTAATAAATTCGCTTGCTCCAATGTGAAATATGGTGTCCCGCGACACCCCTTTGGGTGAAATCGTCGCAAAAAGCATTCTATCATTTGCTTTACGTAAGCCTGCAGGCGGAGAAAATTGAGCGATCTAATTGGTTAACTCATAGCCGCCTGACCAGAATAATCTAAGGGACAACAAAGCACGTGAGATACCAGATGTCCTCATATACCCAACCGGCTATCAACCGGAGTTCTTACTTAGATTATTTATTCCAAAATTATACAGGTACCCCTAAAGGGATTAATGAGTTTTGTGTAATGGCTATGCAACTGCCCCAGACGGTAGTTTACCGCTTGGGTAAGAGGCTGGAAGCACCTGTTCTAATAGCCGAATGTGCACTTGGTTTGGGGCAATCACCATTGTGGTTGATTGGCCTAAAAACATCCCATACTTCTCAAAGTATCAAAAGTTTTCAAGCCAATCAATCAATTTGAAATGAAACCAACCACACAGCCGTTCAGGGGCAAGAGCAGTCGGATTACAATCCGTCGCATGTATTTCATAAGTTAAGCAAAATATCAAAAATATGAAGACTTTTAGTATATACCCAAAATTCAATTCAAAAATTAAAATTCAAACACAAATGCAAATATGTGCAAAAGCCGACTAAATCGGAATACTTCATAAATAATCGGCACAAAGACCGAATAATATTGTTAACCGGATATACATCCGGTGAATAAAGAAATTGTTAACCCAACTCCATAGTTGGTAAAGATACAACATACTCGACTTACAACCTAGAAAAAAAAAAAAAGTAAATGGCCTACTACCGCAGAAGTTGGAATGGCTGACTCAAGGTTGTGGGGGTAGTTGCTGCTCCGGCTGGACCTGACCGGCAGGGAGGGCTCCCAATTAATATTCAGTCGACTGAGGCTGGCTGTCTTGGTTTTCTTGGCCCTCCGCCGGCTCCTTCTCATCATCTGAGACTTCATATCCCAGCTCTGCAGCCCAGTCTTTGAAGAGAGGCGGAGTTGCCTCTCCCAGAACTTGAGCATCATACACCGTAGTGGCGTAATCATACCGAAGCTTGTAGACTTCAAAGTCTATGTCTGGATAGAGGATCCCCCAGGCTATATTTAGGCGGGCCGCATTGTCCCGCTCATTATCCTCCATCAGTCGGCTTTGCTCCTTGGCAATCTCATCCCGCTGCTGGTTCCTCAGGTTGACCAGCTCCACCCCCAACCGTGCAATGTCCGCCCGGAGCTTTGCGTTCTCCTTATCAGCGTCCTCCAATGCCTTCAGATCAGATTGAGCATTCTTGATTTTTAGCTCAAGGTCATTGACCCGGTTGTTGGCAGCATCATTAGCAGCCGTCAGATTCCGGATCAACTCCTCCTGTTTCAACTATACTGCTTTAATCTTTAATTCAGACATATAATTAGCATATTCACAGAGTTGAGGTTTTGAGTGGCCCTCCGTTTGGCGTCATTAACCTCATCTTGTTTCCGCCTGAAGGGGCCCCGGAGCCCATCCACTCTCAGCATAACCTAGAAAAGGACAGCTGAAATATGAAATACTTAATAAAAGCAGAAGAAAAAACATCAGTGGTGTGTTGAGTTCAATTTACCTCCGCCAGCTGGCCCATTATCCGGTCAAAATCCACTATCTACAGATCAGGTACGAAGTTCTTCTTAGCTCGGGTGAGGGTCCTCACCATTTGTTTTGCAAATCCAGGAAGATCCGGCTCGTCGGATGTAAGATTTGCACCATAAGAAATACTTGGTGAGAGGGATGCAGCGTAGTTGGCAGCTGACTGAACCACCCGAAGGGTCGACCTTAGTCTTGACTCGCATAAAGTCAAGTGGCCAAGGAAGTTCAATCCTATTCTTACCTTGGGTTTGAGGATGGGGTTTTGAGGCCTCTTCCTCCCTAGTCGTTGCCGCACCGGCTGCAACAATGGGTGGCTGGCCACCCTTCGATGCTTTAGAGGCATCCGACGCTTTCTTCTCCTAACACTCTAAGCTTTCACTCAGCGCCTTCATGACAGAGGGGGACTTGCCGTCGGTTGTAGGATGATCCGGATTGGCAGTGGAAGTTGATTGAGAAGGATTCTTCTTCGCGGCCTTGGCACCCGGAGTTTTATCCACCTCATCTCCTAGTCTTTTGATATGTTTGGAGATGGAGCGAGGAATGCTTTTGCTGACGCCCTGCAAAGGAAAAAATCAAAAAGTTACTAGTCGGCAAAAACCCTTAGAAGAGATTGAAAGAAAATAAAACAGGTCAGGCGACCATACCCCGCCTTTCTTGGTTTCTTTGGCCTCAACGACTGCTCTTTTGGCAAGCACACTCTCCTTGCGCAGCAGATTTGGCCGAGGTTTTCTCCAGGTTCACCGTTCTCAAGGCGTCGGCTGCCAGGGGCAAACGGGAAGTTAGTCAAAACAATAAAAAGTTGAAGTATAAAAAGAAAGATAACAAAATTTCCGGATGCAAAGTCGATCTACCTTGGGAAACATGGTGTTTAACAGCAGGCGGACAAGAATCTTTCATCCTTAAAAATGTCCGGATGGGGGATCCAGTTCTTTGGCACGAAAATTTGAGTCCCATCCCCCAAGGGCTCAGTTGTGGTTTCGAAAAGCCCGAGTCCATTATTTGCTCCCGGGCTCTAGAAGAGAGTGTAGGAAGAACACATTTTCTGCCTAGGAGAGCCGGTTGTTTGTTATACAGGCGCAGTGTCCGGTTGTGTTTCAGTGTGGGGGAGGATATCAACTAACACTACTACAAAAATAGGCTAAGAGACCCGTTAAAACGTGCTTTAGAGACCCATTTATGACGGGTCTCTATCTTAGAGGTCTCTTTGTTAAAGTGACCCCTCATTATGGGGGGTCTGTTTTTAAAAACAAATAGACCTGTTAATAGAGATAAGGGGTATGTTTGGTGTGTGTATGATTGATGCACTTTTAAGGGAAAGGGACCCGTTATTTGCAATAGCGGGTCTCTTTAAGGGGTGTCAAATAAACCACATTTATTAAATAACAAGTCTGTTTGATCCTTCTTTTGTAAAAAAAAATATATATAATTTTCACATTTTTAAAATTTTTTACGCTAAAATAAAATTGTTTGGGGGTAAAAAATACCCCTATATGTGGACCAATGCCACCTCGACACGTGTCCGCAAGCTTAGCGCTCAATGAGCCAATTAGAGCATGACACGTGTCACTCAATCATAGAAGGGTGAAAATGGGCTTTAAGCCCACAACCCTAGAAACCGTAAAACGGTGGGAAGCCAATCTACTTAGGTTAAATAACCTAAGAGGCACATATCCCAATACTCTATAAATACTGATCATTACATCAGTTTCAAGGGATCGAATTCTCTCTCCAAGGGCAATGCCCCCACATTTACTCTCCTTTCTCTCTACTTTCTCTCTCTAAAATACATTATTTCGGTCACTGTCTTGATCGTTGGAGGCGGACCTCCGCCCCCCCCCCCCCCCCGGGGTCCGTTGTTTTGCAGGTGATCGGGCCGTTCGAGTGTTGCATTGCAGATCTGTCTCCCGAGGGACGTACACACCCTCCATTTGGGTACGTACAAAAAACCCCAAAACATTTGGCGCCGTCTGTGGGGAGACACATCTGTAATGGCACAACGGTATTGGATCACCGACTCAATAGGGAAGCCTCCTTTTGGAAGCAGCAGGCATCATGAGGCCGGATGTCAAGTACATCAGGCGTCGTGAGGTTGAATGTTGAGAGTCAGGCGGCCAAAAAGGCCTGTCAGACTAATTTATGCATATTTGAAGGTTAAAGGGCAATGCCGTTTAATCTAAATTTTATTAGGGGAGAGACAGATAAATTGGCCAACTCCAATATTTTAATCCGACTCATTTAATGAGCCGGCCGCATGCTCAGGCCACCCAGCCGGATCATACAGCCGGCCCTCATGCTATTTATGATTGATAGTTTGATACTATCAACATCATGGCTGCATGCTATTCATGGTTGATAGTTTGATACTATCAGCATCATATATATTAACAAATATATATGTATATGAATGTTACTAATTGTATTATACATAATATAATACAATAAATTTTTAAGAGAAAACTCTTGTAATTAGTGGGTTATATGCATGCGGCAAGTGTACTCGTGCATTTCAACATTCCCAAATTTTTGACAGCCATCTAGTTTTATTTTGTTAAATTCCATACTCTACTTTTGAGTTGACTCAAGAGAATAATATAGGCGGCATTGATGGGTGTAAGACATGAGTTTGCATTTCCAGAGCAAACAACAAGCCCACTAAAGCACAATTTTATATTCATAGTACCTATATTATAATTATAAAAGTCTTACTTTTATAATTATAAAGGTAAGTGTAGACACCCATTTGTGTCTCCCCAAAACCAAACCCAGTGATGAGTACCTTTCACGTCGAATCATAATCGAATGAAACGAAAGTGTGGAAAGGTCTAGTGTTGCGGAAAGTTTTATTTCTTTTCTCTTCTATCTGTTTTTGAAAACTTTATTTTAAGAAAACAACCAATCCAATTTACTGAACTGGGCCCGGTTTGAGCTTTATGTACGGCCCAATGATCTAGGGGAGGGCCTAATATGATTTATCATTCCTAATGCAATTAGGAATGGTTTTAGTCTTCTAGAATCTTCTAGAAGGTTCTTTTCATTCCTAATTCAATTAGCATTGATAAGTTGACTTTGTTGACTTTTCAGAGTTTTAATCAAGATCAAATAGCATTTTCGAAGAAATTATATTATTTTATCCTCCAGTACGGGAAATTTAACAGATTTTTGAAAACGCGTTGAAATCCAGTTTGGCGTCCAACCCCAGGCATTGGCGCCTGGAACCAGGCTTGGCGCCAGACGCCAGCCATTGGCGCCTGGCGCTAGCCACTGGTGCCTGGCGCTAGTTAGCCAAGGTTGGCGCCAACCTTGTTTTGCGTGCGTCAGACTCTGTTTTGTTAAATCATCTTTTTTGGCTAATTTTCTTTATAAATATCGTATCAAAAACTCCGTTTTCATTCACCAATTCTCTTCATTCTCAAGCTTTCATCAACAATCATTAATTCTTTAGCATTCTTTCTTTCATTCAATTCTTTCTAGCTTTTTTCATACAAAATTCCGCATTCGCAAGATCTAGAAACACCTAGCCATATTCGAAGTTGCCTTCGCCCTAGACGTGAAAGGTTTTAATTTATGAGGGTTTGGTCCCAAATCTCTATTTCAATTATTTAATTTAATTGTTTGATTATTATTTTTCCTTGAAAATACTAACGTGTGTATTTTGTTATTAGAAAGTGGTACGAGGCATCAAAGTAAGTACTTTAATTGATTAATTAATTTTATGATGTAGAAATCATGTTTAGATTGTTATTATGATTCCTAGTATCATGTCTAGGTTATATTTAATATTAAATATGATTGTTATGATGCCTTTTATTTTCTTCCTAATATTCATTATTGTTAGTATCATGTTAGGGTTAAAGATTTAATTTTTATTGCTTAGTGACATGCTAGGGTTTGTTATTAATCTTGTTAGTATCATGCCTAGGATCTTGCTTTTATGCTTTAACATGAATATTATTATAATTATGATTATTATGATTATTACTAACTATGATTGCTATGATTACGATATTTGTTATTGTTCGTGGTCATTATAATTTGTTATAATAATGGTTCATGATTATTTATTATTTATTGATTATTTTTATGTTGCTTGATTATTTTTATTTATTGCTTGATCATACCTTTTATTGCATGTTTAAAGGGAATTTTGTACTTGTAATCACGCTTAATAAGATAATTAATAATCTTGTTAGGTTAACTTTGATTATAATCCAAGTGATCGCCAATAATAGTTTATTTGTGCATTAATATTCAACCAACATAGATTAAACAGGCTTAGGGTTAATCCTATTGATTGCATGTTAATTAAAAAGCGCACATGAATACGATCAGAATAAAGTAGAGGCCTATTATTAGGGCAGGTTCAATCTCTTTTAGGTTGGATTTGTACCTTCATCCCCGGACCCTTATTTGGTCCTAGACCTTATGGAGTTGACGATCTCTTGGATCGTTAAGGGGTGTAACCTTCACCTCGTGAACGGTTTACAAGTTCCTAAAAACTTGTTGGCGACTCTTTTGCTCTATCTTCTTCCCTTTTGGACGCCACCGTACTTTAGTGTATGATCACAGTGGGGTTCGAGCTAGTGGGATTAAAGCTTGAAATTATTCCCTACAGTTTTTGGCGACTCCGCTGGGGAGGATTTCTATTTTAATTCCTGAATTTATTTCTGCAATGATTTAGAATGAGTGGATGAGACTCGAAAAGTTCTAAGTATTTCATGTGCGTAATTTTGATTAACATTATTGTCATATGCATAAAAAAGATCTCATTGGAAAGACCATCCGTAATGAGTTAAAAACATAGGATTTTACACGTAGGAAATTTGAGAAATGTCTTTCACAACTAGAACTGAAATAACACCGCGCGAAACTGGAAGATTTTATCGAGCACAGAAAGCTGCTAAGGCATGTGGGAAGTAGCGTCAGGGGCCAGAGCTTGGCGCCAGACTTTTAGCCGTAGCGCCAGACGCCAGCATTGGCGCCAGGCGCTACAGTTAAAATCTGGCGCCAGTCTCTGTTTGCTGGCACCAATTTCCCCCAATACCGAGCCAGAAATATGCGTTCTAATTTCGACCGGTTTTTCGTATTGTTTACTCGATCCTACTTCCTGATTGAATTTTTTCTCACTTTTCTGAAACCCATATGTGTTCTACATATGGACATAACCCTCTGGGAATTCATGCTCCATCTACCCGATTGAACGCTCCGTGCAACAAAGGGTACATCCGAGATGTTGAATTCACCAAACCATGGAAGCGAGTTTTTCTAAAACTCGCGGTGTCCCATCCACTCGCGCCAACCCTTCACGGTTAGGCTTCCGCGCGGTGCATCTGGACAATTAACCATGGACCCTCTATTGACTAAACCATATCCCGAACTTTAGAGAACTAGAGCCATGGTTAGGTTGCGAACGCATTGCATCATATTGTGCCTACTTGACTAATTGTGCATTATTTGTTGTGCATATATATTCTATGTTTCTCTTAACCGTTTGTTGACTTGTCTTGAGATTAAATAAATTAATGACTTAAAGAACTTTGCCTAATTAATTAATTAATTAATTTGAGTCAATAAAGTCTTTTTTTTTTCAGTCGAGATTGACCTAGTACGACTTTAGGCATACCCCAGCTGACTAATAATACCGAAAACAGTCCCAGACCGAAGTTCCACTATTGGCGCCAAAGTCTGAGCTGTAGCGCCACACTATGGTGTGTATCGCCAGACGCTAACTAAATTGTCTGGCGCCAACCACCACAGTGTGACGCCAGTCCTGTCGCTTGGCCGACAGTTCGGATTATTTGTCGAGTCATCATCTAAAGTCTAATTAATCAATCTTCTATTTAATTCGGTTAATTTTGCAGCCAATAATGGTTAATTGAATCAATGATCGAGTTTAGGAACTAAGTCCCATGGTCTTACACAAGAGTCCAAGCACGTCACTTACACTCAATGCACACACCAATACACATGTTTCGATCATGATTAAGAGAGCCTTGTGTGCGCGTTTTTTCCGTCATTTTTTTTAGGGGGGTAAGTCAGATATTAATCTTCCAATATAAATAATAATACTTAGTTCCCTAAAAATATGTACATTATTGTTGCCAAAAATATGCATCCTTTTTTTTTCAAAAATAAACCATAAAGTCAAGTTGATTCGAGTCAAGTAATTAAAACGCAAAATGGTTTAATTTACAGCGCGTGGTCAAGAAAGGAAGGATGATTAATCAAAGATAACCTCTTCGTACAAGTCCAACTTTTCGACAAACCTATAGCCCGCAAGAGGAAAGCAAGAGTTATAATGGCAACTCAAGAAGAAGTCAATGATCTTAAGAACCAACTGGCTACTGTGACTGAGACACTGAAGCTTCTCGCACTTAGGATCGATGATCGCGTGAAACAACAACAAATGGACCTCATGCAAGAGAGCCTAAGCAAGTTGTCCAGCGACTACAAGTTTCAAGAACTCACGTCCTAAGGGGTCTCGGTGGATAAAGATCTTCTTCCGCAGAAGTTCAACGCCAACGACATCCCAAAATTCAGAGCAATTGACAACCCTTACTTCCACTTAAGAGCCTTTGAAACAATAATGAGTATCAAGGGCATTGATAAGAAGGTCTTCCCTTCTCTGTTCTCACTATCTCTCGAGACCGTTTTCCAACAATGGTTCTTTTCTCTCGAGAAAGAAAAGACCTCTACCTGGGAGTCTATAGCAAACGCTTTTGTTGATAGGTACAAATGCAACATTCAAGTCGAAACTGACCATAGAGAACTTGAAATCCTCAAACAGAAAGAGAATGAAGGCTTCACCTCTTTCTTTAACAAGTGGAGAGAAACCTCAGCTAAAATGATCGAGGTACCAAGTGAAAAAGAGTCCGTGAGACTGTTCATCAAAAATCTCCAAGAAAAATATTCCAAACATCTTAAATATCAAAATAACCTCCATACCTTTAAGGTTGTTTATGATATTGGGATCAATATTGAAGATGACTTGGTTAAGTCTAAAGCTGCCAACAATAACTCCAACAGTGGCTGGAAAGGAAAGAAGAACGACAATCTTTCTTCTTCCAAAACCGCCCACTCAAATAACGTTAGCACCTTTAATCTAGGAGAAGTCCTCGCTATGAACAACCAAGGACAAAGGAAACCATTTAGGAGGAACTTCACTCCTATTGGCATGAGTTATGACACCGCATTTGATCGATTAAATTCAAAAGGTCTTATAACTCCCATTGGACCATTTGGGGATCCACCAGTTGAGAAGAGGTCGGTTAACTGGAACCCCAACGCACATTGCAAATATCACCAAGGTAGGGGCCATTCTACTGAAAGCTGTTGGAAGCTTAAGGAAGCTATCCAAGACCTGATTGACAATAACAAACTGTCGTTGCCCCCTGCCAGTAAGAAGCCAAGCATTGACAATGCACCTTTAGCTCATACCTTGGCTATCTCCGATGAAGAAAACGAGGTTAACCCCTCATCTCTCATTAAGCCTGTCAAAGAAATCGATGTCAAAGAAAAAGGAGAAGAGATCTTTTTCGATGTCAGAGATAACCTCCCAGAACCAACAAATAAGGAAGACATACAATTGCTCACACTGTCCATGAAGGAGGCATCACAACTATTACGTGAAGCTCTCAAGGTTATGAACAAACTTCACAAGAAATACGATGAGCTTCCATGTCCAAAGGAGGAACCCAAAAAATAATTCACACCAGTGAGAACGACTTATGAGGCAAAGTATTTTCCCTTACAAGTCACCGAAAAACCCAAGAAGAGCAATAGAGTTTACACTCCAATTGGGATCCCATATGCACAGATGTTCGAAATGCTCTCCGAGAGTGGCAAGGTCAAACCTCTCGAACCGAGACCATTTGAGTCATTAAAAAGGACAGATAGATATTACTGTCAGTACCATCAATCAGGGGGGCACACCATAGAAAACTGTTTCAAATTCAAGGATTTGGTGCAGAAAATGATTGATGAAAAGGAATTAATCCAAGTTCAACAAGAAGAGGACATAACCGTTAATGGAGTGTGGGACAGTGATGAAGAAGATGTCTACCTAAAGGACATAGTAGGACCTTCACCTTCTGTATCATACACCATAGACGACATTTGGGCCGAAGAAGATTCATCAATAGACGTCCTCACAAGATCCGGGAGGATACAACCTCCCGTTTCAACACAACCTATGCCTACTGTACAACAAGTTCCCACACCTATCATCGAAGACAATGACATCGTTAAACAGTTTAAGAAGACAAAAGTTGAGATGAATGTGTGGAAGCTCCTGGCAACATCTCGAGAACATAGGTTGGCTGTAATGAATGCCTTGGATAAGATCGGGATAGATTTTGACACCACTCCTGAGGGACTAGCTAACTTCCTCACAAGTGACCTTCCTAGTCCGATTAATCTAATCACCTTCTCTGACAAAGATTTACCCCCAGAAGGTGACAAACACTACAAGGCATTAAACCTCACGGTAGTCTGCAAAAGGATGAATGTTCCCATGACTCTTGTAGACAATGGATCGGCTATTAATGTATGTCCACTTAGAACTGCGAGGATGCTCGGCATAAGGGATGAGGATTTAACTCCGTCCACACAAGGAATAAGAGCTTACGACAATACTCGCCGTCAAGCTCTTGGCAAAATAACCCTAAATGTGACGGCAAGAGCAATAGAACATGGTACTACTTTTCAAGTAGTAGATATCAAAGCCTCATTCAATTTGTTGTTAGGACGCCCTTGGCTCCATGATCTAAAGGCCGTCCCTTCATCTCTCCACCAACAAGTGAAAGCCATAGTTGGAGGAATTCCAATCACTATTGACGCTTCGCCGATGAGAATCAAATCCATAGAAAATCCAATCATCAATGTAGAGCACGACGAAGATGATGAAGACCTATGGGGCTTAAACGAAGAAGTCTCCTTAATCCAAGAAGATGAAAGGACATCTCTTTGCCACGACCCCCATTCCAACATGATTGTCAACACCATGCTGAAGAAACAAGGACACTTCCCTAGGATGACCCTAGGAAAGAAGAAAGGGATAGCAAAATCGGTGGAGTCACCTGGCCTCCCTAAGCTAGATACTTTCGGGCTTGGTTTCGAACCGACTCGGAAAGATCTCAAGCGAGCCCAGGACAAGTTGAAAGAACGTAGAGACGCTCGCATTTAAAAGAAAGCAATTCCAATGGATCAATACCCTCTTACGCTTAATGGTCAGTTTATAAAAGAAGGAGAGGATTATCCATGTCACGAATTTCCCGAGCCATTTGTTGTAAATGGCATACGACAACCAGGATTCGAGATTTTCTTGGATTGCTACTTCACTGACGAAATCCCAACTCCTGTCCATAAGGAGAAAGCACCCCCATGCTTTGACTTTAACGTCATGGGATTACTGTTTGGGCAAGAAAAGAATGAGCCAGCTTATGAAGAAGATAACTCCTCACTCATTCAAACGGTCCTACAAAGCGAAAAATTCGACCCCTCGAAGCTAATTACTCCAGCCGAAGGATCACTACAAGGGTGGCGCAAGACCATCAAAGTGACTACTCCAAGTGGAAGGAAGATATCAATCACGACAGGGCAAGGGCCGATGTTTGAAGAGTCGTCGGAGTCAGAGTCCGAGTTAGAGTCTTTCCCTTTAGAGTCTTCTAAGTCTTTAGCAATAACACCTCCCCTTCCTATTTCTTCTCCTAGGATAGTTAGTGATCCAGTCCCTGAGGACATATCACTCTTTGATGTAATGATCTCAGAGTATAATAATATTTCTCGTTCTCCTTACTTCTCGTGTTCTTCCCTAACCCAAGATGATGAGCATTGCTTATCTAACGATGAAAAAGACAAAGAAATTGTTAAAGCAATGGAAACACTCGAAAAGAAAACACCGGTAATTGAAGAAACTGAAACAGTTGACATCTCGAATGATTCAACTCATAAAAGAGAGGTTAAAATCGGACTAACATTGAATAAACAAGAAAGAACCGATTTAATTAACTTGCTTAAAGAACTTATTGATGTATTTGCTTGGTCATATGAAGATATGCCAGGCATTAACAGAGAAATAGCTCAACACACTATACCACTAATTCCAGGAATGAAACTTGTAAAACAAAAGTTGCGTCGAATGAAACTCGACGTAGCACTTAAGATAAAAGAAGAAGTTCAAAAACAAATAACTGCAGGTTTCATCAAGGTATCCAAATACCCCGAATGGGTCGCCAACGTCGTCCCAGTTCCAAAGAAAGACGGAAGGGTAAGGATGTGTGTCGACTATCGAGATCTAAATAAGGCAAGTCCAAAGGACGACTTCCCTTTGCCACACATCGATATTCTGGTAGACAACACGGCAAATCACGCGCTTCTCTCATTCATGGACGGATACGCAGGGTACAATCAGATTCTCATGGCAGAAGAAGACATGGAGAAAACGACCTTCATCACACCATGGGGCACTTACTGCTACACGGTAATGCCATTTGGGTTGAAAAACGCGGGTGCTACTTACCAACGTGCAGCAACTGCCTTACTCCATGACATGATGCATAAAGAAGTCGAAGTATATGTCGACGACATGATTGTGAAATCAAAGGACCGTCCAGGCCATCAAATAGCCTTAAGGAAATTTTTCGAAAGGCTAAGAAAATATAATATGAGGTTGAATCCATCAAAATGTGCTTTTGGAGTCACCTCGGACAAGCTCTTGGGATACGTCATAAGCTGTAGAGGAATAGAGATAGATCCAACCAAGATTAAAGCAATCATGTCGATGCCACCGCCTAAGACTGAGAAACAGATTCGAGGATTCATTGGCCGGTTGCAATACATAAGTAGGTTCATATCAAAACTGACAACGATATGTGAACCAATCTTCAAAAAGCTCAAGAAGAATGTACCAGTAATATGGGATGATGAGTGTCAAAAAGCCTTTGACAAGATCAAAGCCTATCTCGCAAATCCTCCCGTATTAGCGCCAGCACTTCCCGGAATACCTCTTAGGTTATACTTGACGGTTACCAAAGAGGCAATGGGAGCCATGCTAGCACAAGAGTTAGAAAGCAAAGAGAATGCAATCTATTACCTAAGTAAGAAGATGCTCGAATACAAAACACGCTATACACCACTCGAGAAATTGTGCCTTGCTTTGGTGTGGGCCATAACTAAGTTGAGACATTACATGTTGGTACATACCGTTTTCGTAGTCTCCCGATTGGATCCACTCAAGTATTTGTTCGAGAAATCAACACTCAATGGACGTATTTCAAGATGGATAGTCAACTTGACCCAGTTTGATGTACGGTTTATGCCACAAAAAGCTATTAAAGGATCTGTGGTGTCAGATTTTCTAGCAGACTTTCCAATAGAAGACTCGACACCAATACAGGACGATGAATTTCCGGATGAAGATTTGATGGTCACCGAAGATGATACTTGGACCTTGTATTTCGACGGAGCCTCAAACCAAAAGGGATGTGGCGTTGGAGTGCTACTAGTATCACCTAAAGAAGAACACGTTCCAATCTCAATAAAGCTTGATTTCGACGTTACCAACAACACTGCTGAATATGAAGCATGCGTGGTAGGCCTTGAAACATCCTTGGCATTGGGAGTAAAGAAGTTAAGGATATTCGGAGACTCTTCTTTTATTATCAATCAGATATCTAAAAGGTGGAAAGTAAGGAGCGAAAGCCTAGCCCCTTACCAAACTTATCTGGAAACTCTTACCGATCAGTTAGAGAAGGTAGAATACACATATCTACCTAGAGAAGAGAACCAATTTGCTGATGCCTTGGCAAGATTAGCCTCAATGGTTAGGATTCCCACGGAAATCGAGCAAATGCCTCTAACTATCGAAAAAAGGCATAAACCAGCATATATACAGGCTATAGAAGACGACGACTCAGTCCAAGACGAAGAAGAAGAAAAAGAAGAAGAACCATGGTAGACAGACATACTCAACTACGTCACCAATGGAGAATACCCTCCTCATGCTGACAAAAGAGCAAAGCGAGCATTGAGACTTTTGGCTTCTCAATATGTACTCATAGACAACGAGCTACATAAAAGGGTACCTAAAGGTCGAGCTCTCCTATGTGTAGGAAAGGTGGATGCACAAAGAATAATGAGAATAGTTCACGAAGGAATCTGTGGAACTCATGTAAATGGCAAAATGTTAGTCCAGAAAATAATGCGAGAAGGGTATTATTGGACTACAATGAATAGGGATTGCCATCAATACGTGAAAAGATGCCCTAAGTGTCAAATTTATGCCAATTTACAACATGTCCCTCCATCTTTGCTCTACACCTACACATCGCCATGGCCATTCTCTACATGGGGAATTAACATAATTGGCAAAATCACTCCCCCAGGGACAGGAGGCCACGAATTTATTCTAGTAGCAATTGATTACTTTACAAAGTGGGTTGAAGCGCAATCATACGCTAAACTCACTGCAAAACATGTAGCACTCTTTATCGAGAGAAATATTATTTGTCGATATGGAGTCCCACATGAAATGATAAGTGACAATGGAACTCACTTTCAAGCCGAATGTGAAGAATTGCTACATAAATATGGTATCCAACATCATCATTCGTCCCCTTATAGACCTCAAGCAAACGGAGCAGTCGAGGCAGCTAATAAGAATCTAAAAACTATCATCGACAAAATGATAGAAAATTATAAGGATTGGCCTGACAAGCTCCACTTCGCATTGTGGGGTTATCGCACGTCAATCCGTACATCAACCGGAAATACACCATTCTCCTTGGTATATGGAATGGATGCCGTACAACCTGTCGAACTAGAAATACCATCTCTACGCATTGCGTTAGAGAGTAAACTTGATGAAGTTGAATGGACTAGGGCAAGATATGAAGAATTGATCCTACTCGACGAAAAACGACTAGAGGCTCTACATCACACTCAGTGTTATCAAACTCGTATGGCTAGACATTTTAATAAGAAGGTCAAGACAAGAAATATCAAAGTAGGAGATTTGGTATTAAAAGCACTAAGGAAAAATGTTTTAGACCCAAGGGGAAAATTTAGACCTAATTGGTCTGGCCCCTACATTGTCAAAACAATCCTGTCAGGTGGTGCAGCAAAACTAACTGATATGGATGGCAATGAATTCTCAAACATGACCAATCTTGACCAACTTAAAAAATACTACCCATAATTACTTGAGTACGATACTCAAGAGAGCTACGTTCGGCCTGATTCCTTAGGAAAGGATACGTAGGCAACCCTTTACGGGTGCGGCCACTTTATTTTTCGACATCTCTGCGTTCCAGAATCAACTAAAAAGTCAACACAAAGTCGGCAAATTGTTGGCGTCGCAAAACAGAGCCTGGCGCCAGCCATAAGTCATCAGCGCCAGCCGATGGAATTGGCGCCTGGCGCCAGACTTCAATGGCAGGCGCCAAATGCCAATTACTGGCGCCAATTCAGGAATAAAATCAAGGCGAATTTCGGTTTTTTCGGAAAATTTTCGACTTCCATACTCGAAGAATTTCTGGAAAATTAATTTTTTCGATTTTCATTGCTTTAATAAAATAAATTTAAAGTAAATAATTTAATTGAAAGCTAAAATTTCATTAATAAAATAAAATTACATTGTTAATGGAATTTAAATAAGGCTGAAATAAATTAACTTTAAATAAAATTAACAATCTAATAAATCTAAAGCTAAGCAATGTTTTTAATCTTTCTTTTCCTTTTTGGCTCTTTTCCAATTCTTTTCTGCTTCCTCCTCTTCATCCATAACTTTAGCTAGTAGGCATCCTTTAGAGGACCTACATTTAATTTTAGAATAGATTGTCTCCCCTTCAGCTAACACCCCATGCTTCTTTTCCACCCAAGCCTTTTTGTCCGTGGTGTTAGCTTTCCTTTTTCCTTTGTCTCTAGTAGTATTTTTCTTCCTAGGAATTGTAGGTGTTTTGAATTCAATTCTTGCACCTAAGCGTTCTTTGGCAGGTGTCACTCTATCACCTAGACGATTCTTCACATCGGTTCTACCCTGATCAATTGAAGATTTCTTCAGCAACCACTTCTTTACATCATTAGATAAAGAAGGGGGAACCTTTTGGGTAATCACTTCCCATAAAGGTCTAGCGTTCCAGTAAGCGTCGAATCTGTCTACTTCTTGAGATACGGGGTACTCATAGGGAGGACGAAGATCCCCGGAAGGAATATTTTGAAGTAAGCCGTATTGTCTCTTTACCCTGCAAGGATAATAATATGTTACGCGAGACAAGCTTGGGAGACGGCAAAAAGGTTGCTTGTTAACACCAACCATCCTTTCTATTTTCCACCATGGGATGACCCACTTGATAGCAAAATCACGTGATTCAAATACTTTTCTCCACCCATGACGCCCAATCTTAGGGATGCGCTTCTTTCTTCTCACAAAGCAATTGGGAGTATATTTTTCGATGTCATCCGGAGGGCTAATTAACCCTAGCCTCTCCATTAGCCACATCTGTAAAAAAATTGCAATGCAAACAAAATTATTATTACAATACAAAAATATATTTTTTGATTTCTGTAATTAAAAATGTTATTTTTTCGACCTGTAATAAAATTGGAGAACCGCAAAAAGGCGCTTTTGGGTCCCTTTTCAATTCATCGAGACTAATCATGGTCTCTCCAACTATTAATGGCATTGGATTCCTCCCTGATTCAATTTGCTCTAGTACAGTGGTGATAATTGATTGACCCTCGTTATTTTTACCGCTACTAAGAAAAAATTGGTTGAGCATGCAAAATAAAAACGCCCTTCTTCTATATATATGAAAGGATTCAGAAAGAGGTTTATCAAAATAATAGCGTGCGAATCCTTTCAAATTAACTATATTGCCATCTACTATTTTTGATAAATCTCTTTCCTTTAAATTAAAGAAGCGTTCGAAATCCTTATAGTAATATTCATCTACTCTGGGGATTACTACTAGGTCTATTGCAAGGAAGCCTAAGATAGCACCAAATTCCTCTAGCAAAGGGCTAATTTCATCATACCCTATTCTGAAACAATGCGTATCAATATTCCAAAATTCTAAAGCGGTATGTATGAAGTCTAGGTCTAGATCTACCCCTTTGATGCCATAAATGCCCCCCAAGTGAAATAAATCCAATTCTTTTCTTTCTCTAGCATTAAGAGATCGACACCATTCATGAGTGTATTGGATGAAGGTTTTAGTGGCTAAAGACATGATTATTATTTTTTTCTGAAGAAGAGAATAATTTTTTTTTTTTTTTTGGGATTTTATTTTAATTTTCAAAAAACCGGCATTTTTCCGTTTTCTTTTCCTTTTTATTTTTTTTTGGGGGAGAGAGTCGGATAATATCCTCCATCAATAATAAAAATGACGGAATTTTTGCGCATAAATTGTTAACATACACTAACATAATAATAAGCAATCGAATAAATTTACGATAACATAAAAATACAAATGCGTCTAAATAATGAGTCAAAGGCAAAGTTCTATAAAAGTCAAAATAAAATATATGTACAGAAACAGACTACGGCGCCGGAGGACGTAGGCCCATCATGCCATAAAACTGTGCCGTACGAGGAGTCACCTCTCCACCAGCTCCAGCCTCGGCACCGGCTCCAGTCTCCGTAGGAGGAGGAAGACTCGAGATAGGACCACTCCAGCCAGGATCAACCTGAGGCTGAGACCGCGGAGGCTGCTGCGATGACGAGCCAACCTCGTACATCCCACCACCTCTGAAAGCCGAGGTAGCCTCTCCTACCGGTACAGCAGGAGCACCCTCAGAAGAAGACCCCGAGCCCTCAGCAACGTCGGCTCGAGCAGCCTCAGAGCGACCGCCTCTACCTCCTGACGAAGTACAGCGAAGTCTCGAGCTAGACCTCGCCGGATCTCTCCGCCCCTCAGGTCTCGTACGGGTGTGAGAAGTGATAGGATGGCCCTGCAAAAAGAATTAAATCAGAAACAAAGTAAAACTGAAGCCATAATACAGAAATAATGAGTAAAAAAGGTTACCTCTTGGACAACGTCGTCCCGACGACAGGTGGCCGCGTTCCTCATCCGGACGAGCTGGCTCCGGAAGGCATCTATGCATCGTGCCATAGCCGAAACCACCTCGCGTGAGAACTGTCAGAAAAATAAGTCAGTGAAAATACATGATAAAGGAACACAAAATTCTGAACTTAAACTAGGCTTACACTAGTCTGGTGGCGAGGAATCGACCGCTCCACGAAGCGCTCACCCTAGGGAGCCGGAGAAATCATCTCCTCGATCGGCCCGTACATCCCCTGGTAGTGAATGGACATACGGGGCGGCACAAACTCAGCAGGACCGTCCTGATAAAACTGAAGAAATCAGTAAAGTATTACTTGGGGGCTACTTAGCGAAAAATAAAAAGCTAAAGATCTTACTCTCATATCCTCAGCCGGTACGGGGACTGGAGCTAACAAAGGTAGTAGCTCCTCAGTGTAACACCGCCCGAGGATCACATGGGACCGCCAGAGGGAACCAGCTCCCTCAGCCATGCTCGACAACCGTCCCTCGTCGAACATGTGACGTGGCGGAGGAGCAGGAACAACGAAGACATCAGAAGAGTGTTGTCTAGCAACTCTCTCTCCTAAATACGCGACCGCTCCGTAGGTCCCCAGAAAATAGCGACGCTCAGCAGAGTACTGTGCGGCTAATCTAGGGACTGTCCAACTACCCCACGGTCGGTATACCACCTCAGGTCCCTATAAAAAGCACCAATCAGGCAAAAATATATCTAAAGCACCGCGAAAGAGCAAGATAAACAACTAAAAGTCATACCAAGATGATCCAGCTCCGGACACGTGCAGTAGACATGTCCACATGGTGGCCGCCCCAAGAAGCGCTCACTGGATATCCCCTCGGCGATGGTCTCGCCGGCGCAACAGAAGGAAAGTACTCGTAGAACCAGATCTACAAAGAGTTAAAAGTGTGAGTAAATGCTAACTAATATGTAGGGCTAAACTTTATAGGGAATAATGTTTACCTCTACGACCTTCCAGAAATCAGACAAAGCGACGTTCGTCCTAAAGGACCGGTGACGACACGAGTCCCTCAGCGCACGAACGAAATCAGTGTAGGCCAAGCTGGCCCAGTCATAAGTCCCGATCTGCTGGAGATCACGGACAGCAGAGAGGTAGTAAAGCAATGCCCTACTACCCTTGTCAGGAGAGAATGTCCCTGATAATAACATCAGCACAAAGATGCGCACCCGCTGCTCTCGGGTGGTCGCATCATCATCAAGAGCCGCTGCCAGCGTCGAGCGGCGAATCCCTCTAGCACTGAACTGAGTCGTCTCGACCTCAGCTCGGGCCCGAATAGCAATCGGCCCCAACAACTCCTCGACCTCTGAAGAAAAGACGTCGATCCCACCGTCGAACAGCAGTGGCACAGAAGTGAACTCCAGTCCTGTGATGAGACTGAAGTTTGTAGGGGTGACCATCATCTCGCCCCAGGGAAAATGGAAGGTGTTGGTGGTGTCCCAGAAGAACTCCACCAAAGCGCGCACTACGTGATGACCCCCGCTGGAGGCGACCATAGCCTTGGAGGTCTCGAATAGAGTAACTAGCCCGCAGGACTCCCATAGGAGTCTCGTCTCGAGGTCCCTGGCGATATGCATCCTGTACAGATCGCCTAGACCGTCACAACCAGAGCCGTGATGTCGTGTCCTCCCGGGCTCGGTTCCCCGTCTCACCCTCTCAGAAATGTGGTGGACAGGGGCAAAGAACAGGGTCCGCTCATCCCACTCCGGGAGCCGACCAAGCGAAGTGGACGGCGTGGCGTCGTCCTCCACGGGCTCATGCTCCCGTCTAGCGTTTCGGGACCGTGAACCTGAGCCTCGCTGTCTAGCCATGCTACATTGTGCAGAATCATCATAAATTAAGGTTCTATAGTATCTAAGGTTCGCCTAGCCGCATGATACTATGTTCGCAAAAAAACAGAGTACGTAGTACTAAAACAGAGCACAAATTCAAATTGAGCATGACAACATTTTTTCAAGCAATCAAACAATTTCTTGCAATACTATAGTGATTATTGTGACAAATTGAACAAGAATTGCTAGTGAAAACGTCAAGAACAAACCACATTGTTCTTCACGACCTTAAGAGGTCCAACAATGGCAGATTGCTCATTTCTTCACCAAATTGAGTCAAACAAATCTCAAATTACTGCCAAGGAAATATATAAACATAAAAAAGCAATTTCATGGCATAAAACTTGACAAACAAAGCAAATTGAGCATCATAGAATTCGAATTTTCATGAAATTCGTGAATATTCATGCCAAGAATTCGTAAAAACCGGTGTGGGTTTGAGGAAAACTTACATAGATCGGGAAAATAGATGAGAAGAGCTTTGATTTGCAACAAATTTGAGCGAATTCGGTTGAGAAACGAGCAAGCAATGAGCAATTGAAGCTTTCGGTTGCCTCGAGCAGTTTTCACAACGAACAGAGCAGCAAATGAAGAAGAAACGGGGATTTAAAGAAAATCCCGTGCTGGCGCCAGTCCCTAGGCATTGGCGTCACCATCAGGGCTTGGCGCCTGGCGCCAACATCAGCGTCTGGCGCTAACGCCAAATGGCTGGCGCTGATGGTTTTTTCAGCGACGCCAAAGCATCCAGCCACTTGTTGAGGTTGTGCTAGCCTTCTGCAATATATATTTTTGGGTTCCTTGGCATGCCAGTTAGCCCCTCTAAGCAATTTGACATAATTAAGTAATCGGCTTGATTACATAAAGTGATCGACCTGATAAGAGATCTTCTCACTTAGCTTAAAGCGCCTAAGCATTGGCTCATGAGCAAAAGGCACCGACATATAGGTTCAAGAGCAAAAGGCACCGACATATAGGTTCAAGAGCAAAAGGCACCGACATACAGGTTCAAAGCAAAAGAACGCCGACGTACAGGCATAGCGGAGGCAAAGTTCAGGCGAACTTTTAAAGATCGACAGGCGTGGATCTTCGGTATTTTCCTTTGGAAAATTATCGCATCAACTAAGGATTGTTTCAACAGAAGCAATCTTCGATATTATTCCCTTGGACGCGGAATATTATCATTGCGGAGGAGGATCGTTTCAGGCGAAGCAATCTTCTATATTGGAAGCAGTTACGGGCGTAGCGGTTTTCAAGCGGGGTGGTATTCTCTAGCTTGCAGGAGGTCATCAAAACAATTGGTTACTTTCAGAGACGTGTGCTCGACGGTGCAAGATACGCGTTTCTTAACTCTTCTATCTGTTTAACTAATGCTAGTTTTTCAGGTATCGGCGTTACAAGATTGATTTAGGATCGCAGAACGTTCTGAATCACTCTCCGTCCCTATCGATACTTTGACTTTTGTTTTCGAAACTTGCGTTTCTCCAAACTCAGTCAAAGTGGGGGCTTCTGTAGACACCCATTTGTGTCTCCCCAAAACCAAACCCAGTGATGAGTACCTTTCACGTCGAATCATAATCGAATGAAACGAAAGTGTGGAAAGGTCTAGTGTTGCGGAAAGTTTTATTTCTTTTCTCTTCTCTCTGTTTTTGAAAACTTTATTTTAAGAAAACAGCCAATCTAATTTACTAAACTGGGCCCGGTTTGAGCTTTATGTACGGCCCAATGATCTAGGGGAGGGCCTAATATGATTTATCATTCCTAATGCAATTAGGAATGGTTTTAGTCTTCTAGAATCTTCTAGAAGGTTCTTTTCATTCCTAATTCAATTAGCATTGATAAGTTGACTTTGTTGACTTTTC
The DNA here is from genome assembly GCF_948465745.1 of Chenopodium album. Lineage (NCBI taxonomy): Eukaryota > Viridiplantae > Streptophyta > Magnoliopsida > Caryophyllales > Amaranthaceae > Chenopodium > Chenopodium album. The sequence continues at coordinate 57,902,318 of NC_137836.1, read as the reverse complement.
AGAGCTTTAATCAAGATCAAATAGCATTTTCGAAGAAATTATATTATTTTATCCTCCAGTACGGGAAATTTATCAGATTTTTGAAAACGCGTTGAAATCCAGTTTGGCGTCCAACCCCAGGCATTGGCGCCTGGAACCAGGCTTGGCGCCAGACGCTAGCCATTGGCGCCTGGCGCTAGCCACTGGTGCCTGGCGCTAGTTAGCCAGGGTTGGCGCCAACCTTGTTTTGCGTGCGTCAGACTCTGTTTTGTTAAATCATCTTTTTTGGCTAATTTTCTCTATAAATATCGTATCAAAAACTCCGTTTTCATTCACCAATTCTCTTCATTCTCAAGCTTTCAACAACAATCATTAATTCTTTAGCATTCTTTCTTTCATTCAATTCTTTCTAGCTTTTTTCATACAAAATTCCGCATTCGCAAGATCTAGAAACACCTAGCCATATTCGAAGTTGCCTTCGCCCTAGACGTGAAAGGTTTTAATTTCTGAGGGTTTGGTCCCAAATCTCTATTTCAATTATTTAATTTAATTGTTTGATTATTATTTTTCCTTGAGGTTACTAACGTGTGTATTTTGTTATTAGAAAGTGGTACGAGGCATCAAAGTAAGTACTTTAATTGATTAATTGATTTTATGATGTAGAAATCATGTTTAGATTGTTATTATGATTCCTAGTATCATGTCTAGGTTATATTTAATATTAAATATGATTGTTATGATGCCTTTTATTTTCTTCCTAATATTTATGATTGTTAGTATCATGTTAGGGTTAAAGATTTGATTTTTATTGCTTAGTGACATGCTAGGGTTTGTTATTATTCTTGTTAGTATCATGCCTAGGATCTTGCTTTTATGCTTTAACATGAATATTATTATAATTATGATTATTATGATTATTACTAACTATGATTGCTATGATTATGATATTCGTTATTGTTCGTGGTCATTATAATTTGTTATAATAATGGTTCATGATTATTTATTATTTATTGATTATTTTTATGTTGCTTGATTATTTTTATTTATTGCTTGATCACACCTTTTATTGCATGTTTAAAGGGAATTTTGTACTTGTAATCACGCTTAATAAGATAATTAATAATCTTGTTAGGTTAACTTTGATTATAATCCAAGTGATCGCCAATAATAGTTTATTTGTGCATTAATATTCAACCAACATAGATTAAACAGGTTTAGGGTTAAACCTATTGATTGCATGTTAATTAAAAAGCGCACATGAATACGATCAGAATAAAGTAGAGGCATATTATTAGGGCAGGTTCAATCTCTTTTAGGTTGGATTTGTACCTTCATCCCCGGACCCTTATTTGGTTCTAGACCTTATGGAGTTGACGATCTCTTGGATCGTTAAGGGGTGTAACCTTCACCTCGTGAACGGTTTACAAGTTCCTAAAAACTTGTTGGCGACTCTTTTGCTCTATCTTCTTCCCTTTTGGACGCCACCGTACTTTAGTGTATGATCACAGTGGGGTTCGAGCTAGTGGGATTAAAGCTTGAAATTATTCCCTACAGTAAGAGCAAGTTTAAGCATTCTTCTTGTGTTAACATACAAGCGGCCAAGCTTCCTTCGTGTGTTAGCATACAAGCGGCCCAAGGCAAGTCCAATACAAGCGGTTCTAATGTCGAGTCGATGGGTTCGATTGCGTGAGCAGGGGCTGCTTGGTATGCATATCATTATCTTCCAACATCAAAAGAGTATTGTAATTAACTTGTAACCAATGGAGACAAGCGACAACTATGGGGAATTGAAGCCCAGGTTCCGCAAATACAAGCGGCAAATATGCCGACTTATACAATGATAGTCAGGCGGCACTTAGAAAGTGGATGCCTAATTGATACAACCGACCATGAAACTTATATAGCAGCTCTATGTACACCACTATTATTATAGTGAGCTTGCACATCATAGTGCATACATCCGGCTACTATCATCTTTTACATTAGTACACTCAGGCGGCATGGGGCAGCTTTGCTCCAATGGTGTCAGCCGGTGATCGCTATTAATGGTGGCAGCCGGTCAGAGCTATGAACAGTGGCAACCGAGTTGTTTTCTACCTCAATTAAGCGGCTGTCGTGGCTCAATTGCTCGCCAATTAAGTCCGACTGTAGGGGCATCCATGCTTATCAATTTATCCCGGTTGTATGGGAACCCAGGCTCATCAACTAATTCCGGTTGGAGGGGTTGTTACCTGTCTCAACCAAGCCCGGCTGCTGGGCTGCTTTGTTCATCCTCAAAAGCTGGCTGAAGGGGTTGTCTGGTCATCTTTTCACCCAAAAATTTTAGGGTGAGCAAGGTAGTGAGTCGTTCCTCATTACCGGTTGTATTATCATTGAAGAAGCTCACATGTATAAGTGGAGATAGGCAGCTATATGAGCATTTAAAGAAGCCTCGCCACTTGTATATCTCTCTTTGGGAGTATAATAGTTAGGCGGTATTAATGCCGAGGCGAATGAGTTCATGCGGAAGCTGCTAGGCACTAACAACCAGAGTCTCATGAAGGCATGGTCATATGAGTTTTGTTAACGTCAATATATATCATTATTATGATTAAAAAAAAAAAAAAAAAAAAAGATTTGATAATTATTGTTGTATCAAATGGTCGGTTCTTAAAAACCAAGAGGTCGAGATGCGGAGATGAAAGCATCCGGCCATGGTGTTGCAGTATCATGCGGAGAACTTATTGCTGAGTTCTCATGAGACGGTCATCAAAGCCGACCAACGTTTAAGAGTTTGTGCGTGAGTTGGGTGGCCGTTTGAGGTTTGTTCAAGCTAATAATCATCATTATTTTGATTATAATATGAAAATATGAAGTATCATGCCGGAATCTTGCATACAGGCGGCAAGCATAGCCAGCAAGCAAAATCGAGCCATTTTTTATTGAGTATAAGTGGAATCGAAGAATGATCATTTAAGCCGCTTGTAAAACCGGCTATGTATATACAAGTCAAGCCATAGATTTCTTGCAATATGATGGACAGTATTACTAGATAGCTTGTATGTATTACAAAGGCGTCGGCAAGCTTCTCGATGTCTGCTACTTCTTACAACAAGCGTCCCTCAACCACAGCCCAAGCCAACTCCAATGCAGGCGGCATGGGGCAGCATTGCTCGTCAATTTAGCCGCCTGAAAGGGTTTCTTTGTTCTTCAATTAAGTCCGGCTGCAAGGCTACTTTGCTCTCAAGTTAAGGCTGGTCGCAGGGCTGTTTTATTTATCAATCAAGCCGGCTGTGGGGTTGCTGTATGCATCAAAATTAGCGAATGCTTTGCTCAACCTCAAAGCCGGTTGTGATGGTTGCTTCGTTCAACCTGAAAGCCAGCTGCCAATCTGCCATGGCTGCTTTGTTCACCCTCAAAGCCGGCTGTAGGGGCTGTTTTGTTCAAGCGGCATTTTTAGTGACTGAATCTTAGCTTAAAAGCCGGCACGATTGAGCAAGGCATACATCCGACCATGGTACCAAGTACCATGTCAAGAGCTAATGTGAATATGGCTGGACAACTACCTGTTCGAAAGGCCGCTTGAGTGTTGTTCACTTGTTCATGACAATATTTATCATGAAATATCATTATAATGATTTATTTTTATTTTGTTTTAAAAAAAAAATAGTGAACTTGAGTTCTTGGTCTCAAGCTGCATGTCACCAGCCAGGCGGCATCATATCAAAGCCCATGCTATCTTATGATTAAGCTTAAGCTCCTCCGAGTCGGAAAATGATGATGTTGAAAGCAACAATGGAGATCGACTCTTTGGGAGTATAATGGTCAGGCGGCATAAGTGTCGAGCACCCTTCGCATTTGGTTAAGCTCGGCAGCCGGCCTTCCAAGGTTCTTCAAGGGCTAAGCTACCCAATTACATGGGTTAAGCATCAGAATATTTGAGGTAACAATTGACTTACTCTCCTCTAAATAATGTTGATGCATTAAAATAAACAATAAACTAAGTTAAAAACTTAGTAGCTACTAAATTAACGTCCAAGTGACGTGAGGCCAATGGCCGGATAATCAACTAAGTTTGAAACTTAGTAGCTAAACTAACGTCCAAGTGACGTGAGGCCAATGGCCGGATAATAAACTAAGTTTGAAACTTAGTAGCGATTTCAACGTCTGAGTGACATGCGGCCAATGGCCAGATAACTAAACTAGGCACAAAACCGCTTAGTGGCTATACAGCCGGTCTCAACCTAGACCAGAGGCCAAAGGCCGGATGGTTGCTTTTTTCATAAAATCGTCTGTCCTAACATGGACAATGGCGTCCAACGACACCCCTCCGGGTGCAATCGTCGCAGAAAAAGCATACTTGCTTGCTCTACGTACCTATGCAGACGGCAAAGATTGAACGACCAAATTGGTCAACTCATAGCCGTCTGACCAGAACAGTCTAAAGAACGACTAAGTTTTCGGAACACCGGATGTCCAAAAGACATCAGCCGGTGATCGACCAAAGTTCTAACCTAGATTACCTTCCGAAATTATACAAGTCCTCCCAATGGTGTAGAAAGACATTGAAAGTATAATTGGATTACAAACACCCCAGGCGGCCATTTGCCTCCTGCCCTGTGAAGAGTCAAGCGGCCATTTGCCTCCTGCCCTGTGAAGAGTCAGGCGGCCATTTGCCTCCTGCCCCCCAGGCGACCATTTGCCTCCTGCCCTGTGAAGAGTCAGGCGGCCATTTGCCTCCTGCCCTGTGAAGAGTCAGGTGGCCATTTGCCTCCTGCTCTGTGAAGAGTCAGGCGGCCATTTGCCTCCTGCCCCCAGGCGGCATTTTCCTCCTTCCCTATGAAGAGTCAGGCGACCATTTGCCTCCTGCCCCCAGGCGGCCATTTGCCTCTTGCCCTGTGAAGAGTCAGGCGGCCATTTACCTCCTGCCCTATGAAGAGTCACGCGGCCATTTGCCTCCTGCCCTGTGAAGAGTCAGGCGGCCATTTGCCTCCTGCCCCCAGGCGGCATTTGCCTCATTCCCTATAAAGAGTCAGGCGGCCATTTGCCTCCTACCCCCCAGGAAGCCATTTGCCTCCTGCCCTCAGGCGGCCATTTGCCTCCTGCCCCCAGGCGGCCATTTGCCTCCTGCCCTATGAAGAGTCAGGCGGCCATTTGCCTCCTGCCCCCAGGCGGCCATTTGCCTCCTACCCTATGAAGAGTCAGGCGGCCATTTGCCTCCTGCCCCCAGGCGGCATTTGCCTCCTTCCCTGTGAAGAGTCAGGCGGCCATTTGCCTCCTGCCCCCAGGCGGCCATTTGCCTCTTGCCCTGTGAAGAGTCAGGCGGCCATTTGCCTCCTGCCCCCAGGCGTCCATTTGCCTCCTGCCCCCAGGCGTCCATTTTCCTCCTTCCCCTATGAAGAGTCAGGCGGTCATTTGCCTCCTGCGCTCTGAAGAGTTAGGCGGCCATTTGACTCCTGCCCCCAGGCGGCCATTTGCCTCCTGCCCTATGAAGAGTCAGGCGGCCATTTGCCTCCTGCCTTGTGAAGAGTCAGGCGGCCATTTGCCTCCTGCCCTATGAAGAGTCAGGCGGCCATTTGCCTCCTGCCCTTTGAAGAGTCAGGCGGCCATTTGCCTCCTGCCCCTAGGCGGCCTTTGCCTCCTTCCCTATGAAGAGTTAGGCGGCCATTTGCCTCCTGCCCTGTGAAGAGTCAGGCGGCCATTTGCCTCCTGCCCCCAGGCGGCCATTTGCCTCCTGCCCTATCAGGCGGCCATTTGCCTCCTGCCTTATGGGATGTCAAACGTCTCAAAAATATTCTAAGTCACCCAAAGGTCATATGACCACCATAGTGGGGCTAAAAGAAATAAAAGTCGTCATCTGTCTAGTTCAGGAGGCAATCATTATTATGATTGATTAACTTAGAAAATATCATACCATTTAAGGTATCAAATTTTCCAAGTTAATCAAATCTCTCTTTTATTGAACTAGACATATGCCGCCCATAGAGCTTTTGAACAAGCGGAAAATAAAGCCTTGATTTCGAAAGGAGTAATTCCTCTTGAAAAAGAAATTACCCCTTCCGAGGGGCTAATGTTTGGGGGTAAAAAAATACCCCCTATATGTGGACCAATGCCACCTCGACACGTGTCCGCAAGCTCAGCGCTCAATGAGCCAATTAGAGCATGACACGTGTCACTCAATGATAGAAGGGTGAAAATGGGCTTTAAGCCCACAACCCTAGAAACCGTAAAACGGTGGGAAGCCAATCTACTTAGGTTAAATAACCTAAGAGGCACATATCCCAATACTCTATAAATACTGATCATTACATCAGCTTCAAGGGATCGAATTCTCTCTCCAAGGGCAATGCCCCCGACATTTACTCTCCCTTCTCTCTACTTTCTCTCTCTAAAATACATTATTTCGGTCACTGTCTTAATCGTTGGAGGCGGACCTCCGCCCCCCCCCCCCCCCCCCCCGGGGTCCGTTGTTTTGCAGGTGATCAAGCCGTTTGAGTGTTGTATTGCAGATCTGTCTCCCGAGGGACGTACACACCCTCCATTCGGGTACGTACAAAAAACCTCAAAACAAAAATAGTTGATTTTTCTTTTTTGGCAAATTACGAAATTACAATTTAACATCAATAATATTTCTTTTAAATAACAACATTAGTATTATATAACATTTACAAAGAGAAAGAAAGAAAAAAAAATACAACATATACAAAGCTACAGATCTAAATTTACAGGTATATAATTACAAGACGAAAAAATTAAAACTCTTTAGTTCAAAAATTTATACAAACACAATTCCTAAACATATTCAATTGATATTAATCTTTCAACCCCACGCACCAAAGTATTGCAGTCAACAAATTTGCAAATCATAATTATGTCTTCCTTCCAGTAGTTGAAAATTTTGTCCACTATCTCCATTTAATTCATATACTGCAATCATCAAGAACAACCCAAACTAAAAAATCAAAATACCAGCCATAAGAAGAAATTGGACATAAAAATTGAGAATAAACTAAAATAGAAATTAATCATTAATTAAAAAAAAATTAAATAGTCCAAGTTTATGAATATGAAATCCCCAAAATCAAAATCAAGAAAACTCAAATCCAAACCCAAACAGATAGATCTAAGAAATATAAATTGTTATCCACCCCGATTACCAAAATACCTTCATTTCTTTGAACAAATCCCAGTTGCTATTGAAAAAGCGTAAGGAGATGCCGGCATTTCTCGACCGTGACTCTGAGGGACGTATAAACAAAACAAAAAAAAACCCAGAAACCGACATCAAGGCCATTTAAAAACAGCGAACAAGATGACCACGCACGATTTCATGGTTGAATTCTGCAATTTCACAAAAAAAAAAAGAAGAAGACCATAGACATCATTGTTGAACCTCAACATACGATCTAAGAGACGGAGTAAAAATCCCGAATGAGAGAGAAAACTATATACCTTAGAGCATGATTTTCTTAAGGTGATGGTAGGAGTCGCTTCAAAATTTTTAGGAAATTTTTATAGCTTGGAAGATAGTCGGCGGATGGAAGAGAAGATGAGGATTTAAATTTGGGGATTGAGGTTAGGGTTTTGAGGAGAGAGAATGTAAAAATAAGAGAGCATGCATTAAAGGACGAAGGTAGAGACCCATGAAATTTAATAACGGGTTTCATATCCTTTCATCTTTTGTTCTTCAATCAAGTGTGTGGGCCCTAGTACACCTAAAAGACCCGTTGAGTGCATAATTAGTTCTTTTATATCTCATATATTCTTTAGTAGTGGGCCCTAGGATATATAAGAGATCCGTTATATTAAATATTGAATCTCTTACATCAAACAGACCCGTTTATTAAATAACGGGTCTTTCATAAGCGGTATGTTTTCTAATTTTTGTAGTAGTGTAAAACTTCTCCTTCCACCTAGACCATTTGGACACCTTGTCCAAAGTCATTTGGTATTGGGGCAAGGTGGTGAGAGTATACCACACCCCATGACCACTTGGGGCCTTGCTCAGATAATGCATATGAGTGAAGGCAGAAAAGCTGGGGTCTTTATTCTGGAGCTCGCACGTGGCAATATAACTCAATATATTCACCCCACGACTTTGGAGTGAGCTGCCAGACGCCCAAATCGTACCCCTTGAGGATTTTCCTTATCCCATTATGGAGGGGGAACCGGAGGCCGGCTTTTATTACCGCCTTGTAGAAAACAAATTAGTTGTCTGCATTTTCAATTATATCCTCCTAGGCCATGATAGCATCCCCAGGCGGAACAATAATATCCCACCCCTTTCCAAAGGGGTGTTTTTCCTTGAAGGCCTTGAAGCCATTCTTCAACAATGCTATATCACCCGGAAGCATCCTTATCTTCTTCGGTCAGGGTTAGCAGAGGTCTTAGCCGGCTGCTGGTAGTCAGCTGCAAAATTGTCTTGATCGAACCTAGATGCTTCGGCCCCCGATCTTTCGGCGACATCGTTGCCGCCTGCCTCCTCCCCTGATCCATGAGAGGAGGCGGCCTCTTCACCGCCTAACTCCCTCACGCTTGAACTATCTGAGGATGAGGGAGCCTCATCATCGGAACCACTCCTCTCCTCCGATTCCTCTTGTTCCCCATCCGAAACAACCTCAACCGCGGGCACTTCCCTAGCGCGCCGGCTTCTTGGCTTAATAGCCTTTTGTTTAACTCTAGCCATTATGTCCTGCATAGATACAGAGATGGAGAAATTCGGGGATGAGCACAGCAGTTCCGACAGTCCGGAAAAGGCACCTCTTGTTCTAGATTCAGCCGTATAGTGATGAGTGTGTGAATTGAGAGTTCATTTTTATTTTAAAGACTATGTATACAGACTAAACAAGAATGTATACAAATGAAAAAGAAGAAAAAGTTGAAGGAGGGTACAAGCGGTTACCTTACTTTGATTCTGAATTTTCTAAAAACTGCTATAGATGGCTGACCGGGTGTTTTCAAAGTATGCACACGGAAATCTTGAAAATCTGACGCAGACGGAATTAGGGTATCTCTCTCTAAGAATCTCTCTTTCTCTCTCTAGAAAGTCAAAATAATGAAAATAGTGAGAGAAAGGAGGGGGGGTAAACCCCTATTTATAGAGGGGTGAAACGGGGGCATCACTGTCATACCCCAGATTTACTAGCCGTTTTCATTTTTCATCTCACACGGGTGGACACGTGTCACAGGCGTCATGTAGCCCGCCACATGACCCCTGTGAGGGGCAAATGTTTAGGGTAAAAATACCCTAGACATGTGGACCAATGAGAGAGGGCCACGTGTCAAGCCCAGGCTGGTCCAAGTGGACCAATAGCCATCTAACACGTGTCACCTTCAAATACCTTCTGAAATTGCGGCCTTCAAGGGCCCAATTTCCAAGAGCGCTGTAAGACGGCGCAGCCCACCAAATCTAGGTCAAATGACCAAGATAGGGGCACACCTTCCAATGACCCTATAAATAGGGAGATATTCACCAAATTGTGGGACACATTCAATCATTTATTACATTTACTTTCTCTCTCATCAAAGAAAATCTGATCTCGGAATCCGAGAAGATCCTATTTAATTTTGTCGTCCATTTATCTCTTTTCAAGTTACTAACTTGACCGTTGGAGGGGGAGCTCCAACAACCGGAGTCTCCGTTGTTTTTGCAGGTGCAGCTCAAGCCGGACCAATCTTTGTGACGTAACTCTCCCGAGGGACAAAAACACCCAAAACAATCTTTCTCCATGGTAGTCTAATAAAATCCTTGTCGTTGAATCTTTTGGACTAACATTTTAGCATTCATATGCGTTCCACATATTCTGGCATGAAGATTTTCCATGGTTCTGTACGCTTCTTTCTTATCTATGTATAAGAGATTTCTTCCTTGAGCGGTCCTTTTGTAGAGTTTTCCTCTAAGGAGCACATACTGTGAGGCTAGGAGCCTCAAATCACGGCGTACTCTTTTATCAGTGTTAAGAGGGTATTCTTCCTTTGTCACATAGTTAAGGATGTCTGTATACCACGGTTCTTCATGTTCTGCTTGTGATTCTTGTTCATCATCAAATGCATGAACGTAAGCTGGCTCATATCTTGTTTCTATGGTCAATGGAATTCTAATACAGTCTCTTGAAATTCGCACCATTGATGCCAACTTAGCTAGTGCGTCGGCAAACTGATTCTCTTCTCTAGTCAAATATGTGTATTCCAATTCATTTAGTTTCTCCGTGAGGGTTTCCAGATGAGCTTGATACGTAGCGAGACTTTCACTTCTCACTTTCCATCTCTTGGAGATCTAGTTGATGATTAGTGACGAATCGCCATAGATTCTGAGATTCTTAATTCCTAGGGCCACATCTATTTCTAATCCCAGGATGCATGCTTCATATTCTGTAGCATTATTGGTGACATTAAAGTCGAGCTTCATGGATATTGGGATGTGTTCTTCGTTAGGCGATACGAGCAAGACTCCTACACCACAAATATTTTGGTTCGAAGCTCCATCAAAATATAGCGTCCAGCTATCATCCTTGGTCATTAGTAGATCCTTATCAGGGAAATCATACTCTTCTTCTTCTTTCACAACTTCTTCCAGTGGAAAATCTACTAAGAAGTCAAAAATTGCAGAACCTTTGATGACCTTTTATGGTACGAATTTCATGTCAAACTGAACAAGGTTGACTATCCATCTTGATAATCTGCCATTGGGTGTTGCCTTTTCGAACAGGTACTTGAGAGGATCCATCTTTGACACAACATGAACTGTATGCCTGAGCATGTAATGTCTTAATATTTGTGCGGCCCACACGACTACGAGACACAACTTTTCAAGTGGTATTTACCTAGTCTCATAACCTTGAATCTTCTTACTCAAATAATAGATTACATTTTCTTTGTTTTCGATCTCTTGCGCTAGCATTGCTCCCATTGTTTCTCTTGTGACCGTAAGGTAGAGTCAAAGAGGAAAGTCAAGTATTGTTAGTGCCAGTACAGGTGGGTTTGTCAGGTATTCTTTTATCATGTCGAAATCTTTTTGGCAGTCGTCATCCTATGTAACTGGAACATTCTTCTTTAGCTTCTTGAATATATGTTCACATATCGCACTGAGTTTGGATATGAACCTACTTATATATTGCAACCTTCCAATAAAATCCCGAATCTCCTTCTCAGTCTAGGGTGGTGGCATGGCCATGATTTCCTTGACTTTGTAGGATCTATTTCAATCCCTCGGGAACTAATCACAAAGCCAAGTAGTTTACCTGATGTAACTCTAAATGCACACTTTGCTGGATTCAACCTCATGTTGTATTTGCGGAGTCGTTCAAAGAACTTACGGAGTGCAATGATGTGGTCTGGCCGATCTTTGATTTGACAATAATATCAACAACATAGACCTCTACTTCTTTATGCATCATATCATGTAACAATGTTGTGGCTGCTCTTTGGTAGGTGGCTGACAGGATAAAGTCGTATCACCTAATCAAAAGTAGTTCCTAAAACCACTAGCTAAAATAGATAGGGAAGTAGGGTCGAATCCACAAGGAAACAATGTTCTTTTATTCCTAATAAATTATTATAGTCTAAATTATCAAGAAACAAGGAAGAATTGTGAGAATTATACTACGATAATAATTAAATTAAGGGAATAAGCAATTATAAAAAGATCTAGGGTCATAGATTCACCAATAATTAATACTCCGGGATAAAACATAAAAAATCATTTATCAATGCATAAATTAACCAGATTATAAAGGGCTTTCGCTACATATTATAATCACAGCATACTACCAGTATTAAATCGATTCTGTCGAATCTTGACTTAACCATTTATAAATTAACCTGCCTATTGAAACTAAGCCTAAACATCGATTCTCATATCTCGAATCTCGAATCAATATTGCATAACTCATACAATTAAACCAGCGCTAATCTAATTGCATAGCATTATCACAATCAATAGGAAATTAACCCAAAACATTAACAATCTACAATATAAATTATCCCATTCATATTAATCATGGATCCCTAAGAACCCTAGTATTAAACTACTCTTGCATAATTAAGTCTAAACTAAACAAAGCGATTAAACAAAGCATAATAAAAACAAGATAATAAAACTAGTATTAAAACTAAAATAACAAAATTGAAGTAAAACAAGACCGTAACTATGAAAGCTAACGAGAATCGAAAAGCAATGTAAAAACATAAGAAATAAAGTCAACATTAACTAAAGAATCTCAAAACTAATAAAAACTAGAAACTAACTTAAGGAAAAACCAAACTAAAACTAAAATATTGGGAACAATAAATAATCTAACCTCCCTAGAGTATCAAAGTCAAAGCTTATAAATAATCTACTACGAGTAAAAAAACATATCCTAACTAAGTTAAGCTAATATTTTAAGAAGCACAAATCCTAACAGAAGTCTAACTCAATTGGTCTTAGGATGCACCTAAGATAGGTGCAACAAGGGAAGTCCCAAAACGCGCGACCCAAATTATTAACCCAGACAACATATCTGCGATCCGCCAAATTAACACTACGCTCTAAAAAATGATCATTTAGTTAAAAAATATGAACATGAAAAAAATGAACATTTAATAATAAAAACTGATCACGTAAAAAAATGTACATTTAATACTTATAAATTATAATGCATATGTTTCATAATCACATTATTTTTTATTTCTTCATATATTTATGTTCATAATTGAATGCATTATATTCATAATAATATTTTATATGTTCTTATATAATTTCAAATATTCATAATGTAAATATGTGTTGTTCATGAAATATTAATTAAATCTGTTTATGCATATGTTGTCTTTCTTAAATGTTTATGTTCATATTTTTTTAAGTATATGTTCACATTTTAAATGCTTATATTCACTTTAAGAAAACCAATGCTTACGTTCATATTTGTAATGTTATGTTCACTTTCTGAAAGGCATAAGTTCATATTTTTTATGCCTATGCTCACTTTATGAAAAGCTAATGTTCACATTTAAAGGAGCCTATGCATATGTTCATAATGTTAATATTCATAGTAAATATTTGTTGTTCATGAAATATTCTCATTAAGCCTGTTTATGCATATGTTCTCTTTCTTGAATGCATATGTTCATATTTTTTACGCATATGTTCATCTTTTTAAATGCTTGTATTCACTTTAAGGAAATCAATACTTACGTTCATATTTTGAATTGTTATATTTACTTTCTGAAATGCATATGTTCAAATTTTTTATGCCTATGTTCACTTTATGAAAAGTTAATGTTCACCTTTAAGGGAACCTATGCATATGTTCATATTTTGCATAATTATGTTCATTGATAAAATAAATGCAAAAAGTTAGATGAAATTCATACACAAATGAAATTGATCGAAGCTAAAAAAAATTCAATTCATATGAATTCAAAAATTCGATAAACTTAATCAATCAAAATTAAGCACAAATTCACCACATAATAAATTCAATGGAAGAATTGAATCGAAAAATTGAAACAAAAGAGGAAAAAAAAACAGAGGAGAGAAAATAGAGAATAATTTCTCCAGAAAAAAAAACAGAGAAAAAAATATAGTAATGAAAATTTTAATGGAAAACTTTGATGAGAATAAGGAAAGATAGGAGAAGAGAAATAATTGGAAAAGAGGAAACCAAAAAAATTGAAAAAGGAAACCAAGAAACTTGGGCGGGAAGAAACGTTAGAGAACACAATATAAGTGGGATGCGTTTTATGTAGATTCTCTCATGCGTTTTGAGCAGTGACACCTATTTCTAGGTGCAGGAGGTTACACCTAAGAATATGCGAGTCTAACTAATCCCACCACCTCACTCCAATGGGCTTCAATAACAAACCCACTAACAATAAAACTCCCACAAATTTGGCCCACGCAAGTCTGATATTTACTAGGACTCTCACGCCCGATCGGGCCCGGCTAATTTCATCCGTCCAGCTTCTTCTTTGCTAAGATTTGTAAGCTTGGGCCCTTTCAAGATTTGGCCCAATTTCTTTCCTTGGTTGGTCCAATAGCTTGTACTTCGTATAATCTTGTAAAATCTTGGACCTCTTCATATATCGAGCCATTAATCACACAACTAAATTTCTCTTACTCGGCCTTGGGTTAAAAATATTTGGTCATAAAATACGATCAAACTCTAATATCTTTGTAGTGGCTGAATGAGTTCAAGAATTGACATAATTCTGCAAATTCCTATAAAATAAAACCAACTCTACAAAAACATTAGAAAAAATATATTAGTAATAAAAATAGCTCCATAGAGCTCAAATAAGCACAAATATGAACGTGGGACGGGGAATAAATTATATATAAAATAGACTCATCAGTGGCACCCACGTTTTTCAACCCGAATGGCATTACCGTATAGCAATATATATGTACCCCATTGTGTAATGAATGTGGTTTTCTCCATTTCTTCGGCCATTAGTACTTGATTATATATAACGTAGCCATCCATAAAAGATAGTAGTGCATGGTTTGTTGTGTTGTCGACCAGAATGTCAATGTGAGGTAGAGGGAACCCATCCTTTGGGCTTGCCTTGTTGAGATCCATGTAATCAACATACATTCTGACCCTTCCATATTTCTTTGGAACTGGAACCACATTGGCTATCTACTCTAGATACTTGGAAACTTTGATGAAACCTGCAGCCAATTATTTTCTGGTTTCTTCCTTGATTTTGAGACCCACATCCGGTTTCATACGACGTAGCTTTTGTTTGACAGGCTTCATACCTGGAATGAGTGGTATTGTATGCTGAGCTATATCCCTGTCAATACTTGGCATATCTTGGTATGAACAAGCAAATACATCAACAAATTCACAAATTCATCGAACCCGATTTTTTTCTTTCTTTGAAACTATTTTTTTTTTCATTGAGTAACCTTCAATTAGAACACTTGATCATTGAAATATTTTTTTTCTTCTTTTGCTCTTATTTTTCTTTTTATCTCACCTTGGAATTTTTTTCCAACTTTTGAACACTTTTTCAACTTTTTCCAATCAACATATAAGAACAAATAACTCCTCATATCCACCCACATTGTGCAACTTATGTGCACACTACAACTCCCTCACCTCACTAACTATTAGCTCCCCCAAGCCAAGCTTGGGACTAGTAATCAATAGGGCTCAAATAGGCTTTTAATATGGGTAAATAAATAATAAATAGTCAAGGAAAAAACATGGGTAGTAAGAAGGGAACAAAATATATATATTATCATCTGAAGGCCACCTAAAGAATAAACACTTTTGTCCTCCTCAATGTGCATAATAATGATTCATACAAACATTACTCAAAGTTAAAAATCAATACTCAACTTCATTGACATACCAGTAAATAACATACATTCCTCACCAAATCAACTAATCAAGCACTATATTCACATGGTAGAGGTTCATCCATAGATTTGATGAGTAGTGACGAATCAAAGGAGATTTCATCTCCTGTGACAGCTAAAGCATCAGAAAGAGGACATGTTTGAATATTGGGCTTCTTGCCCCCAGACGGGTAGGAAGCTTATTAGCATCAATCAAGTCTTGGATCGCATCCTTTAACCTCCAGCATTTCTCAATAGTTTGACCTTTGCCTTGGTGAAACTTGCAATGAGCATTGGGGTCATAGCGAGTAGTTCTGTTCTCTGGTCTGGGTTCTGGAAACGGCCCAATAGGCATGATCAATCCTTGATGGTGCAGGCGATCAAAAGAAGTGTCATAGCTCATTCTCAAAGGCATGTAAACCCTCCTTTACCTTTGGAATCTTTGAGTGGGAGCACTAAGAGCCAACACATCATTAAGGTTAACATTGTTAATAGCATTATTGGGCTTGGAAGACAAAGAAGAAGGATTGTTGTTATTCTTGTTTTTCCAAGTGTTGTTGTTGTTGTTGTTGTTGCTACCAACAGTCTTCATCAACTCATCCTCGATATTGATTCCAATATCGTACACAACTTCAAAGGTGTTCAAAGGTAGAAACTTAAAATGCTGCTTGTACTTATGAGTCAGATTTTAAATAAAGAAGAAAACCATCTCCTTCTCTTTGGAAGGATCCACCAAGAGTGCAGTTGTTTCTCTCAACCTGTTCAGATTTATAGTGAAGCTTTCATTCTCCTTCTGTTTGAGAATGGAGAGTTCATGTTAGAGGTCTTAGCTTGGATTTTACACTTGTAATGACTCAAAAAACTTTCAATAACATCCTCCCAAGTCGTAGTATGCTTGGAATCCAAAGGGTAAAACCATTGTTGACAAGCGTGCTCCAAGGAAAGAGGGAACACAGTAGGGAAGAGTGCTACATATACTCCCTTGAGAGAAATAGTTGCATAAAAAGCCTTTAAGTGAAACATAGGGTTATCAGTAGGCTTAAATTTTAGGATGTCAGCAGTGGAAAACTTCTTAGGAAGCTTGTCCTTGACAGACAATGAAGTGGCAGGTTTCTCCACGTAGGTGAAATTTTCAAAAATTTTGCTCACTTGTTCCTTGATCTTGTCCATCGCAGTCTTAGTGACATTAGTTTGCTCCGTGGTGTAGACCTTAGTGGTGAGCGTTTGTACCATAGCACCAAGTGCTTCAATGGTCTTGTTGAGGCCCTCAACGTCTTCCTTAGTGGCCATTGGAATGAATTTAAAATGAACAGGAGATGAAGGTGAATTATGAGGAGAAGATTGCGGTTTTTTTCTTATAAGCCTCTTAGGTTTAAGAGGTTATTGGGGTAGTGAATCGAATCGTAAGAATCTACCTTTGCTTCTCGACCAAGTGCTGTAACATTGAAACAAACACACCTTTAATGACTAGACTTAACCTTGACCCATCCGTAAAAGAAAAGGCAAGAAATTTTTTTGAATTTTTTTTTTAGAAAAATAAAAGTATGTATGGGAGGATACCATCCAACTTACTCCTAAAATATGGAAAAAGACGACACAAGACCATCCTAAAGTATGGTTATAAATGACATGGTGCGTTACTCAAGAGGTGTGTGGACTCAATCATGACTTGTGAGTGATTAAGTGAGGTAATAGACGCATTTTATAACCGTATAGCTAGACATGAAACCAAACCGGACATACAAACCACATAAGTACACACAAAGACCAAAAGTTGACTGACAGGAAATTTTTCCTAGGCATCGTGTCACGATGCTGACTATCGTGACACGGTGCAATATACCGTCAGACAGTACAAAGCATTGTGTCACGAAACTGCACACCGTGGCACGACAGAGTTGTCGTACCACGGTGCACAGTTCCAGGTCTTGTTTTGTGAATTTTCCAGATTTTATTTAAGTCTGTACTAATTACTATGTTGAAATAAAAACCCTCGATCATAGGTTAGTCCGAAAAACCAAATGAACAAACACATGTGGGGTTAGCACCAAATAAACTACATAGCACTTAATCACGATGATACAAAAAAGTTCGCAACCTTAGGTCAAGCTAAGATCTATGTTCAACTATGGTCAACCTTTTTGGTGTCAAAGGGTACCATGGTTAAGAGTTTGGACGCGTTAGCAAGGCAGCCTCCCTTGAGGGTGTATGCCAACGGGCGGCTCCGCGAGTTCGCGATGAAATCAAACTTGACTCCATGGTTTGGGTGGATTTAATAACTCGGACAAACCCTTATTTCCATGAGTTTTTTTGGGTTGACAGAGCTTAAATCCCTCGGGGATAAGACGTATGTAGAACACACACGTTTTTTTTTCAGAAAAATCAAAGGAATGAAGCTGACTGTGAGAAGGGAAATAAAGCCACCGGAAAGATTTCAAGACTGCCGCAACACAGCAGAATATACCGTGTCATGGTGCTAAACACCACATGACGGTGTCCAGTGCCATGACACGACAGGCTCTGGCGAGGCGTGGCAGCCAGGATATCTGACTGGTGCCTCTAATTTCTTTGTTCACGACTAGGTTATCCAATTTTTTCCTACTGGACAGAACTGAAATACGACACTAAAACGTCTATGCATATGCAAAAATGCCAATTTAATCACAGGAATAATTTCAAGAATATTTCAAGTCTCATCCAATCATCTTAATTAAATACCGATCACTCAAATCGATAAATAACCAAGAATGTTCCCCAGTGGAGTCGCCAAATTGTAGGCGTCGTTTGAAGTGCGCCTACGTTAAAGCATGTGTGAATATTCCTGGAACTCATAGGAAGTGGGAATTGACATATACGATAGGGACAAGGAAAGTAAGGAGCCGCCAACAAGTTATTAAGGAACTTGTAAACCATTCACGGATCATAAAAGGCAACCACGATAAAGGGACAACAAAGGCAACAACGATTGACCCGTGGAGTTTACACCCCATTCATAATCCATGAGATTACTAACTCTATTTGGTTTGGAACCACGAAAGGAGGATCGAGGATGATGGTACAAAGTGAGTCATGGAGTCACATTCGCCTGTATTGGCCTCTACTCGGTTCTTATTTTAAAAAGTGATTCCTGCGATCTCAAAGGCACGCAAAAAAAAAATTATTCAATTGCTTCAAACTATCATTAGGCTAAATTGGTTGAATACTAATGCAACATATAATTCTACAAAAATTTGATCACTTGATTTAATAACAAGATTAAAAAGGAACCTAAACCGGTTGTCTAAATTATCATATTAGGCGTGATTTTCAATTACATATTCCCTTTAAACATGAAAAATGGTGATCATAATAACAATAGACTTATCATTAATAGTGGAAGCAATTTAACAATAATCCAACAATATAAAATCGTTAGAAAAATAATAGAAATAAAAGGAACATGATTCCTTGCTTTGATTTTGCTTGCTTGCAACTATAAAATAATAAACAAGTTAGTAACTTCAAGGAAATAATTAAAACAATAATTAAAATTAAATTAAATAGAGTTGATTTGGGGCCAAACCCTCAAATAGTTCTACCTTTCAAGCCTTAGTTTAAGGACAGAATCTCGGGTAAAGCACGGACTCCTTGGAGTGCTTAAAGTATTTTTAGGGAACAAGGTAGGCTAGTGTTTAGGCGGCTAGAGCATAGAAGAGAAAATTAATTGATGCCCTGAATTGCAGAAATGAGGGGGGTATTTATAGGGAAAATGAGTAGAGGGAACACACGGGACCTTAAAAAGATTAAACGCTAAAAATAAATGTCGCGACATGGCAAAATATGACGTGACACGGGAGAATTTAGCGTGACGCGGGAAAGCAGCATCCCTGAAAAGGATAACACGCATTTAGGTTTACGCGAAGAAAACACGGGAAATTCCCGTGTCGCGGCATGTGTATCGTGACACGACAAACTGTGCTACGTTGCGGGAAATTCCACCATGGCGCGGCACATGATGCCGTGACACGGTGGAATTTTTTCCATTTTTACGTCTAAATTCATTTTAACCCTAATTACGCTCAGCATTTTTTATGTGATGTTTCATAATTTCGGGCTATTTAGGTTTATTATTTATTAATTAGGCTAAAATAATTAATAATATGAAATAAATAAAAAAAGGTTTGGGCCGAAATATAAATTGGACTATGCTTTGACTAAACATTAGGACTGATCCGTTGACCATTTTATGAATTGAGTTTGATCGAATACGAATTTTAAGCACACCCGGGATTAAATACTCAACCTGACCAATAATGGCGGTGAAAGGTTTTCATCATCGGGTTTGGTTTCAGGGAGACATTTTTAGGTGTCAATAGTGATGGAAAACTCAGCAGGTTGGCATTGATTGAGGTGAGACTTTTAGTCTGGTGGTGAAATCGGCTATGATCCGCACGGTTCTCAGCCTTTCTCTCTCTAAGGCATGACCAATTCATCAATTGGATGTCAAAAATGTCTTCCTTCATGGTGAATTACAGGAGATGGTTTATATGCATCAACACTTGGGGTACAGGGATCATGACCATCCTAATTATGTTTTCCTTTTGCGAAAGTCCTTATACGGGCTTAAGCAAGCAACCCATTCTTGATATAAGCCTTTTAATGATTATGTTCTTTCTATTGGTTATACTAATAGCAGGTGTGACAATTCTTTGTTCATTTTCCGTAAGATATGGCTTACATTTTATTATATGTTGATGACATTATACTCACAGCTTATTTTGATACTCTGCGACGTTCTATAATGGATCGTCATAGCTCTGAATTTTCTATGAATGATCTCGGCCTTCTTGTACACCTTAAAATGTCTCCCCAAAACCAAAATCGATGATGAACAACCTTTCACCGCCATTATTGGTCGGGTTGAGTATTTAATATTTGGAGTACTTAAATCCATATATACATTTCATAAACAAACCAATTCCTAGCCCATTTCCCCAAACCGTCACTTAATTTCCTCTTTTCATGGCTTTAAACCCAAAATAATTCATTTCGAGTCCCATAAATCATTCATTTCGTGTCCTTTTTATAAAAACATTTAGTCTAGGTTATTTTGGTATATAATCTGGGTCCAATGATTGAATAATTGGATGGGGCTTTAAAAGAGCTTTCCAACGATATATTATATGCCCAAATCCGAGTTATAACGAATAAGTTATGACCAAAATATTAAACTGAGCCCAAAACGAACCTAAGTCCACCTTACCTACGACCCAATGATCATGTGGAGGGTCCAAATTATTAAATCCCATTCCTAAACTAATTTGGATTAATTGGAAGCTTCTATAAGTTTCTAAAAGATCTTAATTATCCTATTTAAAAAGATAAGATTAAAGAGTTTGAAATTGAATAAAACTCCTTTTTTTTAAAGTCCTAATTCTATCCGAATTGAAAAACGTTAAAAGATAGACAGATATTATTTTCGTGCCTCATAGTTTTTATCCAAATTTTATATGGTTGGATATCCCTTGAAATTATCTTTCCAATGATATATTATAATATCAATTCCGAGCTATAACAGAAAAGATATGAATAAAATATCAAACTTTATCCAAAACTGACACCATCCCACTATTTCGGCCATATCTTTTATTCTACAAAATATTTTAATCTTATTCCAATTGGGTTAGAAATTAGATTTCAAGATCTTTTCAACAACATATTACTTATCTTATTTCAATTACTGGATCAAAAGATATGATAAAAACAAAAACCGCAAAAACTGTAGTCTATCGAGTTTTATCCGATTCGAATTCTTATCTTTTCTTGATTCTTCGACCCTTCTTTTTTCTCTATAAATAGAGGTCATATCTCCCCTTTTTCAATCATCAACAAGATTGATCATCAAATCATTCTCTCTTCCTCTCTTTTACACCAAAAATCATTCTCTTCTCTCTCTCTCTCATATTCTAAGCCTTAAACCTATATTCCTAATTACACCATACTTCCCTTAAGCACTCCAAAGAGTTCATACTTAACCCGAGGTTCCGTCCTTAAACCAAGGCATGAAAGGTATAATTAACTGAGGGTTTGGACCAAATAAACTCTAATTTTACTTAATTTAATTGTTTCAATTTTATATTTTTATTGAAGTTACTAACAGTTTATTCATGACGTAGCAATTCAAGGAAAAGCGAAAAGTGAGTAATTAATCACTTTATTACTCTTATTTTTATTCATATTGCTAGTATCATGATTAGGTCATTTTATATTTTATTTGACTAACAATTTATTATTAAATTGCTTCCAATATTAATGTTTGTTCTATTATTATTTATTGATCACCATATTGCATGTTAAAGGGAATATGTAATTGAAAATCACGCCTAATAAGATAATTTGGACAACCGGTTTAGGTTCCTTTTTAATCTTGTTGTTTAATCAAGTGACCACAAATATTTTAGAATTATTTGTTGCATTAATATTAAACCAATTTAGACTAATAATAGTTTGGAGCAAATTGAATCTCTGTTTGTATGCCTTCGAGATCGCAGGAATCACTTTTCACTATAAGAATCGAGTAGAGGCCAATACGAGCAAATGTGACTCCATGACTCACTTCGTACCATCATCCCCGATCCTCCTTTCGTGGTTCTGAACCATATGGAGTTAGTAATCTCATGGATTATGAATGGGGTGTAACCTTCACGGGTCAATCGTTGTTGCCTATCGTTGTCCCTTATTCGTGGTTTCCTTTTATGATCCGTGAACGGTTTACAAGTTGCTTAAAAACTTGTTTGCGGCTCCCTACTTTCCTTGTCCCTAATCGTATTATGTCAATTCCCACTTCCTATGAGTGCCAAGCATATTCACCACATGCTTTACTGTAGGCGCACTTCCAACGACGCCTACACTTCTCAATTATTTTCTTGTCATTGATGTGCCTTGACATAAAGGTGGTATGTTTCTTTCCCAACGTAAATATGCCGAAAAAAAATCATTGAGCGCGCAAGCATGTCATCTTGTAAATTGTCACCTACACCCGTTGATACTAAATTAAAGGTTGGTGCTAACTTTGGTACTACTTTTGATGATCCTACTCTTTATAGGAGCCTTGCGGGGGCTCTGCAATATCTTACGTTTACTAGGGCGGACATATCTTATGTTGTCCAATAGGTGTGTCTTCATATGCACGATCCGAGAGTTGCTCATATGTCTGCTCTCAAACGTGTTATTCGGTTCTAAATTTTGGGGGTTTTTTATAATTTTTAATCCCAAATCGGTCAACAAAAGTCAATGACCTATTATATCAAGTCACTTGTAACGTGTTAAGCCTTGATTTGTCTAAAAAAAATTTTAAAAAAATAACAAAAACAAGAAAACACCAGCCCCTCCTCCCCCACCGGTGCATCCTAACCCCCATTCCTACTGCCTAACCTGTCGCTTTCTCTCGCCAGCCCTCCGCTCTTATCGACTGGTTCATCAATCTTCTCTCACCGTCGTTTTTCCCCATCCCCTGACACAACCACCACTGAAATCCCTTATAACTCCTTAAAACCCCAAATAACTCATTTCCCACCTAAAAACTTAGCGGCTAGGGTTTTTCAATGGTGGAAGGATTGTTTAGGATGTTTTGAAGCGGGGGAGGTTGTTTTAAAGGAGTTTCGAGTGGTGGTGATGACTGGAGTTAGCACGGTTTTAATGGGAGTTTGAGTGGTGGTTTTAATTTCTAGCAAGAGTACGTAGCTTGTGGTTTTGTTGGAGGTGCACGGTTTTAATGGAGTTTCGAGTGATGGCCTACTTATTGGAGACACTAGGCTTGTTGCATGGCTGCGTCAGCTAGGGCTACAGGGATTGGGCTTCGGTCTGCGTTGTAGTGGTTGGTTGTTGTAACGGCAGTGACGTGGCTGGGAGCAGCCAGTCACGTACCCCTTTTTTTTTTGTAAAAAAAAAAGTTTTTAATTACTTTTTAGTTAAAACTTAAAATTTAGTAATAGATAATTATTTTAATTTTTGTTTATTTTTTACAAAAAAAAAAATTTAACCCCTTTAACTAGTCACCGGTAATTGAGATTGAACAAAGTAAGCAGCTCCCAAAGTTCGGATTATTCTACAATAATCCAAAATTTAAAAGAAAATATAGCAAAGTTGGGATTATTATTTACAATTTTTCCAACTATATATTTATAAATGTTATTGGATTAAAGAAAGAAAAGTAGAGCCTAAGGGTCTGTTTTGATTGACTGAAATTAGCTGAACTAAACTGAATAGAATGAACTTATTGGAGCTGAACTTAACTGAATTGAACTAAACTGAACTGAATATTTTACGAGAGAAGGAAATTAAGAAGTGAACTGAACTGAATTGAACTTATGAAACTAAACTTAACTGAAAATAATCTGAAGAGAACTGGCCCTAAGGCCCTGTTTTGTTCACCTTAAAAAAAATAATATTAAGTAAAAATAATTTAAGTTCAGTAAAAATAAGTTCAGTGCAGTAAAATTAATTTCAGTTCAGTAAAAATAATTTCAGTTCAGTAAAATTAAGTTCGGTAAAAATAATTTCACTTCAGCAAAAATAATTTCAGTTAAGCAAAAATAATTTCAGTTCAGTAAAAATAATTTCAATTCAGTGAAAATAATTTCAGTTCAGCAAAAATAATTTCAGTTCAAGAAAAAAATAATTTCAGAAAAATTAAGTAGGATTATTTTTAAGTAGGATTTTTTTTATGTAAATTAAATTTTCCATATATTGCAAAATATTGTCATACAAATGTTTTTTATATACTTCACACACTTACATATATATGTCTTTTTTTTTTTCTACACTATTATCATTAATTAGGGAATGAAGATTGCAAGCGATGTATAATTATATTGTACGAGTAGTTTAGTACGGAGTAGCATTGTACAAGAATTTTAATTTTATATATATATATATAAGAAAAAAAAGATAAACATACAACGTCAAAAGAAATATAACGAAATTATTTTATTCAAATTATTACGAAGGACCAAAGTTTTTATAAAAATAAACACTCATTTATTTAAGCATAAACATAAGGCATAATAATCTCCACCACATTAGTTTTTGTCCTCATCATTTATTTCATCATCAAATTGGGGAGTATAATAGTCTCCAGGAAACTGTATACCCCTTGACTTCAACCAAAGCAATTTTTGATGATTAGTAGCAAGTGCCATGAAAAATTCCCCATTGTGATCTTGAGTTAAATAATCTAAAACATGGATATAAAAATCATTAGTGTAATCTTTCATTTGAGGGATCTCTTTAAGAGTTGCAGCAAGGAGATTGAACTTTTCTTGTACAGAATTGCTTTGTACCTTTGATGACTGAGCCTGAATAGTTGATTTCACAACCTCCATACACTTATCAATGTCATTCATCCTTTTTTATTATTAATTTTATTAGTTTCCCCCAAACTCTTACGCTTTCCTAGAAGAGGTGATATTGTAGAAGGCTCCTTCTCAAGACTTATATTGTTATCCTCGGGGTTTATGTTTAAATTTAAATGATCATCTTGCTCATCATCATTGTCTCCTGTGGGTTCTTGATCTTCATAATAAAAAAATAGTGATGCATTTTTTGCCATTAAGGGGTAGATAGCCAATTTACTGGTTGCAAATGTGCCCTTGAATAAGCATGCATCAGATCTTCATTAGCTAATGGCCTCTTCAAGAATTGTATGGGTCTTCTCTTATATTTCTGTATTACAAGATAATTACATTAACTAAAATTACTACCATACATCATTAACATAATTTGAATAATTGATGACAAGAAATAAAGTTTAATACCTTAACAAACACGACCCATCTATCATCTTGTTTGATGAGAGGGCAGCCAGTCACTACATCAAAAGCAAGACCTGTCCAAGTCTTCAATTCATACCAAGCTGTATATTTTCCTTTCAAATTTGCAAAATGATTTTGCAGTGGTTTCTCAGCAAAATTTTATCCAGTTTGCGCATTACGCACAATTTTTTCCCAATCTAGCTTTGAGTATCCATCGATTTTGTGTTGGAGAAGAATCTCCAAAAATTTTCTAGTAGTGTCATTGGTGAATTTGGTTCTTGAACCCATGAAGTTTTGAAGGCTACAAGCTCAACTTGGATGAACTAGAGCTATGAAAAAGAGGTTTTTATAGGCACTATAGAGTACTTTGACATATAATTTATGATCTTTATTTTTCCAAAAAAAAAATATACAATATTGTGAAATCATACACACATTATTCTTACCATATATATATGTACTCATTTATTTCATCATCCATATTAAGGAACAAAATATTAACATTTCTAAATACGAGTGTTATTTTTTGTAAACGCTATTTTTCTTCTGGTATATACTTTGTCATTCATGTAATTTTACCAGATATGTATTTGATGAAAACTTTATATAAGCAAATTTTACAATATATATAATCAAGGTAAATATATATGTTTCCTAATAAAAAAAGTTAAATATATATGATATATACGAGATATTGGAAAAGATATGGGCAAATCAATCTCTTGTCTCTTTCCTTTGCATTATTCGTATATATGGTAAAACAAATAATACCCTTGTATTGCATGTAGTTTTATATATATATTTATATATATACACACGAGATAATGGAAAAGATATGGGCAAATCAATCTCTTATCTCTTTCCTTTGCGTTCTTTGTATATATGGTAAAACAAATAATACCCTTGTATTGCATGTAGTTTTATATATACCTGCTTGGGTGGGACGAACTGGACAATCATAAAATTTGAGATCTCACTTCTTGTTGTTGCTTTTATATTGTAGAATGGACAATGAGTTGCTTCAGAAATGCATACTTTTTTTGGTACTATATGAATTGTTGAGACTCCTTACCCCAATTCGTCGCTTACCTTTAAGGATCGGGGGTGAAAGTGGATCAGCATATATAACAAGGTTGTTAACAGTTCATCCTGGTTTGTTTAAAGAGCAGCTAAGATTGGATAGAGATATGTTTGTGAGACTAGTCCAATTGATGATAGAAAAAATTTATTATCGGACGGAAGGTTTGTAAAAGTGGTTGAACAAATAGGAATTGGTCTATTTATTTTGGCAAGAGAGGCATCTCAACGCCAAGCTGCTGACACATTTAAGCACTCAATATCAACAATTAGCATATATTTTAGAAGGGTGTTGTGAGCATTGACAAGATTGTCATGTAATTTAATACATTCTTATCAGGATTTGGCCGATACACCACCGAAGTATAACAAAACTCATTATATTGGCCTTTTTTAAAGGTTAGTATGTTATTTAATTTTTATATAAATGCATTTATAAAAGCATAATTTAATAAAAAAAAAATAATTTTCATGTGTTAGGATTGTGTTGGTGCTTTAGATGGAACTCATATTGATGTAGTTGTGTCTGATGTTGAGGGTCAACCGTTTCGAGGGCGTAAAGGAACTAAAACTTGGAATGTACTAGCCTCATGCTCTTTTAATAGGTTATTCACATTTGTCAATGTTGGATATCAAGGAAGTGCTCATGATATAACGGTGTGGAGAAATTTCTTAACTGATCCTAAATTTGAATTTCCACACCCTCCTCTAGGTATATAGGTCATTCTTTAATATAATTTTCTTTTCGCAGGAAAATTTATTCTAATGAATTTTTTATTTTCTTATCAGGAAAATATTATTTAGTGGATTCAGGTTACCCTAACACACTCGGTTATTTGAGTCCAATTAAAAACAAGTAAGTAAGGTATCATATGCCGGAATTTCACAATGGTCCTCCACCTCAATGAATGCAGGAACATTACAATTATCGTCATTCTTTATTGCGTACTACAATTGAAAGGTGCTTTTGCAATGTTAAGGGGCAATGGAAAATTTTGAAAAACATGCCACAAATGTCTCAAACATATCAATTATCAATCATCATATCAACGTTTGCGCTTCATAATTTTATCCGCTTGTACAAATTAGGGATACCAATTTCAGAAAGAGTTGCAAATGTTGAGCCTGGAGCGGAATACTCCATATTTGATGAAGGTAGGAAAGCTCAAATGGATATAGTGCAAAATGAGATAGCAGAGGAAATTTGGCAATCAGTTAGGGACACTGAGGAAGAAGATCATCAAATGAACACCGATTAATAAACTCAAATAGTCATATGCAATAAGAAGCAATCCTTGTAACAATTTATGACTATAATAAAGCTATGATTTTTTTATTATTATTTTTAATATTAATATTATTATTATTATTATATAAGCTCTATTGGTTTGGTATGTTTGGTAGTAAAATTAGGCAACGAAAGGCATTTTAATTACTACTATGGCCGGCCAGTAGGATAGAAAAGATGCCTAGACTTTAAATACGTAATATAATATACAAGTATATGTAAATATATCATATATATCAAATGAGATTATATATGCCAACTATATAAATTACTAAAAAAATTATTTAACCTAATATATCTATACATTAAATCAGTAGATATATTATGTAAATCAGTAAAAATAAGTTCAGATCAATAAAAATAAGTTCTGATCAGTAAAAATAAGTTCAGTTTAGTAAAAATATGTTCAGTTCAGTAAAAATATGTTCAGTTCAGTAAAAATATGTTCAGTTCAGTAAAAATAATTTCAGTTCAGTAAAAATAATTTCAGTTCAGTCTAGTAAAAATAAGTTCAGTTTAGTAAAAATAATTTCAGTTCAGCAAAATTAAGGTGAATCAAATAGAGCCTAAGTCTACAATAATTAAATTTACATATTATAAAATGGGGTGTACTATATACAAACATCCTTTAGAAATCCCGATTTACCCAAAAAAAAAAAAAAAAAAAAAAAAAAAAAAAAAAAAAAATCATTAGTTGGACCAGTACACAAAGTGTTTCATGATTTACCCAAAAAAAAAAAAAAAAAATCATTAGTTGGACCAGTACTATATACAAGCATCCTTTGACATACCGTATGGCTTGACTTCCAAGCCACAAAGTGTTTCACTTAAAATTTGGACATCAACCTTAGTAGTTCTATACCTTTTTTTTTAAGGGAACCTCAATTATATATTTACATACGACTTGAATTGG
Organism: Chenopodium album; assembly: GCF_948465745.1. Classification (NCBI taxonomy): domain Eukaryota; kingdom Viridiplantae; phylum Streptophyta; class Magnoliopsida; order Caryophyllales; family Amaranthaceae; genus Chenopodium; species Chenopodium album. The sequence goes on along the minus strand of NC_137836.1, from coordinate 57,873,963 downwards.
GGGTATCCCAAGAAGAAAAACAAAAACACTCTTCTTAAATTTCCATGCTCATAAATACACTCTAATATCAAGCTTCAATTCTGTTGCACTGCAAACACAGAACAAGCAAAAAAAAAAAGGAATAAGAAAAAAAAAATTCTTCTTTAACTTTGGAGGAATAGAAGTACAACTTTCCTCATTGTTTAGGGTTTGTTTTTAAAATGGTTGAGTTTTGGCAATTCATGAATGACATAACATCAATAATTATGATGGTGACTGTTCAAGTTTCATTTGCTGTTGTCAACATTTTATACAAGCTTGCTGCAGTTGATGGCATGAACCTCAGGGTCTTAGTGGCATATCGCCTTCTTTTCGCGGCCGCCTTCATCGTCCCAGTCGCTTACTTTGTTGAAAGGTTCTTCCCCTTTTCTCTCTCTTTTTTTGCAACGACAATCATAACATTCGATAATGGTAATGAATTTGTATGCAAGTTTGTATAAAAATTGAAAAATCATTCTAATGAAAACTTAGTTTGTCCTCCTTATTTATTTATTTTGATTGGTAAATGGTAATGAATCTCGGCCTAATAGGGTAGTATTACTATACTGAGTACAATTAGCTTGTCATTTTAGATTCTTAATTTTTTTAACGGAGGAAGAGAATGAGCAATCTCACCTCAAAGTATACGGCCTAATTTAATAATTAATTAATGGGATTTGAACCCAACACCTCAAACCTTTTTTTTTTTTTTTTTTAACGAAATCTAACACCTCGAATCTAATTGATTGACATTCACCTCAAAATGTCTATATCCGTGCAAAATTGGTAATACTTGTTTTTCATATACTACTTCCGTTGATTTTATATGCATATTTGGGGTATTATATTATAATATTATTAGTAAGATAATTTTAAGGTTGCTTATAACAATTAATAGAATTAATACAATAGTATAATCTTAGATTAGTCTGTAATTATATTTTTTTTGAGAAAAACTTTATTACTATAATAATAAGGGTAATGCTATATGCAGCCCTTAGGGCTGCATATAACCATTTAATATACTTCATTTTTTAGTATTAAGTTGGGAATTTATCAACAATTGACGAGTAAATCGGTGTAATAAATGTTAAATTCATGTTTATTCTTTGCACTTTTAGCTTCTTGTGTGCAGCCCTTAGGGCTGTATATATATAATAATAAGTAGTAGTAGTAATAATAATAATAATAATAATATTATTATTATTATTATTATGAACTTTTTTTTTGGAAAATTAAATTATCAAATCTTTTTTTTTTTTTTTTTTTTTTTTTTTTTTTTTGAAAAACTACTTTATATAGTACCTATGGCATGCCGCATTCTAGTAGTTTGATTATTTTTGGGTATTGACTTTTCATTTATTGTCTCTTAACTTTTTAATTAATTTCATCAATCCGACCTTGCCTATTTTCCAGCAATTGCTGTTTTCATACCTGAAATTTTTACTTATAAAGGAGATAATAAAATTCAAAGTAGAAAGCATAAAATTATGGAGAGTGTACTATTTTAGTATTTTTCTCCACCATCAAAATATTACTAGTAGGAAAAAAAAAAAAAAACTCGTTCGAAAAATGCATGCATGCATGCAAGCCTGTCTTTGGAAATAAATGAGCCAATATCATAAGAATGGTATTTCAAAATGAAACATTAAATACCATTCAATTGCATTATAAACTCAAATAATTACGTGACTCAACCAAATTTGTGTTGAAGACCAAAATCTTTACAGCTGTTGGGAATTGAGATGATTCAGCAATTATGTTCTTATTACCACGAGTCCCAACACACAAGTGACACAACAGCGAAATTGAAGTAGCAAAGTTGTAATTCTATTTGTTTTTTTTATTATAGTAGAATTAAATTAAAATTGTAACTAAATGCATTAAATGTGTGACGTTTATTTAATTATTATTGTTCGTGTCAAGAATTCCATTAACGAGAAAAAAAATTTCATTAAGCATTGGTGTAAATTTTCCTCGCGTAAAGTAATCAAATGGGCTCAAAATTATACGTAGTATTGTTGGAAAATGGTACCCCATATAAATCTAGTGCGTGTCAATGTGTCATAATGAACGATGTTCCAAATTGTATTCTGAATGATTTTGGTTGGATAGACATATGTTTATTGGAAAATGCTATACATAGTTGTTAGGGATACATATAAGTATTAAGTTTACACTTGAAAATCGTAAAAAGTTAAGAAATTACCAAATATAAACACTAATTACACCGATTTACGCGTGTTTTGTCATGAATTCCTAATTTTACACAATTTTCAATAGCGTATTTAATGCTTATATATAGTCCTTAAGGCTATATATAGCATTAATCTTATTATTATTTTCTAACTTTCTAAAATAGATAAAGTTGGAAATGTATGAAAAATTCACGCACATATCGTGTTATACGGAATACTACACAATGATTATTAAAAACAAAACATAATTATCAAAAAAAAAAAAAACAACTAAAATTATTTACACGATACTTAATTTGTTTGCAAAAATATTACTCTGTACATTGATGAACATTATCAAATACTCCCTTCATTTCTCCACCACTATTTATTACGTAGTATTTCTCGCTCCACGATCATTTTTACGGATTTTACACCAAATACCATTGAGTTTTAACATAATTAACCAAATACCACCAACATTTTTCAAATACACTATATAACATTCAGTTTAATAAAAATGTCACAACATGTCATTTTCGTTAACTCAGTTAGTCATTAATATTAATTACGCCACGTGGCAGCTTGTAATTGGTTATTATTAAAAAAAAATTTAGAAACAAATAATTATTTTATTTATTTAATTAACTTTAGAGAAATTATTTTAATTTTTTTTTTAAAATCCACTAACTTAGCAACTTAGCCATCGTTGCCACCACCACAGCCCCGACCTCCACTCCCGACAGGCCGGCGACCAACCCCCCTCCTGCGCCGGCTACATTTTCGACCCCATCCACCTCTCCCTCCCGAATTCCTAGCCACCACCTACAAATTCCCCTCACCCTGTCGAATTCCCCAGACCACCTGCGAACTCCCCTCTCCCTCCTGAAATTTCCAGCCACCACCTTCGTCGGTAGGCCAAACCCTCTCTCACAATCGTCCCCGCCCAACTTGCCGAACACAACCACCCAAAACCCTAAAACACCAAAATTGAAACCCTAGATTTTGGTTTTAGGGTTTCGACGTACGTAGTGGTGGTTTAGTTGGGGTGGAGATGACACCAGGAGGGGCGAAAATCAGTTCGCCAACGCGGGGGAGGTGGGTTTGGTCACCTACCGGTGTTTAGGGAGGGTTTTTCGAGAGAGATAGGATATTTCGCGGCTGGTGGTTCGGTTGATTAATTTCGTGGACACCGTGTTTCAAGGGAAAAGGAGTAACGCCGACGGGGTTTTTGGTCGAATTTTGGGCCGGTATGGGGGTTCTGGTCGGATTTAGTGCCGGCGTAAGGGTTCTGGTCGAGTTTCGCCGGCCGGTGGTGGCTGGCTGGAGAGACATGGGTGGTTGGTTTTTTTTTTTTTTTTTAAAAAAAAATTTTATAATTAATTAAATAATTTTAAAAAGGGAACCAATTATATGTTGCCACGTGGCTTTATTAACCTTTATGACTAACGGTGTTAACGTCTGTTAGTCATTAATGACATATTGTGACATTTTTATAAAACTGAAGAGTATATGGTGAATTTGAAAATTGTTGGTTTTATTTGGTGAATTATGTTAAAACTCAATGGTATTTGGTGAAAAATCTGTCATTTTTATCATGATCATCATTATTCTTTAATTCTATTGGTTGATTTTTCCCTTTTTTTTTTTTTTTTGATTGGTCAAACCTCTTTTTTATAATTTTTTTCTTTTATCTAAATAATTTTTTTCTTGAAAATTAATTTTTGATTTTTGGAAAATTAGTTTGTAATTTTCATAGTTATTTTATTAAAATCAGTTTTTATTAAAATTAAAAAATAAAATTAAACTAAAAAGTAAAAGTCCTTCATTGTTCCTCAAAATAATAATCTTCATTCATGGATAAAATTAACCATCACTTAATGATTCTTGTCACATAAATACACTCTCACATCGATGAAGTTTAAAATTATGCCCCGATCAACACAGTATATACGAAATTTTATGATTTGATTTCGAAAATCGTGTTTCTAATGAATCTAGATTTTTTTTTCAAATCTAGCAAATCTGGATTGGTAGCCTCAAACTTGAAAAAGCCGTAGAAACTTGGGGAAGAATTGAAAAAACATTGAAGATACTAAGACAAATTCAACCACCAAATTCCCCAAAGGGTAAAATTAAATTGTTTCAAATTTTGAATACGAACCCAGAAAACCCTAGAAATTGGGGATAATTAAGGATGAGAAAGAGAGAAAATTAACTGAAGAACTTTAGATGGTTGAAAAATTGAGACACCTTACGAAGGAAAGAAGAATCAGGTAATGATTTTCCACCAATGTAACATATTTAAACACTGTACAGAGCTTGGATTTCAAGGAATTGACGGAGAAAAATCACCTTTAATGGAGGAATGAACGTTGAAGAATGATGAACAGTTTTTTTTTTTTATTTTGATTATAATTTAATCTGATTTTTCTTTTAAATTTTAGTAAAAAACCAATTTTAATAAAATTATTATAAAAATCAGAAAATGATTTTCCAAAAATCAGAAATTAATTTTTGAAAAAATCAAATGAATTAAAAAAAGAAATAAATAGAAAGAAAGTTTGACCAAGCATTTAAAAAAAAAAAAAGAATAATCAACCAATCAGATTAAAGAATGGAGATGGTCATTTTAAGAATGACCATAGTAGAATTTTTATCCAACTAACCCACTTGATGAAATATTAGAGTTTTATTTTTCTCTTTATAACCCTATTTAGGCCTTGTTCTTTTCATCTTGAAATAATAATATTTAGTAATTAATTTCGTCAAAAATATGTTCAATGTAACAAAAAAATAATTTCAACCAAGTAAAATTAATTTTTAATAAATAAGAATCGATAAATTTTAAGAACCAATATAATAAAGAATCAGTAAAATAAGTTTTGATCAGTTAATAAGTTCTTGCACAAAATAGGGTGAAGAGAACAAGGTTTTACACAGTTACACTACCTTTTTATTATTTCCCTCTCCGACTACCTATATGTTATATTTAGAAAATGTCATTTCCTAAAATTCTCATACAACACTATGCAACATCTAGTATTGTGATTATTCTGAAATATAGGGAGTAATAAGATTGGTTAAGAAATTGTCATCACTAGTCAAATTCTCTACCTTCCATGTATAAAAATATATTATTATTAGTCGGTTATAAACGCATGATTTATCTAGTCAATATGACAAGACTTTTAATTCACATTTAAGTGATTTTGAGTTCAAACCTTTTGGTAAGCATTTCATTAGATGATGCTCATAGTTGAAAGATGATGTAAGGTGGAGTGGAAAAATTATTTTTAGGAAGACTGTCTACATCACATGAGTAGAGTAAAAAATTTATCCATTTAAATTAATGAAAAGGTTTTATGTGAATGTTGTAAAATAGAATACTAAAATATTCTTTGTAGATGGAGGGAATGCAACCAGCGGTGTGACCGGTGTCAATAATTGTTTATGATTTGTACATAAAACTAAAGATGTGATTCAAATAATGTTGTTTAATGGAGAACATGCAAATATGTAAATAACAAGATTCTTAAAGACCAAAAAAGTAAAGCACACATTTTTTAAATGGAAAAATGGAAACTAAAAATCTAACCTTTGCCCGGTTTTTTCTTAAAAATCCAACATTCAATTAATCTCATAAAAATCCAACCTTTATACCCCACCTTTTTCAACAGATCCATTACCTGTTGATGATCGACTTTTGTAAGTTATATGCCACGGGTAAGCTAATAAAAGATCAATTACCTTTTTCAATTATTTATTTTTAATCAGAAACCCCTTTTCCACCACCACCACCTTCCCCTACCACCACTCCCTCTCCCCCTCCCATCGGAACCCAATGCACCCGCCACTAACAAAACCGCACAGCCACCGGAACCCAACGCACACCATCACCACCTTCCCCTGTCACCAACATACATACCTAGCCACCAACTCCATTACCTAGCCACCAACTCCAAACCCAAACCCTCCCAAACTGGCCACCAACTACAAACGGAAACCTTCCTCGACCTGCTTGAAACACAACCACCATTAGGGGATTTGCAATTATTTCTAATTTCTTGGATTCGCAAGCTCAATGTCGCTGAGGGTTGATCCATGGAGGAGGAGGTGAGAGAGAGATAGAGAGGGAGAATGATAGTGAGGGAGGGGTTAGTTGTGGCAGAGGTGGTGGTGGCAGCGGAGGTGCGTGCTGCCTTGAGGAGAGAGGAGTGAGAAGGGAAAGTGAGAGATTAAAAATAAATAAATAAAAAATTTAACTTGTTTAACGTGTTATAGGTCAAATGGATCTGTTGGAGAAGGTAGGGTATAAAAGTTAGATTTTTATGAGATTAATGGAATGTTGGATTTTTAAGAGAAGACCGGACTGATGTTGGAATTTTGGTTTCATTTTTCCTTTCTAAATTGGTAACTTTAAATTGTTAGACAATTATCTACTTGTTGATCTTTGTAATTTATCTTTGTAACACTCTCTTGTTGTCATTGACATATACTTGCATTGTATGTTTCATCAAAGGAAAAAAAAACATATACCAGCTTTACGTAGTAAACTTTGTTTGGATTGATAAAAATTGTGGGAAATGAAAGGAAGAGAAATAAAGGGAGGTAATCATTTTGGATAACAAATGAGGAAGGAAAGGAATTAAAGAGTAGATAAATCGAGAGATAAAATTGTAAGAAATTGATTTCTCCAACCACGGAGAAATTTAAAAGGAAAACTCGTCTTTCTTTCCTTCCCTCCCTTATTCTTCCCTCCCCTTCTTTTCTTTCCTATTTCATTGTCCAAAAAAATCATAAATGTTTTAATTACTTGTGCGAGTCTTTTAATGATCATAAATAATTATTATATTTAAGGCCTTACTCACTTTAATCAGTGTTAAAAAAATACTTAGAGTCATATCATCAATCCAAAACCAATTAATTACAAAAAAAAAAATCAAGTTATGAATAAAATATATTCAATATGGGTAGATATTTTTGAAACGCCCAAAATAGTATATGGGACTAACATTATGAATTGGAGGGAGTAATTAAGTTCCATAAAAAATAATTATATTTTTTTCATCAAAAAATAAAAAACATTATATTTCATCAAATATACTTTAAATTCTGTACAAATAAGTACTCCTTACTTCATTTTAATCAATAGAGAACAATTATAGTTAATCAAAATTTAGTTCATTAGTAAATATAATTTAAGTTAATTAAATCATGTCTGACGGGTAATTTATCCATCTGTTTTTATTACTCCGTAGCAATCTTCATTGAGCCAAAATGTACGTGTAATTTACCCATTAAATTCCCCTTCTCTCTCTCTCTTATTTTTCTATTTATTTTTTGACATGTTACAAAATGTAATAACCTGCTAATTACCATGTGTATTTTTGGTTGTCTTTCTTAGGAAAACCAGACCAAAGTTAACATGGACGGTTCTCAGCCAAGCTTTTCTGTGTGGACTATTCGGGTTAGTTGTTTCTTGACACCCAATATTTTGGATCTTTTAATCAGACTTCTGTTTATATAGAATTAATTAGGAAATTTTGTCAGAAAAAACCTTTTAAAGCAACTACTTTGTCAGGAAAAACCTTATAAAAATTTTTTGGCAAGGAGAAACCAGATTATAAAATTTTTTTGTTAAAGAAAACCAAAGGTGAGAATTAGTGTTTTCCGACGTTGACCTAACACGTGCCGGTCACGTGCTCGTTTTTTTACTAATTCCACCCAATTACTCCTAATTCCCCCCCACTAATTTCCCTCTAAACCTCACGTTTTTATTTACCCCCTTATTTCTTCTTATCTCCATTCTTCTTCTCTCTCCTCTCTCACTCTCGGAGATCTGCTATCTCCTCCCTCTAATCCCATAAATAATCTTGTTCAATTAAAGTCGAGCAAGTATACAGTGAATTAGGTGTTTAATTGTTGCCTAGTTCTTCGAATTTGCAGGTGTTTGAAAAATTAGGTCTTTTTCCCCTCTTTTGTAATTTTCCCTAATTGATCTCAAATTAGGTCTTTTTCCCCTCTTTTATAAATAACTTTGTAATTGGTTCCTTTTAGCTTGTTCGAACAAGACGCAACTCCAGCAATTCCCCCTTTCGTTGCTTTGTTCTTCACCATTGTAGACCAGAGTAAGAAAAAAAAATCAGAACAATATATATATGTTGCCCAAAAAAGGAAACCCAATTCAATTAAAACAAAGCATTTAGTGAACTTACTGTTAAAGGTGGGTGGAATTTAAGTTGTTTGATTGATTTCTTGCTAGAGGAGTGATGCCATGGCAGTAGGCGCAGATCAAATAAATTACCTCGACAAAGGAGAGAGGAGAGAGAAGAAGAATGGAGATAAGAAGAAATAAGGGGGTAAATTAAAAGGAGAGGTTTAGAGGGAAATTAGTGGGGGGGATTTAGGAGTAATTGGGTGGAGTTAGTAAAAAAACGAGCACGTGACCGGCACATGTTGGGTCAACGTCGGAAAACACTAAGTCAATGCCGGATTCTAACCTTTGGTCTTCTTCAACAAAAAAAATTTATAATCTGGTTTCTCCTTGCCAAAAATTTTTTATAAGGTTTTTCCTGACAAAATAGTTGCTTTAAATGGTTTTTTCTGAGAAAATTTCCAATTATTTAATTAAGAAATTTCTTGTATTTCTACTTTTAGGTCCTCTAACATGTAAATATGGTCAATGCCCCCCCTCTTTTAATCATAAATGATGCTAAAACAAAATACTAAGTAGTAGAAAATTTTGTTAGAACCTACTCCGATCCATACTACAACTATTGTAAAAATTTACGTCTCATATTTTTTCAGGGCTTTTCAACATAGTGCTCCTATGTTATTGACTTTTTTCAAGTTATGTCCATTGTTTTTCCACATTACACACGGTACCCCTTGGTTATAATTTTTTAACAAGCCATGCTGTCCTTACCTGGTTAACCTGACGCTAAGTAGTTCTGTTAGTTTTCAGTTATTCCTTTAGGTTTTGAAAATAACTTGCTAGTATGTAATCAAACCAAAATTTGCACAACTCGACTTAAGACAAGTAGACAACACAGTAAAAGACTTCTAATTCTAAACCTACATAATTCAAAATTTTCATGCTAATTTAATTACTCATATGTTCAACTTGCGTTATTTTTCTAATACAACCCTTAATAAATTAATGCAGGGGAACATTTGTTTATAATCTATTTTTGGAAAGCCTTGTATTAACCTCTGCCACCTTTGCTGCTGCTATGTTAAATCTTATCCCTGCTATTACCTTCATTCTTGCTGTTTTTTTCAGGTATTTTACTATATATTCTCAATTATCACGTCATTAGTTTATTTCTTCCGTTTTTCTATTACAAGTAGTTGTCTTTGTATATATATATATAATTTTTTTTTGCGTTTATTTAAATTTTATATTTCATGTTGTAAAAATAAAAGTCATTCAACGTTTTTAAGAGAAAATTCAAGTTAGGCCATATTCACTTCACCTTAAAATATGATACTTCCTCCATTCTTTTTTTATTGCAACATATAGGTTTAGTACAAGATTTTTTGTAGTGGAAAAAAGGACGAGAGAGAAAGGTAAAAATACAAGATTGCCCATGTGATAGTATACATAAACTGAAAAATGAAGTATGAAAAAGTAAGGTTATATTTGGTATTTGTAGTGTGAACATAAATATTTTTTTTCCTAAAATAAAAATGGTGCAATATTTGTGATATTTCCTTAAAAGGTTAGTGGTGCAATATTTAAAAAACGAAGAAAGTATTAAGTAAAAATATGTGCAATAAAAATAAGTTTAGTTTAGTAAAATAAGATTAGTTCAGTAAAGATTTGTTCATTTCACTAAAATTTAGTAATTTTATAAATAAATTATAAGGGTTTCTAAAAAACAGAAAAAAGGAAGAGTTATAAGGCTCTTTTGACTACCTCACCTTAAAAAAATAATACTCCATCCGTTTTTTTTATTTGCACCACTTTCCTTTTATGGGTGATTTTTTTAATGCGCAACTTTTACATTTGGTAACTTTATACTATATTTTATTATTTTTCTCTCTTATTTTAACCCCATTCAAATTTTTTTTTATCATTTTTCTTTCTTCCATGGTCTCCATTTAAATAATAAAAATATCTATCATATCTAGGGGTGTACAAAAACTGACCCGGACCTGAAACCGACCTAAACCGAACCTGTTTGGACCAGACTAGTGAATTTAGGTCCAATCTTGGTTCTTAAAAATCTATGATTTCGGGTTTCAAGTTCGGACCTGAAATCGGTAAAGCTACTTTTTTATTTAATAATCCTAAACAGGCCTAAATAAGTCCATAAATAGGTGTACAGGTCCATAAAAAGGTCTAAACAACAAGTTTTTAAACAGGTGCAGCAGTTTTATTTTATTTAAAAAAAAACCAAAATTCAATTAATAGGTCTATTCATATCCAAATCCGGATCATACCTGATTTTTCAGGTATGGACCGGAATCGAACCTGTTTATTCAGGTTTGATCTCCGGTCCTTATATATCAATAATTCAAGTCCCGATTCAATCAGGTCGTGGTCAGATCCGGTCCGGTTTTGGACCAGTGTATAGCCCTAATCATATCTCACATACTTTCTCTTTCATGGTCCGATCCCCATAGCACTTTTAATGTAATAATTGATTCACCCAGTCACAATATTATAGTATTACTTTCCTAAAACTATGTAGACTCCCAAGTGCTGAAAAAAAAAGGAGGGAGTATTAAGTAAATATAATTTCAATTCAGTAAAAATAAGTTCAGTATTGTAAAAATAGTTTTAGGCCCCATTCTCTTCACCTTATTTTTGCTGAACTGAAATAATTTTTATTGAAACAAAATTATATTTGCCGATATTAAATTATTTTTACTAAACTGAAATTATTTTTGCTGAGCTGAAATTATTTTTACTTATTTTCTATTATAATTCTTCTGTAAGAAAACTGAATTTTACTGAACTGAACTTATTTTTACTGAACTGAAATTATTTTTATTGAACTGAACTTAATTTTACTGAATTGAACTTATTTTTACTGCACTGAAATTATTTTTACTTAATATAATTTTTTTAAGGTGAAGAGAACAGGGCCTAATAATATTCAACAAAAAAAAAAAAAATTCAATTCAGTAATATTCAATAATTTTAAAGAAGATATATAAAAGGAAATCAGTACAAATAATTTTATTTCAGCAAAAATAATTTCAGTTCAGTTTAGTAAAAATTATTTCAATTATGCAAATATAACTTCATTCCAGTCAAAATAATTTATATTCAACAAATATAAGGTAAACTGAACGGAGCCTAATAGAAATTCACTAAAAATGATTTCATTTCAGCAAAAATAATTTCAGTTCCATAAAATTAGGCTCTGTTTACTTCACTTTAAACAAATTAATTTTAAATAAAAACAATTTCAATCCGTATAAATAAGTTCAATTTAGTTAAAATGATTTCATTTTAGTTCAATAAAATTTGGTATCTTTAAAGAAAAATTATATAAGTAAAAATAATTAAGTTCAGCAAAAATCATTTCAGTTCAGTAAAATTAATTTCAATTCAGGAAAAATAATTTATGTTCAGCAAAAATAATTTCAAATATGGTGAAATGAACCGGGCCTTAATTTCAATTTAATAAAAGTTTAGCAAAAATAGTTTCAGTTCAGCAAAAATAAGATGAAGCCAACGACACTTTAGATTAAGTCTAATTGACATTGTTAGTAAATCAAGGGGCACACTTGGTGCAAATATTTACAAGAATACCACATAATATGGCAAGTTTGGCATATAAGCTTGATTTATGAGAGTCTCTTCCATTTTTAATAACTCAAATTTAGTAAAAAAAAATTATTATATTACTAGAAACATAAAATTAAGATTTAGTGGGGGCGCGTAGGGTCTGTCTATTTCATTTTATCTATTTGAATTTACTTATCTAAATTTTTTATTTTAACTAATATATTTTTTTGTTTAAGCTTTTTTCATTTTATTATATATCTATCATAATTATTTTTATTTGACTTATTTATTTTGTCATTTTTTGAACTTATCATGTCTAAATTTATTTTGATTCGTGAAATTAGTAGAGCTAATTTTGTTTCTTAAATCGGATAAAATAAGTTTAATTAAGATGAAAAATAATTATTAGAAGTAAAGCTACTCCAAAAAGTGACATAATAGATAATACTTCCTTAGTCTCAGCTAAAAACAAAAAAATAATTATTTAATTAACTCATTCAACAATCCCTTGAATAATGCTTGAATAAATCGTAATTGATGAAGTTAAGATAATTCGATTTTCATAGGTTGGAGAAGGTAACACTAAAAACATTTCCGGGAAGAGCAAAGGTTATGGGAACTATAGTTGGGATTTTAGGTGCAATGGTGCTTACATTTTATAAAGGTGCTGAAATTAAGATAGGGTCACCAAAGGCTCACCTAATGAAAGAGGTAGCTCATGGACCAGTGGTACATGATGCGCGAGAACGTCTAATTGGGTCTGTACTTGCGCTTGGTGGTTGTTGTTCACACTACAAGAAAAAAGATCAAAGAGGGCGATATACATTGATCAAGGAGGGCGATTTTGATTTTGCCTTGTTAGTTTTTATCAAGCAGGGCGAAATTAAGATTGCCCTTTTATTACAGAGCAAAGAGGGCGAATGTTACTTTCGTCTTTGTACTTCAAAGCAAACAGGGCGAATTAATTTTTCGTCCTCTATAATAGAGCAAAGAGGGCGAATTCACAAAATCGTCCTCTATAATAGAGCAAAGAGGGCAAATTCCATTTTCGCCCTCGTTGTTCAATAAAATATAATGTAAACGTTTTTTCTATTTTACAAAACTTAAAAGAAACAAACAGGGCTAATGTTACTTTCGTCTTTGTATTTCAAACAAATAGGGCGAATTCCATTTTCGCCCTCGTTGGTCAATAGCAAAAAGGGCGACTTCCTTTTTTGCCCTCGTTAGTCAATAAATATTTTAATAAAATAAAACAACGGTTTTCTCTATCAAAACAAAAGGACATAAAAAATTAAAAAGTTAAACGTTTTCTCTCTGAACGTTTTCCCCCAAAAATGTATGAACCCTAAATCTTCGTTCAGATTTTTCGCTCTAATTCTTCGACCTAATTCTTTGCTTTAATTTTTCACTCCTAATAGACGTTCAGATTCTTCGCTCGATTCAGTGCTCGAAGTCGGTCAGATTTCGCTCCAAATCATTGCTCGAAGTCGGTCAGATTGCAAGTCGTTCAGGTGTCTCAAAATTTTGGTAAATTTTGGCTTAAAACTATGTGATTAAGCTTTTGATTTGTAAGAATTTGTTGATTCTTGAAATCCTTGCTCTTAATTTGTTGATTTTTTTGTCAATTTGTTGATTTTTTTGTCAATTTGTTCCTGCATGTTAGTATTGCTCTAAATTTGTTGATTTTTTTGTCAATTTGTTGATTTTGCAAGTTATTTGGAGTTGTTATTTATGCTAGTAATGTCAGATAGCTTATGAAGAAACAATATAAAACATAATGATGAAACTGATGAAAAACGAAGAGAATTGCAATTCGAGTAAAGAGGAAAATAACAATAAGAAATAGAAGAAACTGGAGAAGCAAAAATACTGGAGAATCTTCTATAATGTACATAATTATTGACATTATTATAAGTTATATTTATACAATTGATATTTCGGAATATTGAGCTGGAAATTCGGGTCCATGAATATGATGATGATGATGATGATGAGATTATTAAGTTGGGAGTTTAGAATTTGATTCAGATTCCGTGATTGTGGTTGTGGTAGTGCTAGTGTGAATGATTGGTGAATTTTTAAGAACACAATGATGATTGGCGAGCTGAGTAGGTTTGGTACTCTTTACATTTTATACACTGCATTTCATGTCTGTATATACCTATATATGCAACTCTGATTCGTGTGCCTTGTATTCAGAACTAAAAGTAAGTTGATATATGCAATCTTGCTCCTATATATGTGTTTTTCTTTCATAGATCAGCACTACCTTTTTATAGTTGATATTAGCTATAAAATTGTAAGTTGATGATGGACTTTTATCAAGTGCATAAAAAAAGGAAATCAGAATGCTATATTGTTGTTAAAAAAGGAAATCAAAAAGTTTAGAGGATATGTACCTATTATAATTAAATATACACTAGTGATAGTTCATCATGTTAGCAAGTTAATGATAATAATGTTATTTTGGCAGACATTGATACTCGAAGTGATTTTTCTAGCTCATGTGATTTGCTTATGCTTATCATTATGTTAGCATCTTCATCATTCAACCACCCAATTAACATTTAGCATAATAGTGATATAAATCCTATTTTGACACTCATAAGCCTATGCAATTTTTTATAACAGTGTGGTATACTTATATATTGTTTTATGTAATATAGAATGGATAATGATAGAAGTTGGATGCATGTTCAAGGGTTGAAAGGTAGGCTTCAACCAAGTTACCGAAATGGTGTTAAATACTTTCTTGATTTTGCTTTCAAGGACACTAACCCTAATTCTGGGGATAAGAAGAGGTGTCCTTGTTTGAATTGTCGAAATTACTTTGACCATGACCGATCGACAATGCGTGTTCATCTTCTTCGAGTGGGAATAGACCCTGATTACAATCCATGGGTATTCCATGGAGAGGAACAATCCCTTGACATCGGTGAGATGGAGATGTCCGAGGAGGAAGGTGATGAGTTATATGATGAAGATCCTCTTGTATCAGAAGAGATGGCTTCTTTGGTACATGATGCGACAAATGTAGTGCGGGAGGAGCACGATGGGGATGAAGGGGGTGAAGATTGTTCTGAGATTCCCGATAAGTTTTATAAATTGATGAAAGATGCAGAAGAAGAGCTATTTTCGGGTTGTAAAACATTTTCAAGGCTTGAATTCATTGTAACTCTCTTACACCTTAAGGTTAGTGGGGGTTGGAGTGAGAAATCATTTAGTGGGCTTCTAAGTGCATTACAAAAGGCCTTTAATTATGACCCAAACTTTCCAAAAAGCTCTTATGAAGCCAAGAAGTACACAAAAGACCTTGGGTTGAATTATGTGAAGATTCATGCTTGTGTCAATCATTACATACTTTATAGAAAAGAGTATGAAAATGCTGATTCATGCCCTATTTGCGAGGAGTCAAGATGGAAGGAAGGTAGCAGTGAATTTGATGATAGTGTTACCTTCTCGGAATCTCAAGGGGCCTCACAAAGAATGCCTAAGGTACCTCGTATGGTTCTACGCCATTTTCCTTTAGTGCCAAGGCTTCAAAGGCTTTTCATGTCATCGAAAATTGCAAAGCACATGCGATGACATAAAGAGAGGCAACAACTTGATGACAACATATTAAGACACCCATCCGATTCAATGGCATGGAAGAAGCTTGATGAATCATTTCCAGAGTTTTCAATCGATCCACGTAATGTGAGATTAGGTCTTTCGACTGATGGTTTCAATCCCGGTGGACATTTTGGCGCTAATTACAGCATTTGGCCAGTGTTTTTGGTGCCATACAATCTTCCACCATGGATGTGCATGACAAGTCCATACATCATGTTGTCACTCCTAATTCCTGGTCCCAAGTCTCCTGGAATGGATATTGATGTGTTCTTAGAACCATTGATTGATGAACTTCAAGAATTATGGGAAGTTGGGGTGAAAACTTATGATTCACATAGTCGCCAAAACTTTACAATGAAGGCAGCCCTATTGTGGACAATGAGTGATTTTCCTGCTTATGGAAATTTGTGTGGTTGGAGTACTTGTGGTAAACTTGCTTGTCCATCATGTCACATAGATACCTCACACAAGAGATTGAAGCTTGGAAAGAAAGAATTCTTTGATGCTAATCGTAGATTCTTGGATCCCGATCATAGATGGAGAATGGATAGAAAATCATTCAATGGAGAAACAGAAAGACGACCACCTCCTATCCCTTTGTCGGGGGATGAGATAGTAGAAGCCTTTGATGGTGTTCCGAATGTGATATTTGGGAAGAAGAGAAAGAGAACCAAAAGATACTTGTTTGGCCAATGGAAGAAGTTTAGTACCTTCTTTAGACTCCCTTATTGGAGTAAGCTTTTGGTAAGGCATAACTTAGATGTGATGCATATTGAAAAAAATATTTGTGATAGTATCTTAGCAACTGTACTTGATATTCCTAATAAGACAAAGGACACTTTGAACGTACGAAAGGATTTGTTGAAGTTGAACATGCATGAGAAATTGAGACCTATCAAGATAGGTGATAAATATGCCATTCCTAGAGCTCCTTATCAATTGACATTGCTTGAGAGGCGTAGAGTATCGGAGTGG
This sequence comes from Chenopodium album, assembly GCF_948465745.1. Lineage (NCBI taxonomy): Eukaryota > Viridiplantae > Streptophyta > Magnoliopsida > Caryophyllales > Amaranthaceae > Chenopodium > Chenopodium album. The sequence goes on along the minus strand of NC_137836.1, from coordinate 57,857,436 downwards.
TTGTCTAAGGTTAAAGTGCCAGATGGTTACTCTTCTAACATAGCTCGATGTGCAAGTGTAGAAGATGGAAAAATCTCGAACATGAAGAGCCATGATTGTCATGTTTTTATGCAAGATTTGCTTACACCGGCATTTCAAGGCATTTTGCCTAAGCAAGTGTTAGAACCTTTGGTTGAGCTAAGCTTGTTTTTTAAGCAATTGTGCTCCAAAACTCTAAAAATTGATGTGTTGGAGCGATTGGAAAAGAGTATTGCAATAACTCTTTGTAAGCTTTAAAAGGTGTTTATTCCATCGTTCTTTGATATTATGGTTCACCTCCCAATCCACTTGGCTACTGAGGCCAAGCTTGCTGGGCCAGTGCAATATCGTTGGCAATATCGATTTGAAAGGTAATCTTGTAGCTCATCTACATTAATATGTGATTGTTTAATTTGTGGCATCATTTAATAAGGTTTTTTCTCGTAGGGAAATGTACACCATGAAGCCGCCTACTGCAACGAACAAAGCTCAACTAGAAGGCTCTATAGCTAATGCCCGTATAATGGAAGAATGTCTTACCTTCGTTTCTAGATATTTAAGTGGTGTCGAGAAAAAATTCAATCGCATGAGTAGAAATGACTTGGATAAGAATTATCATTCTCCATTGTTTAAACTATCCGTTTTTCAAAACAAGGGAAATCCATTAGGTAGAAGAACATTCAAGCAATTGAGCATCTTAGATTGGGAGCAAGCTCAATTATATGTTCTTATGAATTGTCCAGAAGTACAACCATTTGTGGAGTAAGGCATCTATATCTTTTTATTCTTTTAATCATTAATTCATCATTATGTGAAATACCACTAACACGTATATGATGAACAGAGAGTATGCCTCTATTGGTGGGCCAAAACCAAGTGTAGTGGATTGGTTTCAATCACGAGTAAGTGTTATGTCTTTATGTTAAGGTTAAGATTAAGGTTATGATTTGTATGTGTTAATGCTAATTCGATCTCTCCAAAATGACTTATTTTCATAGATATGGAATCTTCATATGGAAGGAGATCCAAGAGTAACAACTGAGTTACTATCATTGTCACGAGGCCCGAGTAAAAGTGTTAGAAGCTATCAAGGATATTATGTAAATGGGCATCGTTTCCACACATAAAAACGTCAAAGAAGGCGAAAGACACAAAATAGTGGAGTAATTGTTAAAGGAGATGAAGAGAGTGGAGAAAGAGACTTTTTTGGGGTTTTAAAAGAAGTCATAGAATTGGAGTATGATGTTCCAAATGGTGGGGATAAGGAACCAATCGTGGTGTTGTTTAGATGTGTTTGGTTCGATATTTATAGGGAGGGGCGAGGGATAAAAAGGGACAAGTTTGGCACTATTAGTGTCAACACCAAAAGGTTTTTACAAACCAATGAGCCATTTGCTATGGCATCCCAAGTTGGACAAGTCTATTACGTGAGGGCACACAATGAGCCAAATTGGAGAATCGTTATTAAGACAATTCCTCGTAACTTCTACAATTTTCCAATTGTTGATGATATTGGTTGTGATGATGAGAATGATGATATTGAATTAGGAATACCTAACTCAATAGTGAATGATGTAGATGATGAGATTTTACCAAGAAATGATGTCCCTCCTATGTTAGTGAACTCAATTGATTTTGAGTCAAAGGAGAATGAGATTTTGGGAGAAGAAGAAGAAGAAGAAGAAGAAGAAGAAGAAGAAGAAGAATAAAAATTCGAAGAAGAAGAAGAAGAGTATGATGATGATGATGAAGATGATCTAGTTTTCATGGAAAATATTCCGTTGCAAAATGTCAGGAAATGATGTGGATAAGAGCATAATAAGAATATCAAAAGTAGAAAGGATAAGAGTATCTTTTTACAGAACAAGTGTATGAGAGGAATCAAAACCTTTTATTACTTTTTGGCTTTGGATTATAAAGGTTAAATCACTTTGGCTCATAAATAATGTGTGTTGTGGTAGTATTATGAAGTAGCAAATGTTGGTCTATTACATCATAATGTAATCAGATTAGGATTTAGTATATGAATTAGTGTCTTTTACATCTATTTATAACTTCGATGCATTATATTGTTTTGAGCTCAGAATAATTCTGCAACTAGTCTACTGATTGAAAACTTCCTGCATATAAAATGGTCATATGATCAATATAAGATCAAACAGGACTTTTACTGTCAGATGATTTCATGAAGAACAATATCTTTTAACACATGCAGTTTTATCACTTTGGCATGGTCCTTCACTCCTTCATGATTTATATTGGGTCGTAAACTCGTAATCGCTGTCATTGCTATTAAAAGGTTCATATCACTAAATTTGAATATTTTTGTAGTCAAAGTACGAATTGGGTGAAGGTTCACACATCCGCAAAGCAATAAGGATTCAATGCTCAACCCTTTATAGGCATTGGAGAGAAAGGTTGAAGGCCGACTATTTTTCAAATCGCAAATCTTTATTAGAGGCGGAGCATGCTTGCCCACCTTCAATAAAACTTGAACAATGGAAGTGGCTTGTTTATAACTATTGGAGCTCTCCTAAACAAAAGGTAAGTTATGGGAATGCTCTTGTAATCAGAATTCTGCAAAGAAGATTGTTTTCTTCCCCTTTACTAATCCTATATGTTGTTTTGTAATCTGTAGGAAAGGAGCGAGAAGAATCGGGCAAATGCTCTTGCAAAGAAGATCAAGTCGGCATGTGGTGCGAAATCAACAGCTCGCATAATTTATGAATTGGTGAGTATAAGTTATTGTTAATGTCTGTCTCTGTCTCTGTCTTAGCTGAATCTGTTCACTGTCTTAGCTGAATCTGTTCTTTGTCTTGGCTGAATCTGTTCTCTGTCTTGGCTGAATTTGTCTCTGTCTTAGCTGCTGTGACTCTGAAACTCTGCTGACTGTATTCTCCTTGATCTTCTAACAACAAAATCAGTTTCAGATTGTATCAGAAAACAAAAATTAACAAGTGTATGTATATGATTTGATAGGAACTTGAGGCACAAGCTTGTGAAAATGAGAATGAGGTCACCGAAATTAATGGTTCTAGTTCAAACGTCACCTCATCCCAAGCTAAAGATGATCCCATGTATTTAAAGTTATGGGAGAAGTCAAAGAGGTATATTGAATATTTGTCTAATGCACGAACACTTTATTTTTCTTTATACTAAAATTCTGGCTTTGTTTTATCTTGTAAGGCATAAAAATGGGAAGTTTGACGATGAGGCTGAGGAGAAGTTCAAGGAATTAAAGGAGTTGCATGAGAAGGAAATTGGTGAAAAGGGGGTTGATAATCTTACTCTTGAAGAAGCTTATGTGAAGGTTCTTGGACATCGTTCAGGTTATGCCCGAGGTTTAGGCAAAGGGCACCCGGTGTCATCTAAAGATGGAAAGATAGGAAGAGCTGAGCTGGAACAAAATGTTGAAAAACTACAAAATGAAAATAATATTATGCGAGCTGAATTGGAAGCGTCTAAGAAGAAACAAGAAGACCTAGAACAAAAGCTTCGGTTAATCATGGAGAAGATTGGCCTTGATGCTTGATAGAGGTAATATTTTATACAAAGTATCTTTTTCTACTTTGATATTTTTGGCCAGCCATGGTTAACTGTCAAAGTATGTTGTATGTGGAGTAAATCACTACTTCTATTAATACTTTATAGAGAATTTTTCCCATTTTACTGACTGCCATCTAAATATTTTATTATGATATGTACGTTGCTTTCTGCCAATTTTGCTGAGCTACTCCAAGTTGGATTAATCGTAATGTTTTGACTTGTTTTTTTTCTGAATTTTCATTGAGTTTGGGCATAGGGTTTTTATAACTGATACACTGATTTAGTCTATGCATATGTAACTTCTGTGACTATTTATGCGTTTGTTCTCAATTTTTTTTTAAATCATGAAATGTGAAAGTAAATCACCAGGGGATAATTTTAATTCAGGATTGGATTCTGCTAAAATCGTTAAGCTCCACTTGTATTTTGCTTCCTTTGGTCTTGGGAGTATGTAACTCTCAATCATCTCTAATGTGCCTAAATGTCAGTCCTTAATGTTTTCTGGCATCTGATGGTTTGCAGCTTATATTTGTCTATTGATATTTTATCACAGCTGCAAAACTTAATTGATTAAACTTGTCCAATATGTGACATTTATTGCAATGTTGTGTGATGATAACTACATTTGTGTTGTTCCTGATGTTCCATATGTATGATTCTTCATGCATGCCTGTTCATAATTCCATTTGTATTATCTGAGTTCACAAAGTCATAACTAATCCTTAATTTTATTGATCCTTCAAATCTGTCCTTGATTCTCAGGCCTAATTCAAGGGTTATTAGACTAATAGAGCGCATGGGGTCTGAGCCTAATTTAAAACAAAAGCGTATTCTCTGTATGAATAAAGTTGATTTAATTGAAAAGAAGAAGGATTTGCTGAAGGTTTCATTTATTCATCATCAAGTTCCTACATTCCTACTAATATATTCTTTTCTGTCATGTTTGCAGGTAGGGGATCAAGTCAGTGTGCTGATGTTTTGGGGATGGAGGACACCAAAGGCTGGTTGCATTTCTTGGAAAAATGATCAGATGGAAAAAGGGGATGCTTGAAGATGCAAAAGATGTCCTAGAATTATTAAATAATTGCTATTTAGGAAAACTTGGTTAATACTTTTGTATATATAATGACAAAATTAGAATATATAATGAAAAAATTAGAATTTATATTAACTAAATGTCCTAGAATTATTAAATACTTTTGTTAATACTCTTAGAATTATTTTTTTTAAAAACTAAAAATTGAACAAAGAGGGCGACTTTGGTTTTGCCCTTTAAAATTTGATCAAACAGGGCGAAGTTTGAGCAAGGAGGGCAATATTGATTGACTTGTTTGAGTTGTTTTCAGAGGGCAAATAAACATTTCGTCTTGCTTGATTCAATCAAAGAGGGCGAAAATTTTGCCCTATTTGATATTGATCAAAGAGGGCGAAATTTTTTGCCTTCTTTGATATTTAACAAAGAGGGCGAAACATTTGTATGTCCTTTGAAGCTAATAGGACGAAGCTAATAGGGCGACCTGGGGGCGATTTCAAAATCGCCCTCTTTGCCTAATAGGGCGAAATTTGAACCTAAGAGGGCGATTTTAATTGCCCTCTTTGATATAATATCTTGTAGTGTCATATGCTTCTTGGTTGATTGTGCAGGTAATCATTATTTAGAGAAAGTTCTAATACATCACCGTTAGACACAAGCAAAATTGCATAACCTTTTATAGTACTGAAAGTCCTAATAGTACTACTAAAATGTTTTTTTTTTAAGTATTACTAAGAGTGTCTTTTTTACTACTGGAAACATATATAGTATTAATGAGATTGTTTAGCAGTACTATATTACCTCTCAGTACTACTCTCAAAATGTTATTATTTACAAAATTGTCATTATTATGTATTTGTTTGTGTCTAACAATGGTATATTATAGGACACCCTCCATTATTCAACCTTTTTCACTTTTATGTTTTATTTTGTTCTGAACAAACTTTGTTTTGATCCTAAAAAAAAAAAAAAAAAAAAAAAAGCATTTCGGCTAAGATATGAAAATAAAATTAGTATTAGAAACTTAAATTTTATAAATGCATGTATTTTGTAGCATTATTTCTTAATAGTATTTAAAACATTAATTTGCCATAATTTGGGGTTGTGATAGGCGAAGATGAGTATCAACTATCCAAGTCCTTATTCGTGCACAGCTTTGATGAGTATAATGGGATCAATTCAATCTGTCGTGTTCGCGTTTTGTATGGATCGAGACTTGAAATCATGGAAGCTGGGTTGGAACATTCGACTTCTCACTGTTTCCTACTCCGTAAGTTTGTTATTACTCATTCATTTAAATACTGCGTATAACATTAGTGTTAGATTTTGTGAAACTCCTCATATTGGAGTGATTCCATTGATCAAATATATATAGGTAAGGTAACCCAAAAATACACAAGGCGTGGAATGAGGTGCTAATTTGTGAGGAATAGTAGCAGACAAGTTTGGAAAGCAAAGACACCCAAAAATCCGAAGGTGACTATAGGACGGTATTACCCCAAGAAGTGCTTGAGCTGGATTGATTTGATTGACAGTTTTATTTGGCAAGATGTTAAGCAAATATGTTGCGGTTTTGAGAGTGAAATACCACATATTTGTAGGAAGGGAAGCATGAAATAGAAGAGTACGTTTAACATTGTTAATCGTACTTATCATTCTTTCGGCTTTGCCATTTTGTGAGGATGTTTGAGGACATGAAAAGCCAAAAACCAATCCATTTTTGACACATAAAGTTTTGAACGGGTCATTATCAAATTTGCGACCATGGTCGCTTTGAAAAGACTTAATAGGACGTTCAAATTGAGTGAGAACATATTGTCTAAAATTAAGAAAGGTTTGAAAACACTTGAGACTTGTAAGCAAGGGGGATAGTCCACACATAATGAGTGAAATCATCCAAAAGCACTAAATAATATTTGTGACCTTTGTTGCTACGAATAGGATAAGTTCACAAATTGGCATGAATAATCTCAAAAGCAGAATAAGTATTTCTTTTAGAATGATGAAAAGGCAAGCAAATATATTTTCCCAATTGACAACCAACACAAGTACTGGAGTCAAGCTTCTTATTACAATCAATCAAATTACTAGTTCTTAAAAAATTAAAAGTGGGTGCCCCGGGATGTCCTAGACGGTTGTGCCATGTAGATGGAGACAAGGATGTGAGAGAGGTGGCTAGACAAGCTGACGGAGTACTAGATAAAGGTCCCCGGTACTATTGCATTTGGTTATTATTTTCCTCGTTCGAAGATCCTTCACAGAAAAACCACAAGGATCAAATTCTATAGACATAGAACTATCATTAGTAAATTTTCGAACAGAAATTAATTTTTCGAGGATTTGAGGAGCTTAATAGACATCACGTAAAGTGAGAGATTTATTAGCAATAGTAGAATGACCGTAACCCGTTATTGGAATGAGTTGACCGTTACCCACTTGAATATAATTATTAGTGCTTAAATAGAAAATGGGTAAGAGACTACCTACTTGATTTGTCATGTGCGATGTGGCACCAGAGTCCATGTACCAAGACGGATAATAGTTTGGGAAGCTCATAGTCGCAAAAGCATTGCCTAGTTCAATTGGGGTCATCAAAGAACCGTACTTTGAACCTTGGGCTTCATATTGGGGCTGCCATTGCGGGGGGCCTGACTAGTAAGCTTACGGCCTCTTCTAGGTCTGCTGTTGCTACGGAGTGGATAGCCTTGGGGCTGCCCACTATTGTGGATGCGGGTAGGGGGCATATCCCCATTGAGGGGCCTGCTGGCCCGTTCTGCTAGGCCACTACTGCTGCTGGGCATCCCCCACAATGGTGCACCCTCCTGCTGCTGTTGAGGGGGCTGATGTTGTTGTGCTTGGCCACGGCCACGACCAAGACCGTACCCTTGCCCCGGCCACGACTCTTACCATAGCCCCGACCACCAGTGTTGCTACCTTTGCCGGTGGACTGCTGCTGTTGTGTATGTTGGTGTGGAGGTGGTGTTGGTGGAGGTCAAATTGCTTGATTGAGCCACAAACAAAGTCACGAACGCTGTTGTATCATTGGCACGTCTTGACTCCTCGAGTAAAAGACGGGACCGAGCAGTTTCAAACGATGACAAAGTGTCCATCTGTTGTATCATGGCAGCAACAGTGTCGAAATCAGTATTTACGAGACCCGAAACCATTTGAATCACCATATTTTGCACCGACACCGGTTGATCAACATTGGCTAATTGATCTTTTATGTTCTTCAATTCACGACAGTATGAAGAAATATCAAGAAAATTTGAGAGATGCAAAGCATTAAATTGATTTTCAAGATACACTTCCCTAGTTGTTTTATTATCCTGGAAAATCGCTTTGATCTTGTCCCATTGAGTTTGTGTCATATCCCCTTTGCACAAAACCGTGTCAAGCAAATCAGGGGAGATTGTGCCATAGATACAATTGTTTACAACCAAATCAAGTCTTTTCCACAAAGCATTCGACAAATCCGTAGGCTTAGGAGTTTTTGGGTCAATATGGTCTACCTAGAACGTTGTCCGTATGAGCATGACATTCAAAGAGTTCAACCCAATTTGAGTAATGTACTTTTTCACGATCAAGAATTTAGGGATAACATTCTTGATGTTGTTAACTCCAAAAGCAAGGTGATAGTCAGAAGAGGATGGTGTGTCAGTGTCCTTGGTTACGGTGGCCGGCTAGTGGTAGAGACGGTTGGTAGGGGTGGCAGCTAGGGCTTGAAGGAAATAAAAGAAGAAATAAATTAATGCAGAAGCTAGGTTGGATCAAAACCTTGGCTGTGATACCATGTTAGATTTTGTGAAACTTCTAATATTGGAATAATTCCATTGATCAAATATATATAGGGTTACAAGAGTAAGTCCTAAACATGTTAGGATACCTCACAAGATAATTTTATAATATTAACAAACTATATCCTTCTATATAGAATAATATCGAGAATATTTATCATATTCTATCAATTAGATTTAGTCTTCATGAAGTTAGGAATTAGGGCACGCCGTCTCGTGCTTGATGTCGTTATTCAGTTTAATTTCAGTTCAGTTTAGTTCAACTCAACTCCAATCACTTCACTTTAGTTAAGTTCAGTTATTAATTTTCTTCTCTCATAAACAATTCATTTCAGTTCAGCCCCAATCAGTTGAATTGAGTTGAGTTCAATTTATTTTAGTTGAATTGTTTTCAATAAAATAGAAAAGGCCCTTGGTGGCTACATTTTTTTTTTTGGCTTTTAAACCATTGTTGGTTTTGTTTTAACCTACATACAGAGGAAATTCCATTGTTATTAATTAAGAATGCAACATTAATCTCTTCAGTAAATTTCTACATTTTGTTTTTTTTATTTCCAACATTATTAATGTAGAGTATATGTTATAAAAGTAAGATTAAGAAAACCCTTGATTTCTATTATATAAGCTAAGGGAGAAGAGAGTGATGTTCCTCTGAAAAGACTTAAATACCCTTACTCTCTTTTTTCTTGATTTATTAAAAAAAAGTCTAGTTTTACTTTTTTTTTTTTTTTTTTGGAGACACTAGTATTACTCTATTAAAGGGGCTAGGTAAATGGTATTTACCAAGTCCTTTTGGTGATCATTATATTGACAACTAGTTAATACCCGAGCTAGATTTTTCAATTAATACATAACTGGATTATTTTTATGCATAACATAATTTTTCAATTACTACATAACTGGATTATTTTTATGCATAGTATATGAAAAATAAATTCAGTATGCTGATTTACTTAGTCGATCAATATTGGAATTATCAATATGTAACAAACTCTATTTTTTTTATTTAGTCTAATTGAATATAGCATTGTGTATGTTGAAATTGAAATTTTCAATCTTATTTTTTTACCCTGATAAAGTTAAATTTTAGTTATTGATTGCTTTTAAATATTAAGCTTTAAAAGTAACTTGAAATTATTTAATTTTCAATGAAAAAAATGACAAAAAAAAAAACTATGCTTTCGGCAGGAAATTTTATTATGTGGTGTTGACATGTGTAATCTAATAATTTTTTATTGAGATCACTTTAGTATAGTACTAGACTAGATTAGGCTCGTGTGATGTGCGATTTTAACATTATTTTATTTTAACTATATTTTTTACCTTATTTGTGTGTAATGTGTACATAGTACAAATAATTTAAGCAAAATCTAATAAATTGAGAAATTAATAAAGGGTGGAAACCCCAATTCATATAATATGTACAAAATATACGGAGCAGCAGAAAAAGATATTGTTTATAAGAAAATGAAATAGTCCGACCTTCCTTTTATTTCTATAATGAAAATTGAATAATTAGTCAAATTAAATATAAAATATGTTAGGAAAATATAGAATTGATTTACCATTTTTCAAATTTTTATTTATGTTGAAAAAAAAAATGATGTCATTATTAGTTTTGGAGGAAATTTTTTGTATGAGAGGTTGACATGTGAAAAGTAATGACATCAGCAGTAATTACTTTATTTATATATATATATGTTGAGATCCAATGAGAAGGATCTTATAATGAGAAGAATGAGAAGGATGAAATGTGCATTTATTTTAAACTAAATGTGCATATATTTTCCACTAAATGTGCGTATTTGACTTTGAACCTGATACTTTTTTTTGCAATTTCTGGAAAAACGAGAACTTATGCACATTATGTGCAAAAAATATGCACATTCAATTTCGGTCAAATTTTTTTTTTGCACATTATATTAAAAAAAGATGCACATTCAGTGAAAATTTTATGCACATAAAATCCTTCTCATCCTTCTCATTTAAGAAACTTCTCATTTGACCCTATATATATATATATATATATATATATATATATATATATATATATATATATATGTTTGTGTGTGTGTGTGTAAATGATGATTAAGTGATTCTTCACGTTATTGCAGGGTATTGTTGCTTCTGGTGTAATGGTGACATTAACCGCTTGGTGTATTCGTCTTAAAGGACCATTGTTCGTGTCCATATTTAACTCTTTAACAGTCGTTCTAGTCGCATTTGCAGGATATCTCTTACTGGATGAAAAGTTATACTTTGGAAGGTACATTTTCAAATCTTTTTCCCTTTAAGATATATATACCAAGATAGAGCCCCAGTTTATCTAGCGATAAATAAAAATCGTTTATCTACTGACATTTTCATAAATAAATCAACAAAACATCTCAGTTAGCATGCCATTTTCGTAAATAAATCAACATTTTCTTAATCTCTATTATTTTTATGAGATAACAACATATAAGTGGTGTACTTGTACCAGTGTACTAGGAGCAATATTAATTGTGATCGGGTTATATGGGGTAGTGTGGGGTAAAGGGAAGGAGATAAAGAAGATAACAAAGCTGATGCCTTCAATGAGTTGCAAAGATTCAAATGAAGATATCGAAATTATTACATCTTCAGTACTTGACAAGGGAAGCAACGCTAATAAGGATATTGTTATGAACAATGCTTCAACAAGGCCAAATTTTGCAACAAAGGAAGATGATAATCACTCATTTCAAAGCGACAATATTGACGTTGATGCTCAATGATGTGAATCCAAAAATATTGTATGATTATCATGAAAATCGGTATGTTAATCATCTATTACTCCATGCTACAAGCTGTAATGCAGGTTTAGTAGTCATAATCGTAGCTAGTTATTTTACAATTTAGAATCTTGTATTGCAATATGAGTTTTTGATGCAAGACGCAACTCCATTCTCTTTTCCTTGTGTTGTTAAATTGATTGTTGATTTTATGAAAATTGCGTATGAAGGAGAAGAATTATAAGATCGAAGATCTCATAATAATAGTTGCAACGTGGTCTAGTGTCCATTGTCTAAGAAGAAAACATGCCACTGCCAACACAAGATATTAATAATAAAAATTTTAGTACGTTCACTCTCACAATGACCTTCACTATACTTAATTCTCATTGGTGGATTTTGATTTAATTTTTAACCTTGGTCAAACCTTAATTTTGGTATTTTCCTTTTTTAATTCATTTTCTTTTTTTCCAAAATTCAATTAATTAATTTCTGAAATTGTTATTTTAATTTTCGAAATTATTTTATCTAAATCTAATTTTAATAAAATCCAAAATTAAGAACTGTCACGGTCCGGGAGTTTGGACCCCAAAACGTGCGGCGCGCTCTAGCCTTTTGGCGGCAAGAACGCTAGCCTTGAGCGGAAGAGGTGCTCGTGAGCACAAGGCAACACAAGCAGACAATTAAATCAAAGGAGTACTTGCGTATATTTGGGCAACGGAGTGTGGGTGGTCGGGGCTTGTGACGGTCGATAATTCAAGGCGGGCACAAGCAGGTCCGAACCACGAGTTCTTAGTGCATCAAGTTGGTTTGGAGGGGAGCTATTATGCAAGTAAGACACAATATCTATAAAGGTCTAACAACAAACAAACATAAGAGCAAAGCAACACTAGGTAGAAGGAAGATGAAAAATAAAAAATAAAAATCGAAAATTTGTTCTTCATAATTCATCGATGTTCTTCAAAAATTTTCATCAAATAATGAAATCAACCACGATTTTATGTTCCATGTACCTAACTTTTAATTGCGCATCAATGGAGACCGAAAAAATATTCCATATTTACACAAACATTGCGCATTGCTATGATATACATAATCGGTTTCTTTCATCATGTGGGTTGGTTATTAATCTTTGATTAATGGAATTAAAGGGATGCGATAACGACATTTTTTTATAATCGAATTCAAAAATTATGAGTTTTTGCTAGGATTTTTTGACTTTTACCACCAAAAAAATTCACGAAATTGTTTTTTACTACCAAAGTTTTAAAAAGTTGTATTTTACCACCAAAAAAATTCTAAAAATTGATTTTTTACCAACTACCGTCAAGAAAACTGTTAAATTTAACGGTTTAAAGAAAAACTCTTCGATTTTCGTGCGCAAAACATGTTGTTCATAGGTTTAGGGGGGCATTTTGGCCCTATGAGTTTAATTTGTAGTCAGAATTGACAAAAAAATGATCGAAAATGCCTCGTTTTGTGTGTTTCATGCAAACCGAGGTGTTTTTAAACACACAAAAAGAAGCATTTTCGATCATTTTTTGTCGATTCCGACCTCAAATTGGACCCAAAGGAACAAAATGCCCCCCAAAACCCCTAAATATGATGTGTTTAGCACAACAATTGAAGAATTTAAAATATTCTATTAGGTTTTTTACGGCAGGTGGTAAAAAACAATTTTTAATTATTTTTTGTGGTAAAATAAAACTTTTAAAATTTTTGGTAGTAAAAACAATTTTGCGATTTATTTTGGTGGTAAAAGTCAAAAAATCCTTTTTGCTATTATGGATTCATCATTCAAATCTGACAAGAAACCATTTCATTTTTTTTCCCGTAACCCCATTTGATCCAAAAAAACCGCATATGGATTTTAAATATTGTTTGTGTATGCGGTATTTACCCAAACAATTATAGGACATTACCTTTTGCAAAACAAGTTTATTAATATATAGGAAATTTTTTCAACAACTACTAATTATAGCCTCGGTTTTGAAAACAACTACCTTTTAATTTTTTTGTTTTTTAAAAACAACTTCCACAAAATTTTAAAAGTTAGAGTAGCACTACCACATTAGTATTTCCGGCTAGAATCTCTAGTGAGGGGGGCCCACATTTTACCTTTCCCTCCAATATGACCATCTGCAATTACCTTATTACCCCTCATTTAATCCGGACCCAACTACCTCCCCTTCTCTTCATTAATTTCCCGCTTAACTCTCTCTTTCATCTCCATCTTCATTTACCTCCTCTAATGTTCACAGAGAATATTCTCCATTTCTCACCTCACACTATAAGCTAGCTTAGGTCATTGAATTTGACCTAATTTTTGTCACATTTTCTTTCTCTTTTGCCGTGGTCCAAAGTCTCCACCCAAAAGAGCTGATTTAGGAGTTGTCGTTTCTACTTTGGGAAAGAGCTGGAGCTTTAATGGAGAAGGGGAAGATGGTGACAGGTGGTAAAGGACACATTCCACTTAAAATCAGGTACATTATGTAATTATAACTCAAATCTATAGGCTTTTGTTCCACCTAGACCAGCAGCCCCAATTGTATATAACCCCACCAAAAAGTCACCTCCTACCCATTAAAAAGGAGAGTGTTAAGATAAGTAGAAGTTGTAGGTTATCTCCAGTCAAAGAAAGTGGTTCTAATGTGGATATAGAGGATTTGGTTGTCAGAAAAGAGGAGTTTGAAGAGCACATGGCTTCACTTGCTAGACAGGGCCCATTACTGCCTCTAACATCCACCAAAACTACCAGGGCATCTAACCCTCTTTTACAGTGCATTGCTTATTCTCCTAAACCCATAGCATCTCAAAGTAAACCTTTACCAATCCCTGAACCCAATCTATCATCTCAAAACATCAACTTTCCCTCTAAAAACCCTAAAACTACATCTGTATCCCATCTAAGTAAAGGAACACCCAGAAGAAGAGTGTTGCTGTGAAAAATAAGAAGAAGAAAGCAGGGAAGGGAGTACAGGAGGGGAAGAAAGAGCAAGGCAACAAGAAAGCAAAGAGGGTTCTAGAGTTAGGATGTGGCTCTGATTATAGTGAGGAAGGGCAGTGGTCAAGTGATTCAGAGTTGTCTGACCTTGATGTTGATTTTGATCTATGTGAGGAAGATGATGGTAAATAACATGGAGAGGAAGAAATACTTGTAAGGGTTTCAACTAGGGCAAATGGAGAGGGTACATCTCAACCCACACCACAAGATGACAATGTAACACAAGAAAGCAAAGGTAAAGTAGACAGTGTGCCACAAGAAAATGTGCTCATTGGTGATGTGCAATAGTTAAGTATGATTCGGAGGAGCTGAGAAGCTTACATGAATCTGATGATGAGGTAGACCCATACCCCAACTTCAACCCCGAGGTAGCTTTTAATAGTAAAATTAACTTCACAATTGGTTTGAAATTTCCAAATGTTTATGCAGTTAGAAATGAAATTAGGAATCATAGCATTGAGAATAATTATGATTATTATTTGTTGCATAACAGTAGCAAAAGAGTGATTGCATATTGTAGGAATAAGTGTTACTGTCCATGGGATAAAAACATGGGAATTAAAGGAGTGTAAGTGTCATGATGAAAATAAGTGTAATTTTAGGATATATTTAAGACAATTGAAAGGTGAATCAACTCTTCAAGTGAAAACAATAAATCTGAAACATACTTGTGGGTTTTTTCATTCAAATTCAAAAGTGAACTCAGAGTGGCTTGCATTGAAATACTTGGATGATTAGAGATCAGATCCCACATGGAAGTTGGTTAGATTTAGGGATAGGGTGTACAAAGATTTGGGCATACATATCAGGTATTACAAGGCTTGGTATGCTACGACTAGAGCGAAATTGATATTGTATGGAGATGCATCAAAAGAGTATGCTAGGATATTTAACTATAGGTATGCAATCTTGAAATACAACCCTGGTTCAAGTGTCATAGTTGTCATTGAAGGAATTGTGAGACCTCCCCCTTATTTTCAAAGAATTTATGTTTGCTTGGAAGCTTGTAAAGTGGGATTTAAAAGGGGTTGTAGGCCATGGCTTGGTGTTGATGACTGCCACCTGAAGGGTGCTTTTCCAGGCCATATTCTGATTGCAGTAAGGATGGGAATAATAATATATTTGTAGTTTCCTGGGCCATTGTGGAGGTTGAAAACAAGGATAGTTGGACTTGGTTTTTAGAATTGCTGTTGAAGGATACTGGCTTTGAAGACGGCCTTGGAGTCATACTAATGTCATACATGCAAAAGGTAACACTTGTAATGTTTTTATTTTTTCATTCTATATGTACCTAATGAACTTTATACTGACATTGAACTACATACAAGGCCTGATTGAAGCTAGTGCATTGGTGGCTTCAAAAGCAGAAGTGAGGTTTTGTGCCAGACACATCTGGGCTAATTTTAAGCTCAAATTCCATGGTGATACATTCAAGGAGCTATTTGGTAGGCAGCCAGGTCAGCAAACAAGGTAAAGGATTGGTTTTGTGAATTTCTAAAATTGTCTTGTTCCATGATAAGTATTGTATGTGCTGTTAAGTGGGATTTAACTTTGTAATTGTTTGGGTCAGGCTGATTTTGATGCTCAATTGGAATGCATAAGACTGTTAGATCAGGATGCATTCAACTACTTACATGTTATCCCACCACAACATTGGGCAAAGCATGCTTTCAGCACTTTCAGTAAGTCTAACATGCACTAGGTGAAAAACTAAGATTGGCACCGCCCTAAAGCCACCGGTTTTTCAAAACCGATGGGGAAAATAGGGAGAAAAATAGGCGGGATTTTGAGGGGTGGTTTTTGCCACTGGTTCAAACCAAACCGGGTGGAAAAACCATTATTCCCACCGGTTTGAACCAAACCGGTGGCCTTTAATTAAAAAAAAAAAACAATATCTAAACCCCCTAACCCTACCATACGTACCCAGTAACCCAGCTTCTTCATTCACGAATAATTCACTCCTCTCTCCTCTCCATCTCTCAATCTTTCAATCTCTTGCTCTCTCCTCTCCTTCTCATCTCACCACCGCCACCACCATAACCGCCGTCGTCTCTCCTTCTCTCTCCTCTCCTTTCCCTCGTCTCTCCTTCTCTCTCCTCTCCCTTGTCTCTCCTTCTCTCTCCTCTCCCTCGACTCGTCTCACCATCACCACTAATAACCACCGCCGCCACCAAGTCCAAACAACAACGACACCCTCACTTAGTGCGTGCATGTTTCTGGGTTTAATTATTTGAAGTTAGGGTTTCTGGGTTTAATTATTTTTGTTAAATGTCTTGATTTGTTTGGGTTTGATGGTTGTAATATTGTTTGGGTTTGATGGGTTTAATTGATTTTGGAATTTTTTGGGGTGATTTTGAAAATTTTTGCGTTTAATTTATGGGTTTAATCGATTTTAATTCGATTTTTTAAATTTTAATCTATTTTGGGATTTTCTGGGGTGATTTTAATCTCTTTGAAGTCAATTTTTTTTATTTTAATTGATTTGATTTCGATTTAAATTTTGGGTTTTTTTTTACTAGTTCTTGGTCATCAATTTCTGGGTTTAATCGATTTTGATTCGATTTTTTTATTTTAATCTATTTTGGGTTTTTTTGGGGTGATTTTAATCGATTTGAAGTTCATTTTTTTTTTAATCGATTTGATTTTAATTTAAATTCTGGTTTTTTTAACGAGTTCTTGGTCATCAATTTCTGGTTTTTTTTCTGGGTTTTTAACTAATTTGTGGGTTTTTTTTTCCAAGTTTGATTTTATTCGATTAAAGGGTACATGCAGATCGTTCTTGTTTTGTTTTTTTACAGTTTATTTATTTTAATATATTTATTTTTTTGTTTTAATTGGTGCAGGTATATTGATTTAAATCTTAAATCGAAGAAACAAGAGCCCTTTCCCTAAATAATGTCGGGAAATTATCTAATTTCCAAATTACAGCTAGTCTTTTTTTAATTCCCACCATACCGTCCACGTCACCGGTTCAGTGGGAATTTTTTTTTAAAAACGGGTTTATTAGAAAACCGCTACTTCAAGTAGCGGTGTGCTACTGAAAACCGCTACTTCAAGTAGCGGTTTCTATATTACTAATTACTGATTTACAGATATTTTGTTTTTAAAGAAAAACTTACAAAACAAACCCATAAACCGCTACTTGAAGTACCGGTTTTAATATCATAAACCGCTACTTCAAGTAGCGGTGTTTTGAGGAAAACCGCTACTTGAAGTAGCGGTTTACAAAATTAAAACCGCTACTTGAAGTAGCGGTTTGTTGCTGGACCGAGAAAAAAAAATCGATTTGTTTTCCTTAGCTGACGTGGACGGTATAATGGGAATTAAAAAAAGAGTAGCTGTAATTTGGGAATTAGATAATTTCCCAACATTATTTAGGGAAAGGGCTCAAGAAACAAGCCAAAGAATCAAGATGCAAGAATTTTGATTTTGATGTTGTAATTTTATTTTTATTTTTTTTTATTTATATTGTACATTTTTTTTTAATTTATATGTTGTAAATGTTCGTTTTTTTTTTGTAGGAAATACTTGATCGATTTTATTGATCTATATTGTAATTTTTTTATTTTATATTATAAATTTTTGATTATATTTATCGTTATTGTTTGATTTGGATTTAGATGTTCTAATTTTTTTTTTAATTTAATTATCTAATTCCCAAATTACAGCTACTCTTTTTTTAATTCCCATTATACCGTCCACGTCAGCTAAGGAAAACAAACCGATTTTTTTTTTCTCGGTCCAGCAACAAACCGCTACTTCAAGTAGCGGTTTATGGGTTTGTTTTGTAAGTTTTTCTTTAAAAAAAAATATATGTAAATTAGTAATTAGTAAATACAAACCGGCACTTCAAGTAGCGGTTTCTAATATGTAAACCGCTACTTGAAGTAGCGGTTTTCAGTAGCACACCGCTACATGAAGTAGCGGTTTTCAGTAGCACACTGCTACATGAAGTAGCGGTTTTCTAATAAACCCGTTTTTTTAAAAAGCTCCCACTAAACCGATGACGTGGACGGTATAGTGGGAATTAAAAAAAAGACTAGGTGTAATTTGGGAATTAGATAATTTCCCAACATTATTTAGGGAAAGGGCTCTATATTTCTTTTTGAAAAAGGCAAAAAAAAAAAAAAAAAAAAAAAAAACATAACATGTACATTGCCACCGGTTAACCGGTGGCATTTATATTTAATACAAAAAAAAATAAAGCGGCAATTGTTTTTGTCACCGGTTAACCGGTGGCAATACTTGATTTTGCCACCGGATTTGAACCAGTGGCTTTTCAACTAAGTATTGCCACCCCCCAAATGCCCACCGATTCAAAACCGGTGGCATAAGGGGGTTTTTGAACCGGTGGCCTTTTGTGTTTTTTTACTAACCTATGTGAGACCTTCAATGTTGTTATCAGTGATGCTAAAGATAAGCCCGTGATAACATGCCTTGAATGGATTAGAAGGTATGTTATGCAAATGAAAACAGAGAAGTGGGAGAAAGTTCAAGCTCAGGAAGGGAGGTTTATGCCTTATGTGAATAAGGTGTTTAAATGGATTTCATCATATGCAGCTAAGTGTACTGTTGCGCCATCTAGGTTAGACGTTTGGGAGGTTGATTTTGACTACGATAGGTTTGTAGTCAACCTAAATGATAATTGTAGGAAATATTTCAAGCATCCCACACTGGAGCCCCACTGTGATCATACACTTAAGTATGGTGGCGTCCAAAGTGAAGGAAGCTAGAGCAAAAGAGTCGCCAACAAGTTTTAGAAACTTGTAAATCGTTCACAGACCCCTTCACGATCCATGAGATTGCTAACTTCATAGTGGTCTTGAACCATGACTGGATATTCGAGGATGAAGGTACAAATCCAACTTAAAAGAGATTGAACCTGCCCTAAAAATAGGCCTCTACTTTATTCTTCTCATATTCATTTGCGCTTTCTGATTGGCATACAATCATTAGATTAACCCTAAACCTGTTTAATCTATGTTTGTTGAATATTAATGCACAAACAAAACTATTATCGGCGATCACTTGAATTATAATCAAATTAGCTTAAACAAGATTATTAATTATCTTATTAAGCGGGATTGCACGCAAGTAAAAATTCCCTTTAATCATGCAAGAGAGGGCGTGACCAAGAAATAATAATAATATATATCAAGCAACATAATACAATCATCATCATCATGATAATATTCTCAATAAAGCATAATAATATTAGCAAGATCTTAGGCATGATACTAACAAGATTAGTAACAAATCCTAGCATATCACTAAGTAATAAAGATTAAAGCTTTATCTCTAACATGATACTAACATGATAGAATGAAATAGGAAGCAACCTAAACATGATACTAGAAAGCAATAAAAAAAACATCCTAACATGATACTTGATGGGTGTCATAAATGGAACCCATTTGATGAGCATTTAGGTTGTTTTTATCTTCTTTTCATAGCTTTCCTTCTTAATAAATGCTTAGTTTTATGCTTTTGCTCTTTGTTTTACCTTTTCCTCTCTTTGTGGTTTTGTGCATTTTGATGGTTCTTCTAGTTTATTCTCTTTTATTTGCTCTCTTTTCGTGGTTGTAGGTATTGTAGGAGGTTTGGGTCTTGATATGGATGGATTACTAAGGTGGAAGATGCTTTTGGAGCAAGCTCATGGCAATAGGAAAGCTCAAGATGCAAGGAAGTGGGTTCTCCAAGTTCTAGCTCTTGCGGTCTCAAGCCGTGCTCTCATGAAGATGGGGTGTTGAACCCAATGTCAAGTGCTTTTTGGGATTGCCACTCTTAGTGTTCATCATCATCATATTGCGCGTTCATTCGAAGACCTTAGCGAACGCACAAAACCGCGAGAAGAGCCCTAGAAACCCAGAGAAGCGCGGGTGCGGGCTCGCCACCAGCCAGCGCGGGCGCACTACCTGCTGGTGCGGGCGCGCCATCTTCCAACGCGGGCGCGCCTCCTTGCCCACACGGGCGCGCTCCCCTAGGTATTTTCTTGCTTGGTTTTTACTTCGCGCCTCCTATTTATACCTCTTTGTAACCCAATTTTGAAAGAACGAAATTCACAATTTTAGATCATAATTTTAGCTTAGTTGAGAGCTTATCTCTCTAGTTGTAGGGTTAGTTTAGGAGTATATTTTGAAGAGAGAAAGTGAGTAATTTCAATGGTGATTGAGCGACTGAAGATTCAATGGTGACAATTATGTTGGAGATCTTCGCTATTATCAATTAGGACTTCTAAACTCTATCTCATTTATTGCTTTGATTAGTTAGTTCATATTTGTTTGATTTGATTTTGATGTTTGATCTTTGATTAGTGTAATTGTTCTTAATAGATTGTTAATTCTTGTTTTCTTTAGCTGTTTGTAATTAGATGATGATGTTTGAGTAGTTGTTTGGCTAGGGATAGGGTGAAACTTGTATGATATGATTGATTGATTGTGCTTAATTTAAGGATTGTGTTGTTAAATTGTTGAGATTAAAGTGATTAATGGACTTTGCATGTGTTTAATTTGATTAGGCCTTGAGAATTATGCTAGATTGCATTGTAGTTTCTAATGATACAGACCATGGATTAAGGAACTGCAATAATTGTCGAATGAGCTTGATTAGTGATGCTCCTAGTTAGAGTCTCTCGTAGTTGGCGCTAGTTTGACCTCTAGGAGATAGATTGTTGACTTTTTTTATTGAGCTTGCCATTAGTCTTCACAACCATTGACTTGCATGTATTTCTGAGTTGCTACAATTATTATAATTACTTGTTGATCCCCGTTCCTAATGCTTTATTTGTTTGGTAGTTGGTTAGTGTTCTCTCTTTATCTTTGTCTTCGACCTAGCTTAGGCGCATAATTGGGAGCGCTTCAACATTACCGTTCCTTTGGGTTCAACCCTTGACTTGCCTCTATACTAGTATTTAGGTTGGTTAAGTGTTTATAAATTTAGTATTTAGGTTGGTTATGTGTCTATACTAGTATTTCCAATTGCCATGATCTTGCTCCAAAAGCATCTACCACCTTAGTAAATCACCAATATCAAGATCCGGACCTCGTACAATACCTACAACCACGATAATAGAGCAAATAAAGGAGAAAAGAGTAGAAAAACTAACAAAATGCACAAAAGCTACAAAATAAGAGAGGAAAGGTAAAACCAAGACTAAATGCATAAAACTAGGCATTTATTGAGCATGAAATCTATGAAAAGAGGAAGAAAACAACCTAAATGCTCATCAAATGGGTGCCATTTATGACACCCATAAAATACCCCCAAGCTTACCTTTTGCTCGTCCTCGAGCAAAACAAAACAGAGGGAGAAATGATGAGCTTATTCAAACAAACAAAAGAAAAGGACAAGAGACAAGAATATACACTAACTCACTTTTGTAGGAATCACGGTCAATTTTTAACAACTAAAGACAAGCCATTTAAACCCCTAGATCGCCTTAGAGGATGAGTGATGCTCTCGTAAAGGTAGATTAACTTATAACTCTCGTGATAATACAAACAAGGCAAATCATGAAGAAGAAACCAAAATACAAGAAACCTAAACAAATGTTCATGAAAATGACTTTTCCAAATGTACAAGCACAAGTGAATGCAAATCTTTCTAAACAAGTAAGTGAGTACACGTTCTAACATATCTAAGGTTGATTGAAACATAGGATATGCTAAGCATAGAGAACTAATCGAACGCGATTAACTTTAATCTCAAAACATTTTAGCACATTCTCCCAATTAGCTTCAAATCTAATTTTTAGTGAGCGTCTCTATAGTTCCTCGAAGGAACCGGGAAAACAAATAGATTTGAGGTTTCTCGACATCTTGACTTTGCATCCCCTTTCCTTAGGCTTTAACTCTTAATGCCTTCCCTCGATAAGTGACTCAACCTCTAGGTCGAAAGGTCTTTCCCAATGGTTGTAACATAAGGGCAAAAAGAGTGAGGGTAGGCTAAAATTTTAAAATTTGGTGGTATCCCTAATAGTGAAGCAAAGAACATGCCCTTTCTTAGAATAACAATCAAGTAGTCACCAAATAAAAACAAACTAACACCCCAAGCTTATTCAAAGCTATACTCACAAACATATATACAAAAAGCGTGAACGCTTCTCCTCCAAGCTTAAATGAAGCATTGTCCTCAATGCTTGAAAGGGAGAATAATTCATATCAAAAAATATATTTGAATTTTCTCATTTTCACTTTTTTTTGTTGTTTTCATTTTTTTTAAAGCAATTGTCCTCGCCTCTTTTAACTATGGACGACTCTTACAACTTTGCATTTATTATGTCCTTGCCTTTTTTTTTAATTTTGGACGTATTTTTCATTTATTCACTTGCCATTATTCACAAAATATACACAAAACACAAGCTTGCTTAAAAAAGGAACCAATATCCATACTTATATACCACAATCTCCAATAAAAGTGATCATTTGCTTCACAAAAACCAAAAATGGAAACAAAATGAAACAAAAGGCTCAAAATTCTAAAGATGTGGCTTGAAAGGAAGGGAAAAGGCTCTAATGGTTAGCAAGTAGGCAAATGTAAACCCAAAAATAAAAAATGATTAAAACTATCCTAGAAAAGAAAATACCACCTCGAAAAGATGCCTTTGTCCTCCCTAGATGGTTTGGTCTCGTGTTTGAGAATTATGAGTGAAGATTCAAGATTAGGTCCGCAATAGCCAAGGATCCATGCCGCTCATGCAAGATATGTAGAAGGCTTGAAAATCATGAAACCTCACAAGGTTGTAGCAAAAACTCATTATTAGCTTCAAATTCACCAAAAGGGAACAATTGCAAATTTTCAAAAACAAATAGAATCCGTCTTTAAGGTCCCAAAAGTTCTAAACCACTACCTTAGCATACTCTATCCTAGAATCAACCAAACATACTCTCAAACCGTGCACACCGTTACCATTTAAGAAGAAAAGCATTCAACTATACAAGTCCAAAAGTATTATGTCCAAAGCAAGAACAAAACAAAACACATTGCAAATTTTCCTTGATAGAAACAAATTTTTTTTTGGAGTTTTTCAAAATATAGAGCATGGAAATGCATATACAAATGTGCATGGCATACATGAATCAAAATCCCATCAAACATGATAGAATACCCTCCCCCAAGCTTGAATGAGACAATACACTCAAACATAAATCATAGAAACCATGGGAGGGGAAAACAAGGAGATCAATCCAATAAACCAACATATATCCAACAAGTCATCATCCACTTGAGAAAGAGCAAGGATGGATATTACCAGATATTAAGTGGGTGTAAATACTTGCAAATGACCTAATTAAATCTTTCAAAGCTAATTTCCTCAAGAATTGAACCTTGCCTTCCATATGCTAGCAAAAATAAGAGTCAAACTTCCTTGATTCTTGATCCAAATTTGAAGCACCAAAGTATATCAAGTTATGTACCTAGCAAAAGGCACACAAACATTTCCATGAGAGAAAATATATTCTAAAAAGAAAAGAAAATGAAAGCAATAAAACACGGGTTACTTCCCGAGAAAGGCTTGCTTAAGGTCCAAGCTTGACCGCTCTAGTAAAATAGTATTGCAACGAACGCAAGAGCTTGTCAAATTCACTACTAATCATTTCATAAGATCAACGGTAGTCAAATGACGGGATACGAACGTGCAACAAGATTGTTGCACGCAAGTGAAAAGGGAGATGCCAAAAGAAAGAAGAAGAAGAATAAGAAGGATCAAAAGGAAATACAAGAAAATAAGAAGAAGAAAAAGAGGGAAAATAAGAAGGGAAAGAAAAGGAAAAAGGAAAATCCTCCTCATAAAATTTTTGGTTGGCATATTTCCTCTCTTCCTCGACAATGATGAAATGAGGGACATGAAAATCTTCCATAGAAAAGGGCTCCCAATAGGCTCTTTGAGATAGGAAGGGAGAAGAATAGGGAAAGAAGGGATGTGGTCAAACCTTTAAGAAAAAGGGGTATGAGAAATAGGAAAAGGGGTAGCTACTCCCTCAACACAAGATCTCACATCACCAATGAGGGCATGAAAATCAATCATAGAGTCCTCAAATGAAGAACACTCACAATCTACACCTCCCTCAAGCTCAAAGACTCCAAGGGGATCAACCTCATCCTTCTTTCCACCACAAAACAACCTTTCCTTTAACTATCTCAATACCTAAGTCCTCAAAACCGTGCATGAATGGAGGTAGAGTCATCGTAAACTCATCTAAATCCCAAAAAGCGTTCTCGATGAACTCATCCAAGAATCTATAAATCTTCATATGACTCCCACAAAACAAATGGGACATTACCTCAAAAGAGTCTATGTATTCATAGATTGAAGGCTCACAAACATACACTTGAGGCTCATCAAGATGGGAAAGAGGGTTAGGATTTTTAAATTCAACTCTCTCTTCATTCTCAACTCTTTCACCATCCCTCATATGCTCATCAAAGGTATCCTTACACTCTCTTAGTTGCTCTAAATTATCATTATCATCCTCAACACACACATTGGATTTGAAATTTTCACACACAAGCATCAAAGATGACAATTGACTTTTCAACTCTTCTCTTCTTTTCAATTCTTCATTCAAAACACCCTCATGCTCTCTAATCATCTCCATTTTGCTCCTGAAAGTTTCCATCATTTGTCTCTCCAAGGGCCTTAGGTTAGGATTCATCTCTAACTCCTTCAAAGATTCATCAATTTGACTATAGGGGACTAAAGACTCGTCATAAGAGTATGGAGAATGAGAAGGTGAAGAGGTTTGAGGATCAAGAGTAGAAGAAGAGCCACAACCAAAGGTAGGATCATTATCATTACAAACATGAGCATTTTCATTAAATAGGGGAGTGGGGGCACAATCAATCATATGAGATTTGTCAACTTGAGCATGCACCTCATTATCATGAACAAAAGAGGAAATAAAATTGAAAGCATTTGTTCTAGGCTCAACTATGGGATCATGTGACACATCATGGGAAATCATGCTAGCATTAGAAGTATTAACACATTGCACTTCAAAATTAGAAGCATGATTACCCCCATTATAAACCTCCCAAGCAAACCAAACATAGAATTCCCAAGCACCATCAATAGAAAATGCTCTAAATCTACCATTATGCATTCCTTCAACTATGTCCCTAGTTTGCTCATTCAAACCAAAATAACAAATCTCACAAGCCTCCCAAAGACTACAACGATTATAGTCAAGAAATCCCTCAAGTCTATTGAAATATTCACAAAAAGGCTCATTGTCAAATTGAGAAAACGAGAGATATGCCATTTATTTTTTCACAAAACAAACAAAAATCAAATAAAAGAAAAGTATATACAAAGATCTAGACTCAATCAATAAAAAACACTCAAACATAGACACTGTTCCCCGACAACGGCGCCATTTTGACTACGGGTGGAACTAGGTCGTTGAAACTAATCCTCCCTCGTCAAACTAAATTTATAAACACTTAACCAACCTAAGTACTAGTATTAAGGGTCGAACCCAAAGGAACGGTAATGTTCAAGCGCTCTCAATTATGCGCCTAAGCTAGGTCAAAGACAAAGATAAAGAGAGAACACTAACCAACTACCAAACAAAGAAACCAAACAAATAAAGCACTAGGAACGAGGATCAACAAGTAATCATAACAATTGTAGCAACTCGGAAATACATGCAAGTCAATGGTTGTGAAGACTAATGGCAAGCTCAATCAAAAGAGTCAACAAGCTATCTCCTAGAGGTCAAACTAGCGCCAACTACGAGAGACTCTAACTAGGAGCATCACTAATCAAGCTCAATCGACAATTGCAATTCCTAAATCAATGGTCTGTATCATTAGAAACTACAATGCAATCTAGCATAATTCTCAACGCCTAATCAAATTACACACATGAAAACTTCCATTAATCACTTTAATCTCAATAATTTATCAACATAATCCCCAAATTAAGCACAATCAATCAATTATACAAGTTTCACCCTATCCCTAGCCAAACAACTACTCAAACATCATCATCTAATCACAAACAACTAAAGAAAACAAGAATTAACAATCTATGAAGAACAATTACACTAATCAAATATCAAACATCAAAATCAAATGAAACAAACATGAACTAACTAATCAAAGCAATAAATGAGATAGAGTTTAGAAATGATCATTGATAATAGAGAAGATCTCCAACACAATTTTTACCATTGAATCTTCAATCTCTCAATCACCATTGAAATTCCTCACTTTCACTCTCTAAAATGTACTCCTAAACTAACCCAAACACTAGAGAGAGAAGCTCTCAACTAAGCTAAAATTATGATCTAAAGATGTGAATTCCTTTCTCCTAAAATCCGGTTACAAGGAGGTATAAATAGGAGGCACGAAGCAAAAAACCGAGCAAGCAAATACCTAGAGGAGCGCGCCCGCGCTGGCAGGTGGCGCGCCCGCGGTAGCAGATGGCGCGCCTGCACTGGCTAGTGGCGCGCCTGCGCTTCTCTGGGTTTCTTCGGCTCTTCTCGCAGTTTTGTGCGTTCGCTAAAGTCTTCGAATGAACGCGCAATATGATGATGATGAACGCTTAGAGTGGCAGTCCCAAAAAGCACTTGACAGTGGGTTCAACACCCCATCTTCATGAGAGCACGGCTTGAGAGCACAAGAGCTTGAACTTGGAGAATCCACTTCCTTGCATCTTGAGCTTTCCAATTGCCATGAGCATGCTCCAAAAGCATCTCCCACCTTAGTAAATCACCAATATCAAGACCTAGACCTTGTACAATACCTACAACCATGAAAATAGAGCAAATTAAGGAGAAAAGAGTATAAAAACCAACAAAATGCACAAAAGCTACAAAATAAGAGAGGAAAGGTAAAACCAAGACCAAATGCATAAAACTAGGCATTTATTGAGCATGAAAGCTATGAAAAGAGGAAGAAAACAACCTAAATGCTCATCAAATGGGTGCCATTTATGACACCCATCAACACTAGGAATTAAAATAATTAAAGCATGATTTATATATCAAAAGAATAATTAGAGTAATTATTTACTTTGATGCCTTGTATCTCTTTATATCAAAACAATACACGAATTAGTAACTTCAAGGAAAATATTAAATCAAACAATTAAATAATTAAAATAGAGATTTGGGACCAAACCCTCAGAAATGATGAACCTTTCACGTCTAGGGTGAAGGCAACTTCGAACTTGGCTAGGTGTGTCTAGAACTTGTGAATGAGAAATATTATTTTCTAAAAAGGGATAGGCTTAGAAAAAGAATATAGAGAGAATAAGCTTTAGCTTAGAGAGAGAAGAGAGATGATTGGTGATTGTTGATGAATATAAATGGGGAAATACTACCTTATTTTTAGAGAAAATAGTCCAGAAACGATATTAAAGAGTCAGAATTCGTATAGGAATAGAATTGGCTCCTGTCACGAATGACGGGACCCAGCGTGAAACAACAGGAATCATACATGGCGACAGAGTCTGTCGTCGTGCGACAAGGCTTTCGTTTGGCGCTGCGATAGTTTTTTGTGGATTTTGTTTTTATCATATCTTTTGATCCAGAAGTTGAAATAAGTCATATAATATGTCTTTTGGAATCTCGTGAAGTCTGATTTCCAACCTAATTAAAATCATTTGTAGATAAAAAGATATGGCAAAAATAGTGGGACGGTGTCAGTTTTGGATAGAGTTTTGTATATCTTTCATATCTTTTTCGTTATAGCTCGAAATTAATATTATAATATATCATTGGAAAGATAATTTCAATATCTATCCAACCATATAATATTTGGATAAAAATTATGAGGCGCAAAAATAATATCCAATAATCTTTCATTTCGCACAGACACAAGGACTTTCAAAAAGAGAAGTTTTATTCAATTTCGAATTCTTTGATCTTATCTTTTCAAAAAATGATAATGAAGATCTTTTAGAAACTTATAGAAGATTCTAATAAAATCTAATTAGTTTATTAATGGGATTAAACCTTTCAACCCTCCACATGATCATTGGGTCGTAGGTAAAATCCGGTTTGAGCCCAGTTTAGTATTTTAGCCATAACTTCCTCATTATTCATCGGAATTGGGCTTATAATATATCTTTGGAAAGGTTTATTCAAGCCCCATCCAACTACACTATTATTGGACCCATATCATGAAACAGAAGAAACTATATTGGATATTTTTCATAAATAGGGTACGAAAAGGAATATTTTTAAAAACAGAAAAAAGTATTTTTATTAAAACAACCGCATCACAAGACTTTTCACATTTCACCTCGTTCGATAATCAAATGAAGTGAAAGATATTCATCACTGGGTATTGTTTTTGGGGAGACATATTTAGGTGTCTACAGAAGCCCCCACTTTGACTGAGTTTGGAGAAACACAAATTTCGAAAACAAAAGTCAAAATAGCGATAGGGACGGAGAATGATTCGGAACGTTCTGCGATCCTAAATCATTCTTGTAACGTCGATACCTGCAAACTAGCGTTAGTTAAAAAGATAAGAGAGTTAAAAACACGTGTATCTTGCACTGTCGAGCACACATCTCTAGAGTAACCAATTTTATTGCTACATTTTTTGTGATAACCTCCACACTGCCTCGTGAACGCCATCATCAAAGATCGCTGCTTGTAGCTATCCTAGATTGTTTTTTACAATCCCCACAGTACCTCTGGAACATTGTTAAAGGTGACTGCTTGTAGCCATCATCAAAGTTGTGGCAGTACCTCGCTACCATAGACAATCTCCTCTATATCTTGGGACATCGTCGAAGACCGCTGCTTGTAGCTATTTTTAGTTTTGATGTGACAATTTTCCACATCCTAAGGATCATCGTCTATCATTGTTGCTAATTCACAAGCTATTTTTTTGAATCAAGGTGACAACCTTCATAATCATAGCGAATGTCGACAAAGACTGCCTCATCACGAATCGTTCTTCTCAAATCTGGGTCACAACTTCCACAACCTTAGAGAATGCAGTCGAATATCGCCCATCTCGTGCTATCTTCTCAATTATTGGTGACAACCCTCACAATCTTAGATAAAGTTGTCGAAGATCGCCCATCTCATGTCATCTTTTCAAATCAAGTGACAACTTCCACAATCTTAGCGAAAGCCGTCAAAGATCGCCCATCTCGTGCCATCTTCTCAAATAAAATGACAACCTCCACAATCTTAGCAAAATCTATCAAAGATATCCCATCTCATGCCATCTTCTCAAATCAAATGATATCCTCCATAATCTTAGCGAAAGCCATCGAAGATCGCCCATCTCGTGCTATCTTCTCAAATCAAATGATAACCTCCACAATCTTAGCGAAAGCCATCGAAGACCGCCCATCTCGTGTCATCTTCTCAAATCAAATGATAACCTCCTCAATTATAGCAAAATCTATCAAAGATTGCTTCATCTTGAAATGTCTTTCTCAAATCCAAGTGAGAGACCTTTTGATCTTAGAGCCCCCCTCTCAAAGACTTCTTCATCTTGAGTCTTTAATTTTTCTTGTCCTTACTCCAAGAAGTAATTGACCTTTCTATCTCTGAAAAGTTCATCTTAAGAACCATATCTAAGATTCATAAAGTCTTCATATTGATTCGTAGAAATCTTCCATCCTAGGAATCCTTTTGTGATCACTACTCAAATGCTCTTAATCAATTTCCAAATCTACTTCATTCAATCGTCTCAGGCCGATAATCAATCAAGTTGTAATCAGGCTGACTACTAATCAAAGGTGTAATTTCAAAGCAGTTCATTTGACACGATCGTCGTCAGGCCGATCCTCAATCAAGTTGCAATCGGGCCAATTACCAATCAAATAAGAATCAAATGCTCATCAAGAGGCTCAAATGAATTAGTCGCGGACCAAACTATAGAAGTTGTGAGACCATCGAAGGCTGACGTGGGAGAATCGGAGCCATCGCGCAACAGCAACACTATCGTACAACGACAGGTCTGTCGCGCTGCGTCATGGTGCATCGCGCTGCGTCAAGGTGTATCATGTTGCGTTGTTTTGTTTTGCAATGCGCTTGAATCCAAGTCAGATCTTTTTCCGCTCGTTTATCTTTGGACTTAGTGTACCTGCATCTATATTTTAGACTATAGGACTTTTCTCATGTTTAGGGTTGACCTACCTAAGGCTTGGTGTTATTTGACTCAATGTGATTGACTGACTTGAGGTTGACTCAATGTGTTTTGACACATGTGTTAGACTTGACTCAAGGTGCAAACTCGACTCGGTGATGACATGACTCGGCGTACATGACTCGGGTGTGCATTATATTGTGATGTGCCTGACTCAAAATGCAGAAAAGCAAAAATTTTCCGTCATTTTTGTAGAGGATACCGACTTTCTCCCGAAAAAGAAAGACACAAAAAGGAATCGAAGAAAGTGTTTGAGGTGCATGTTTGAATGATCTTGGTCAAATATGCATCTACGTTGTATCTCATAGTGTAAGGATTAACTCATCCTAGGCTATCTCAATTGTCGACTCGATGATGAAAGTATTTGGGTAACTTAGGCGCGGAGGCTAAGTACTTCATACTTTGTGATGCGATGACGATTACAACGATGAGGGATTTTGATATCAAGGCATGCTTCAAACGTTGTGTTTAAAATTTCATGTCAAAAGGTTCCTAAGGGAAGGATTATTTGTCTATGTATCTGTGATGTGTGTGAAAGTGACACTAAGTTTAAACTGCAAAGGCTAAGTGTATGAAAAAATATTTTGAGAAGAGTCAAATGATGACGACTCTTAGTCTAGGTAAGCTAATAATGTAGGAATCAAGCTCCCAAGTCTAGCTCTAAATGGATAGGGATGAGCATTAAAGATCCCTTGATATGATCATGCATGAATGTGAATGTATTTTTATTACTAACACACCTCAATGTGTGGTTGCCTACGTATCCGTTAGGGATCAAGCCGAACATAGCTCTAGCCGAACCTCGCATAAGTGTGTGTATGCCTCAAAGAGGTCTTTTTAGGGTTGTAACGTAGTTAGGATATAGGTAAAGAAAAAAAAGGGGATAAAGGCTTAAGACCTTAGATAAGCCCCCAAGGTGTGCAACCTTGCTTTTGAAATCTTTATATTTTATGATTAAGGTTTTCTCACTTTTTAACTCTCTTTTGTTTATATTTTTTCTCTCTCTTTTTTTCTTTATCATTTTTTCAAATTCAAATCCCTTTTTTATAAGCATGGGCAATCCCGATCATGCGGTCTATCACTCACTTGGCATTCATGGTTCTCAAGCATGGTACCGAGCACTCGATAAGAGATGCAATCTGAGACGTGTTCATATCAAAGACATGTTCATATCAAAGACAATGGAACACTTGCCCTTATGCACAGTTTTATATTTCTTTGCTTATTTTGAATTTTTTTTGAGATCTAGGTAAAATCACTCAAGCTTTTGTATTTGCATAAGTTGCACACCATCCCTTCCCAAGGTTAGGTAGAAGCGGGTTAAAAAAATAAAGGTCTATCGTTAGACGAGGCTCAAAGGCCTTGTTTGGCAAATGGCTGTTGGCGGTTGGCTGTTGGCTGGTTCACTTGGCTTGTTTGACTAGCTGGAATGTTTGGCTGTTTATAATGGCTTTTAAAATTGGATGTTTATAAAAGTGTTTGGTAAATTAATTGTTGGTTGTTGGCTGTTTATTAGATAATTTGTGGGCCAACAAGCCAAAAGCCAACAAAAAAGCTACTCAAAGAAGCTTTTTCATTTTGGCTTAAAAGCCAGCTTTTTCGCTGACTAAAAAGCCAATTACCAAACACATTTTTTGGCTGTTTGACCACCTAAAAAAGCCAAAAGCCAAAAGCTAACCAAAAAGCCAATTACCAAACATGGCCAAAGTGGTTTGTCAAGAAATGATTGTATATTTGAAGGGTGCCTCAAATCATTGGTATACCTTGTGCTTAATTCGACATTTTTTGTTTTTGAATGCAATGCAATGATCATATGTAAGAAAATAAATGCTCATTTTATTTTATTTTTTTAAAAAAGTGAAGGGTAAAAAAAAACTCTAAGAAATAAATTAAAGGAGGATTAAGGGTGCCTATGCTAGACTTTTTGGGAAAGGGTTTGAAAAAAGAATAAAAATGAGGTCACGAAATCTTGTTGTTGAAGCTCGCCTCGTGTTTTGTGCTTTATCATCACTCAATCTTCTTGCCAGGAGGTATGGGAAGCTTTTTATTGTCGATCAAATATTGGATGGCTTCTTTTAGCTTCCAACAGCTCTCAGTAGTATGACCTATACCTTGATGCTACTTGCAATGTGCGTTTGGGTTCTAACTAGGCAACCTCTCTTCAGGTGCGGGATCTTGAATAGGTCCAATGGGAGTAATAATTCACTTGGCATGGAGTCGATCAAAGGCAGTATCATAGCTCATCCCAATAGGAGTGAACTCTTTCCTTAGTTGCTTTTTAAGTCCTTGATTATCCATGGCTAAGACTTCATTGAGGTCAAAGTTACTAAAATTGTTACTAGAGTGGGTGTTTTCAGAAGAAGAAGGATTGTAGCTCTTTTTCCCTTTCCATCCACTGTTGTTACTATTATTAGTAGCTTTTTGCTTTGCAAGGTCATCTTCAATTTCAATACCTATGTCATAGATGGCCTTGAAAGTATTAAAATTGTGTTGATGTTTTAAATGCTTTGAATACTTTTCTTGGAGGTTCTTGATGAACCTCCTTACAGACTCCTTTTCAGTAGGAAATTCAACCATATTAGCAGAAGTTTCCCTCCACTTGTTGAAGAAAGAGGTAAACCCTTCGATTTCTTTTTTCTTTAGTATCTCAAGTTGTCTATGGTCAATTTCAACTTGAATGTTACATTTGTATCTATCAATGAAAGCGTTTACTATTCCATCCTAAGTAGAGATCTTCTCTTTATTAAGAGAAAAGAACCATTGTTGGAAAACGGTTTCAAGAGATAAAGAAATCAAAGAGTGAAAGACTTTCCTATCAATCCCCTTAATGTTCATTATGGTTTCAAAAGTTCTTAAATGGAAATAGGGATTGTCAGTAGGTTTGAACCTAGGGATGTCATTGGCATTGAACTTCTGCAGAAGAAGCTCCTTGTCCACCGAGACCCCTTTTGAGCTAATGCCTTGAAACTTGTAGTCATCGGAGAGCTTGTTCAAGCTTTCCTCCATTTGTTGCATCTGTTGCTGTCTCGTAGGGTCATTGACTTGAAGAGCCATAGTCTTCACCATTTCAATTACATTAGCCAAGTTTTGCTTAAGTTCATTGACTTCTTCTTGAGTTGCCATTATCCTCTTAGCTTTTCTCTTTTGACGAATCAGTTTATCAAAAAGTAGTACTTGGATGAAAGTGTTGTCTTTGATTAGCCGGCCTTCTTTCCTTGACCAAGTGCTATGAAAAGAGAGATTGGGGATACTGTTTGTTAAGTACTTGACTTAAACTTGATTCAATCACGCATGGATGAAGAAAGATCCTGAAATAATGAGGGGAATGATATGTATAGAGGAAGTATGCGGAGAGTGGAAAGACGATGTATGTGGAGAGATGTGGAAGAATTTAGGAATTAAGTGGACCCCCAACTCAAATGACAGAAAGAACGACTCATGCATGAACCTAAGACATGGTCATGGTGTGAAAAGAGTATGTACAAAGTGCGTGAATACTTGTAAGTGTAAGTGATATGTTCAAGACTCGTGCCATGACCATGGGAAAAGACTATGTGACTAGACTTAAACAAAGACTAAGCTAAGACTTCACGTATGTGCATTAAATTGGACAGGCTGTAGTATTTTAGTCATAATTTTTAATCTGTGACTCAGAATTGAACAAAACCAACGCCAAATGAAAGATAAAACTCGGGGCTACAGATTCGTAGGTTTTACAACTCTGGCTATGACTAAATCAAGTTGACGTTTGTGTAGTATATGGGAATAAAAATTTGGGTTGACTCAAAGGAACTATGACTCAATTTTAGACATATTTATTAGCTCAAATTAATTAATCAATTAATTAGGTAAAGTGTTTTAGTCATTTGTTAGTTTATTTAAGCATATTCATAATCACAAGTCAAACCAAACGATTAGTTTAATCACATGTAAGTACGCACAAGAAAATAATGCACAAGTAATCAAATAGTCACAATATGATGCAATGAGTTTGCAACCTAACCATGGCTTTAGTTCTCTAAAGTTCAAGGATAAGGTTTAATCAAATAGGATCCATGGTTATGAGTCCGGATGCACCGTAAGGAAGCCTTACCTTTGGAAGGGTTGGCGCGAGTGGATGGGACCCCACGAGTTAAACTCGCTTCCACAATTTTGTGAATTCAATAAACTCGGATGTACCCTTTGTTGCCATGAGCGTTCGATTGGGTAGATGGAGCGTGAATTACCAGAGGGTTATGGCCATATGTAGAACACATATGCGTTCATAAAAGTGAAAAAAACTCAATAAGAAAATAGAACCGAGCGAATAGTACTAGAATCGATTGAAATAAAGAAGGTAGATTTATGGCTCGGTATTGGAAAAACATGGCGCAAGACAACAGGGCCTGTCGCCATAAGATAGCTCTGTCGCCAGACGACATTGCTGTCGCGCAGTGACAGATCCATCACATGGCACTGGCTCTGTTTTCTCGACGCCAGTACCTACATGCCTCAACATCTTTCGATTCTTTAAATTTTCCGATTTTTTGTAGCGTTTTTTTTATCCTAGTTGTGAAAGATATTTCCCAAATTTCCTACCTTTAAAAATCCTATGTTTTTGACGCATTACGGATGGTCTATCCAATGCGAACCTTTTATATGCATATGTCAATAATGTCAATCAAAATTGCGCACATGAATAGTTAGAACTTTTAGAGTCTCATCCACTCATTATAAATTATTGAAAAAATAAATTTTAGGAATTAAAATAGAAATCCTCTCAAGTGGAGTCGCCAAAAACTGCAGGGAATATTTCAAGCATCCCACACTTGAGCCCCACTGTGATCATGCACTTAAGTATGGTGGCGTCCAAAGGAAAGGAAGCTAGAGCAAAAGAGTCGCCAACAAGTTTTAGGAACTTGTAAATCGTTCACAGGTTGAAGGTTACACCCCTTCACAATCCATGAGATCGCTAACTCCAAAGTGGTCTGTAACCATGATTGGATATTCGGGGATGAAAGTACAAATCCAACTTAAAAGAAATTGAACCTGCCCTAAAAATAGGCCTGTACTTTATTCTCCTCATATTCATGTGCGCTTTTTAAGTGACATGCAATTATTAGATTAACCCTAACTACGAGAAAATTATCTTCTCGTAGCTATTATTTTGTAGCGATTGTACATTTGTTACAATATGCCAGTATGTTTGTGAAATAATTAAGGAAATCGAATCTTTTTACAATCTCCATGGTTTTCCCATATAAAATCAATACGGAAAACATCATAATAATACATATCCACACTATTTTTGCATACTTATAAAATTATGTGAAATCGTATCATTTACAATCGCTACTAAATCCCAAAAATTAATACAAAAAGCCTTTTCTACACTAGATATATAAATATTGTTTGATAAAGAATACATAAAATATGTCATAGGTTATTGGTAAAAAATTTAATAAAGAGTTTGAGGTTGCATGTTAGAATCACGTAAAGATCATACGTATGATTTTTTTTTTTTTGAAGAAAATAAGTTCAATATTTATAGAAATTATAATCGCTACAATAATCACCACGATAGGATGTAGTTTTTTGTATCGGTTATTGAGGCCAACCCCAGAGACGTTGAAAACCACTACTAAAGGCTAAGGCAACGACGTATATTGTATCGAATGACCATTTGTTGGGAAAGCTTTTTGTTGCAATTACAATCGATACTAAAGGTTCAAATAATAGAAACGAAAAGATTATTTTCTTGTAGTGATAAAATTGTTTAATCTATGTTGGTTGAATATTAATGCAGAAACAAAACTATTATTGGCGATCACTTGAATTATAATCACATTAGCCTAAAAAAGATTATTAATTATCTTATTAAGCGTGATTACAAGTACAAATTCTCTTTAAACATGCTAGAGAAGGCGTGATCAAGCAATAATAATAATATATATCAGGCAACATAATACAATCATCATCATCATGATAATATTCTCAATAAAGCATAATAATATTAGCAAGATCCTAGGCATGATACTAACAGATTAATAACAAATCCTAGCATGTCACAAAACAATAAAGATTAAAGATTTATCCCTAACATGATACTAACATGATAGAAGGAAATAAGAAGCAACCTAAACATGATACTAGAAAGCAATAAAAAAAAACATCTATCCTAACATGATACTAGGAATTAATATAATCAAAGCATGATTTCTATATCAAAAGAATAATAAGAGTTATTACTTACTTCGATGCCTCGTATCTCTTTCTATCAAAACAATACAAACATTAATAACTTCAAGGAAAATATTAAATCAAACCATTAAATAATTGAAATAGAGATTTGGGACCAAACCCTCATAAATTATCAACCTTTCACATCTAGGGCGAAGGCAACTTCGAACTTGGCTAGGTGTGTGTAGTACTTTTGAATGAGAAATATTGTTTTTTGAAAAGGGATAGGCTTAGAAAAAGAATAGAGAGAGAATAAGATTTAGCTTAGAGAGAGAAGAGAGATGATCGGTGATTGTTCATGAATAAAAATGGGGAAATACGACCTTATTTATAGAGAAAATAGTCCGAAAACGATAGAAAAGAGTTACAATTCAAATTGGAATAGAATTCGCTCTTGTCGCAAACGAAAAGACCCAGCGCGAAACGACAGGACCCAGTGCGAAACGACAAGAATCACACATGGCGACAGAGTCTGTCGTCGTGCGACAAGGCTGTCGTTTGGCGCTGCGACAGTTTTTTGTGGATTTTGTTTTTATCATATCTTTTGATCCAGAATATAATATGAGTTGGAAATATCTTGAATTCTAATTTACATTCCAATTAGAATCAGATTAAAATCTTTTGTAGATAAAAATATATGGCTGAAATAGTGGGACGGTGTTTAGAGTTTTGTATTTCTTTGATATCTTTTTCGTTATAGCTCGGAATTAATATTATAATATATCATTGGAAAGATAATTTGAAGATATATCCAACCATATAATATTTGGATAAAAATTATGAGGCAAGCAAATAATATCTTATCATCTTCCATTTCGCACAGAACAAGGACTTTCAAAAAGAGAAGTTTTATTCAATTTTGAATTCTTTGATCTTATTTTTACAAAAAGAATAATTAAGATCGTTTAGAAACTTATATAAGATTATAATAAATACTATTTAGTTTAGGAGTGGGATTAAACCTTTGGACCCTCCACATGATCATTAGGTCGTAGGTAAAATCCGATTTGGGCCCAGGCCAATTTAGTATATTGGCCATAACTTCCTCATTATTCATCGGAATTGGGCTTATAGTATATCATTGGAAAGGTCTTTTCATTTCAAGACCCATCCAAATTCACCATTATTGGACCCATATCATGGACCAAACTAAACTAGATTGGACATTTTTCATAAACAGGGTACGAAAAGGAATATTTTTAAAAACAGAAAGAAGTACTTTTATTAAAACAACCGCATCATAAGACTTTTAACATTTCACCTCGTCTGATAATCAAATGATGTGAAAGATATTCATCACTGGGTTTGGTTTTTGGGGAGACACATTTAGGTGTCTACAATAATACATGCACATGCTTTTCACTGGGAGTTGACATGTATTCCTTGTTCTCATGCAGGGGCATGTATTGTGAAAAAATGACTCAATCCTAAAGATTATGTCCAAGAGTGCTATACAAAGTAAACATATTTGGAAGCTTATACTCCAACAATCAAACCCATGCCTGGAATGAAGAAGTGGGAGAGATCCAAAATGGTTCAGCCCTTCAACCTTTAATGAAGAAAATGCCAAGCAGACCATCCTTAAAAAAGAGAAGAAAGGAGCCATGAGAGGGAAACCAGTCAAGGTTCATTAAGAGGCTAAAAAGACAGAACAAAGTCTCCAACTGTGGAGTTGATGGCCATTACAAAAATAAATGCAAAAACCCTCCAAAACAGCCATCACTTGACAAAGGTGGAAGACCCTTTTCAACTGATGCTTGGACTGTCTCAAGAAGGAAGAACAAAAGGGATAGAGTTTTGAGACAAGTATTGAGTACTTGAGGACTTTGTTTAACAAAGTTATAAATTTGGTCTTGAATATTCCTCTGTTGATACAGGATGTACCAGCCCCAGGGACTTAAGCCATGGATCCCCAATGCAGTTAGGTAGGGTCTTCCAATGTCATTGTTGATCAAGCAAAACATTCATCCCAGGCTTTGACAAAAGGAAAGGGTAAACAAGCTGGGAAATCAAAGCAGCCTCCAAAACAACAACCCAAAGAAAAGCTCCCTGTCAAGTCAGCATCATCCCAAACACAACATAGAAACAAACTGTCATGCAGCCTTGTTTGGAAGAGGAACTTGATTTGTTCAATACCATGGACGAACCCTTTAATATTTTGCTGAATTTTTCATTTTGCTCAACCAATCTTGCTTTTTGATATTGTAGCAAGCAAACCTCTTGCTTTAAATTAGCAATTTCTTCCTTCATCAGCTTCTTCTCCAACACAAGCTGATTGGTGATGACCCTTTTCCATTCCACAATATCAACATCAGTCCATTCAAAAAATTTGCATCCATGCCTACCAGTATATGCATCATAAAACTTACAGGCAACAAATCTCCTTCCAAGATTCATGCTTGTCTAAGAAGTCTCCACTTTGGCGGGGGGCGGGGGGGGGGGGGTTCCACAATAACACTTCGGAGGAAAAAGCCGAGCTGATTCATAAGATGAATTGGACATGATTCACTTCGCAAATTACATGCAATTACATGGATAACAACCTATTAAGTAACCCTAATGTGGATATGAAATCGATTTGATTCACCCAAAAAGAAAAATTCAAAAAAAGCAAAACCCTAATTTCTCCAATTTCAACTCATTAAGAACCCTAATTACCATACAATATTCTCAAATTGGCTACAATCTAAACACAATTACCTGATGTAATGCTCCAAAAACTATTCCTCTTGCTCAATTGATGAAAAAAGAAAGAAATTTGAGAATTAATTCTTTTGTGAGGGGTCTTTGTTGTGAAACGACAATCAGCAGTTATATAGAGAGGAGAGATAAACAAATACTGGAGGGAAAGGTAAAAAGTGGGCCCCCTCACCGGATATTTTAGCTGAAAATACTAATGTGGTAGTGCTACTCTAATTTTTAACATTTTTGTGGTAGTTGTTTTAAAAAAAATTAAAAGGTAGTTGTTGAAAAAATTTCCGAATATATACGTACCACCATACATTATTTTGGACATTACCAAACATATTATAATTCATTAACATCATATCTTGTTATCTTATTAATTGATAATGAATATGACTGTGGTCTTCACTAGACAAACCACACTTCATATTAAATAGGTTTGTTATCAATAGTATTAAAATCTATATTTATATAATTCCATATTGGTATAAATATCTAAATCATGATACTCTACATAAATTCCATCGACAACTAATGTAATAGACGTTATTAACATTTATTTAAAGGGGTACATCATTATGTTTAACACTTTATTCACTTTTCCACATATACTTCATATTAATATTTAAGTGTAACATGTTATTCAATCAGAATTGTATCTTGTTTATGGCCCCAAAATGGTTAGGTAAAAGATTGTTATTGAAATTAACTGTAGTTATTAGTTTTTAGTTTTTAAGATGAACCTTAGCTATTAGTTTGTACTTTTTAAATTTCAGAGTAAAAGATTTTAACTATAAATAGGTAATGACGTAAATATAAACAGGGTAAAACATGATATAAGTATATGCAAAACCTTAGTCAATTAGTCGGTTTATGTTTCGTTTAATACTGCATTGAATTTCTTAAAATTCAATTCAAAATTTTTAAATGACCGCGTTTATTTTTTCGGTTATTTCACCAAATACCCTTGACCTTTTGCAAAATTCACCAAATACCGTCAAGTTTTTCAAAATTCACCAAATACCACTGACGTTTGTTATTATTCACACCGTGACCTCAAAATACCCCTGACGGGTTAGCAATAAAATTTAATTCACTAAATGCCCTAAATTTATTAAATAATTACACAAAATACCTCTATTTTTTGAGGTACGACGACTAATTTGAAACTTAGGAAACTAGCTGTTAATTTTGATTCTCACCCTTTTCTGCATAAATATTCAACACATTGCAGTCCTCTTATTTGCTTAACCGGAATTTTAACATCATGAATTATATGTCCAAATCATCTTCCTCAATGTATGAGTACTCTTAGAAGCTCTAAGTCTGTTAGCTCGTGGACAAGCCCATACCGTTTACTAGGTCGAGTGTGAACAAATTGTCAAGCCCGCATAAAAAGGGCTTATCGTGATCTACTTCATTTGACCCCTTTATTTCTCTGTTTGCCTAGTATCCAACACTTCTTTTTATAAATAGCGATTGATTGCAACTCTCATACACTAATACATTGAGGAAGAGGATTTTGACATATAACTCATGGAGTTAAAATTTGTGGTTAAGCAAATAAGAGGGCTGCTATGTGTTAAGTATTTATGTGAAAAATGGGGTAAAAACCAAAACTAACGATTAGTTTTCTAAATTTCAAACTAGTAATTCATTATTTGGTGAATTAAATTTTATTTAACAGAGTTAGGGAATTTTGTGAATTATTTAACAAAGTTAGGGCATTTGGTGAATCGAATTTATTTTTAACGGAGCTTTAACGTTAGGGATATTTTGAGGTCAAGGTGTGAATAATAACAAACGTCAGTGGTATTTGGTAAATTTTGACAAACTTGAGGGTATTTGGTGAATTTTTTGAAAGGTCAGGGGCATTTGGTGAAAAAACCATTATTTTTCGCTTGTCACATCCAAAAAAACCACATATGAATTTAAATATTGTTTATGTATTCAGTATTTACCCAAATACGTATAGGACATTACCTTTTGCAAAACAAGATTATTAATATATACGTAGGACCATACATTATTTTGGACATTTTCAAACATATTATATATAATTCATTAACATCTTGTTATCTTCTTAATTGATAATGAATATGACTGTGGTTTTCACTAGACAAACCGCACTTCATATTGACAAGGTTTGTTATCTATAGTAATAAAATCTATATTCATATACTTCCATATTGGTATAAATATCTAAATCATGATACTCTATAGAAATTCCATTGGCAACTAATGTATTAGACTTTATTAACATTTATTTAAAGGGGTATAACATTATGTGTAACATGTTATTCACTTTGCCATATATAATTCAAATTAATATTTATGTGTAACATGTTATTCAATTAGAATTGTATCTTGTTTATGACCCCCAAATGGTGAGGTAAAAGATTGTTACTGATACGAACTTTATTTTATTACTTTTTACTTTTAAAGATGAACCTTAGTTATTAGTTTGTACTTTCTAAATTTCAGAGTAAAAGATTTTAACTATAAATAGGTAAAGACATAAATATAAATTGGGTCAAACCTGATATAAGTATATGTAAAACCTTAGTCAATTAGTCGGTTTATGTTTCGTTTAAAATTGCAATGAATTTTTCAAATTAAATTCAAAATTTTTAAATGACCGCCCGTATTTTTTTCGCTTGTTAGATCCAAAAAAACCGCATATGAATTTCATTTTTTTTTTATGTATTCGGTATTTACCCAAATACATATAGGATATTACCTTTTGCAAAACAAGTTTATTAATATATATCTACGACCATACATTATTTTACACCACATATTACAATTCATTAACATCTTGTTATCTTCTTAATTGATAATGAATATGAATGTGGACTTCACTAGACAAGCCGCACTTCATATTAACCAGGTTTGTTATCAATAGTATTAAAATCTATATTCACATACCTTCATATTGGTATAAATATCTAAATCATGATACTCTACAGAAATTCCATTGACAACTTATATATTAGACCTTATTAACATTTATTTAAGGGGATATAGCATTATGTGTAACATGTTATTCCCTTTGCCACATATACTTCATATTAATATTTATGTGTAACATGTTATTCAATCAGAATTGTATCTTGTTTATGGCCCCAAAATGGTTAGTTAAAAGATTGTTATTGAAATGAACTTTAGTTATTAGTTTTTACTTTTAAAGAAGCACCTTAGCTATTAGTTATTACTTTTTAAATTTCAGAGTAAAAGAGTGCAACTATAAATAGGTAATGACATAAATATAAACAGGGTAAAAACTGATATAAGTATATGTAAAACCTTTGT
Organism: Chenopodium album; assembly: GCF_948465745.1. NCBI lineage: Eukaryota > Viridiplantae > Streptophyta > Magnoliopsida > Caryophyllales > Amaranthaceae > Chenopodium > Chenopodium album. The sequence goes on along the minus strand of NC_137836.1, from coordinate 57,814,947 downwards.
CAATTAGTCGGTCTATGTTTTGTTTAATACTGAATTGAATTTTTCAAATTAAATTAAAAATGTTTAAATGACCGCCCTTATTTTTCGCTTGTCAGTTACTAAACTTCAATTTATATCTTGACCAACTCTCACCCTTCTCTATCTTAAAAATTACGAAAAATAAAATGGGGGATTCACTTAATTCCGGAGGTTCATCTTCTAGTTTTGGGGGATTCATGGTGAAATGTGGATGTGGTGTTCCCTCTAAGATACCAACTTTGAACAAGCGTAACCACAACAAGGGTAGAAAATTTCGTGATTGTGGTAAATATCCGGTAAATTTTATAAATCCTTGTGCTTAATTTGTAACCACAATATAGAACGGAAATTTCATATATTTATAATATCAAAAGTAAAAAATGGTGATACTCACTTTTTTTTATTTCTCTAATTTCAATAAATATAAGTTACTATCGGAATAATATTTCATTAGGGTTCCAATTACCAATTAGTTTACACACACACACACACACACACACACATATATATATATATATATATATATATATTGAAAAACCAATTAGGGTTTTTAAATACTTGCAAATTGCAGGAGGCTAACTGTGGATTTTTCAACTGGTTGTATGATGATGCTGGTGGATGTGTCGAGTGTGAGATTATTTCAAAGAGGTTGGATGCAATCGAGAAATAAGTTCAATCTCTAACTATGTAGCTAAACAAATTGAAGGTTAAAAGTCATAATTTGAGGAGTAAATTGGTGACTTGAAAAGCCAATTATGTCAATCAACTATGGAGAAGAACAAACATAATGCTTACACAACAGTAATTTTGCTAGCGTTGGTTATGTCATGGGTTGGGTAATTTGAGTTCAATTATTTTTGATTTTTTTAGTTGATGCTAAACATTATTGAATAAATACATTGTAGAATTAAATCACTTATTAATAAAATTTTTATTGCTAATTATTATTTGTTTCATTGTTTTTATATGATAATTTTTAATTAAAGAAATTAATATAGTAAATATAGTAATTAACCTAACAATTGAATATATATACTAAGCAAGAGTAAACACCTTAAAATGGTCTTGACTAATCCAAGTTCACTTATCATAATTTAATTTAACTAGAAAGTTACTGTTTTTCCATAAAGGACTTAATAGGTGACATGCCACCATAAACGTTTTTCCACAAAGGGCAAAATATTAAACCAAAATCACATAGTACAACCAAAAGTTTCTTAAAACCACTGTCGTCTTCATAAAAAAAACCATCACTTTCGTGAAAGCGTACAACAATCAAAGTCTTTTTACACCAATAGCAGGATACCTAATTATCATTAAAGTCTTCTTTTCCAGAATCTTCATCATCAGTTGGATCTTCACTACTAGCACTATCTTTTCCCATAAAGTTTGTCCCCACATCCTCCTCACTACCATATTTATATTCACAACAATTAAAAAATATAACACCAATTAGTTTATTGAATTAATAAACAACTAAAATAGGTAATATCCAAAAAGATGATAGTTCCATACCAATTATAAAACGGAAAATGGCAGGATCACAAAAAAATGGAGGTGTATATTCAGTTATTAGGTCATTAGATACATAATTAGTGATGACTTTAAGGTCATCAATACAATATTGTACTTTAAAATACCTAAAATATCAACATACATCTCCACAATTAACAAATATAGCACGGTTAGTTGTCTTAGAAGTAATTTGAAATGTTTAAATAGGTGTTAACCCTTATATAATATGTTCTTTACCCAAATATATCAAAATAGTAATATCCAAGTTTTTAATTGGTAATTACAAAAAAAAAAAAAAAAAAGGACATGACTCTAAACAGAAATGGTAATATATAAAAACATATTAGGTCATTACAAATAGAGACAGTTATGATTTTAAGGTTATTAAGAAAGAACTTAAAGTTACCTGAATTAACACCTTAATGTCCATCCTAGACTTTGTTGTCTCTCGGACCTCAATCATAACGTCATTAGTGAAGATGTCCGGCCTAATGCGCTTAAGCATATCTTGCACAACAATGCTCTCATACATGACAACTTTAAGGTTTTCATGCCCTTCTTCCTCACCGATATCATCTTCAATTTCTACATCAATTCGCTCTCAAACACGACCACGCTTAACCACTTTCCATACCCACTTTTTTGCCTTCTCATCATACTTGTAACTTGATGCATTAGTAAATGTCTTTTCGTTAAATGGTGTTTTTGGTCCAGGTTGCACTACTTCATCAAAAAAATCCACATCAAAATACTCAAAAACTTTGTTCAACCACATCCCATAAGGAAGGAATAAACCATTCTTTGTTCCCTTTTGAGTTGCAACCATGTAGTCAATCATCATCCTTGGCATATTCATCCTCAAACCGGAAAGTATAAAGTACATGACCAACATGTCAAGGTATGTTAAGGAAGACAGTCTACCATTGCGGCAATTGAACGTATAGAAGAGAATCAAATGCAGAAGATGAGTAGGCAGTGGCAGATCATTAATTTCTGGCTTCTTATTTCTGCTAGTGTCATCTTCCATTAGCACAAGATTAGGACATTTCTTTTGATCAAATGGCTAAAGAATACTCCATCTCTTACCCGGCAAAACGGCGTGCACCCTAGATCGCGAGATTTTTAAGATTCTTGCCAATACAGTTTCATCCAACTTTATCTCTTTTCCCTTTACCTAAGTGTATATTACTCCCTTCGTTTTATTAGCATGATCAAAGTGAGTGTAGAATTGGAGAACAAGGTCAGGTTGTTGTTCTGTTAGCAACATGTCCCATCCTTAGTTTTTAAACCAATGATGTATAAAACCAGCATGGGTGGTACATTAGAAGTGTCGTCTGATGAGGTTACCCTGGTTGAAGGGGAAGCAAGGTAAACCAGCTTAGGAGAATACTCCTCGTCTGGGGTCCCTAGGACCCCAAGCAACGAGATTTTTTATGATGATGATGATGATGAAGGCGGTGAAGAGGCTGCTTCCATTGCTGGATCTGATGAAAGCTCGTCTACCTCATGGTAAGATGGCGAAGAGGTTTCCCAAAGAAGAGATGGGGAGAATCACACATTTGAGTCCAGCTCCGAGGACAGTAGTGATGATGATGACCTTCCTCCGCTTGAGAACAGTGAGGAGAAAGAGCGAGTAAATTGGAAGGAGAAAAATAATCCGGCTGAGATTCATGTGTCAGCCAAAGACAGAGGTGCAATGGAAAAGGGCTTAGAGAATTTTAAGCTCAAGTATCCCCTAGGAGATGGGTTTGATATCCAGGTGCTTCCTAAGCTGGGCACTATTGCTTGAGAAGATGAACAATGGAACGCCAACCGATACTTTGGTTGATTTGAGGCGGCGTTCCTAGCCGGTCTTCACTTCCCTCTTCATGATGCTCCGGTGGTATGGCCAGGGTGTATGGCAGTTGACCCCAAATTCTTGGGTCAACATTTTGGGGTATGTAGCTGCCTGTGAATGGCAAGGGCACCACCCTAGCTGGGAGGCTTTCGCACACATGCACTATCTAAGCCGGAGCCTAGGCGGGTGGAGAACGTGGTACACTCTTACCACGTACCCACAATACCAAATGACCTTATACAAGGTGTCTAAGTGGGAAAACTAGAAGGAGCGCTTCTACTTGGTATCTTCTTCCAAGGTGAGAGAGAACCGTGAGTATAGACGGTATAATAGGAAGTCGGACCTTCAAGGGCAGAAGTGTAAGTTCCCTTCCATCCCGGATGAAGACTATGAGACAATCATAGAGCTGGGATTCTTTGAGCTCAAAACTGACTACCTTTCAACCAGGAAAGCTATAAGCGTCCTTAAAAACTGGATTCCCCGGCATATCTGGTTGAGAGACGAGGCGTTTTTATTTGCATACGGTCTTAGCTCAATGTCTGATAGACATATGTCTAACTTGTACCAGTTGTACCTATGTTTTGCTCTTAAATTTTATTCATGTGTGTTCTAATAGACGTTTTGCTTGCAGAAATGGCCAGAGACATGGTTTCTGAGGAAAAGACCCCCAAGAGGTCCGCAGCCAAGATCTGCAAGGACAAGGCGGAAAAAAGAGGAAGGAACTTGCTGCCAAGGGTTAGATATCAACCGTTTGACTTATTTACTTTTGTTCTTTTTTACCCTTCTAGTAGAAGCGGCTCAATTCCGTTTGTGTGCTCATTGAGCTATTTACCTTGCAGGAGGCTCCCCGCTCGTTTCAAAAGCTGTTCAAATGAATGACGGATGAGGCGGCTGACGGCCCATCCAAGTCTCAAAAGGTGTCGTCTATTCAGACTGCCCCTGAACTTCCGATTAGGAAGCCCTGCATGGCCATTGGGGGGAAGAGCATCAGTCTGCAAGGCTTTGGCCTAGGGATTGACCTAGGCAAGAAATTTGGCGCGATTTTGACACCCTAACCAGACGAGAAGCCTCAGACAGATGAAAATCCTAATGGGGCTCGAAGCTGTGCCATGGCTATAGGTGATGACAGTCTGCATATAATTGAGCAAGGTACGACTAGTCCTTTCATGTCACCGTTTGAGCTGCCTTGGCCCATGCGGGTAAAGTCTCACTCACAGCAGACTTTAGAGGGTTCATCAGGGAGCCGCTTGGAGATAGGTGCCGCTTATGCAGCTTACTCACCCAATCTTGGTTGTGATGCATATTCCCCCCGGTGGCCGGATGTACAGCAGCACGCCAAGTCCATGCTTGGGGTAGTCCTAAGAGGGAGAAGGACGCCATCCCGGGCATTGAGACGTTTAATGTTGAAGGGATCAGTGCCTTCTTGTCTGAGGTATGACTCTTCAAATCGAATTTTTCAAGTAGTTTCTTGTTTTGATTTTTAACACTCCGCTTGTGACCATAGGCCTTGCTGAGGGTAGATGGGCTGAAAAGGCCATGGCAGCACAAGTAGACTGAGGTAAAACAAGCCAATAAAGCAGCGCAAGACTCTGCAGACGTTGCTCTCTATTCAAATACAATAACTGAACTTATGACTAAAGCATTTGAAATGGCACAGGCGGACAATATTAGGCGCTTAACGGCTGAGCTGGAGACGGCCAAGAAAAAGGCCTCATACTCCAATGCCGCACTGAAAACTGCTCAGTCGGACCTCAAGGCGCTTGAGGCAGTTAATTAGGAGAACACACAACTCCGTTCAGATGTCAACCGCCTGAAAAATGAGATGGCCCAGGCTCAGGCAAACTTCAAGGCAACCCTTGTAGCCGAGAAGGAGCGGATCGTTGAGGAGAACGAGTCCGACTGCTAGGAGCGCATGAGGCTAGCATGGGACACTCTATCCCCGGAGCAGGATTATGGCCTCTGGGACTTGACTTATTAATATGCTGACGAAGTCATCAATTCCAAGGAGGATGGCAGACACCATCCGGAAACATTCAATGCTTGGCCAATCAGGAAGAGCCAGCTCAGACTACAGGCGGTGATGAGCAAGAGCAAAAAAAGGAAGATGCTCCAGCTAACTCTGCTCAACCACTGGCAGGAGAGATAGGGAATGAGGCTCTAGATACACCTGCCAATTAAGCTTTCTTGTATGCCATCTGCTTTTCCGGCCTGCGTGCCGAGCATTTGAATGTTTAAATCAATAACAATTTTTTATATTTCCTCCCAGATGGTGATCCGGTTTAACATTGCTCTCCGGCTCTCAGTAGTCGGGATTATCTATGAAAATACCAAATAAGTCGGTTTTACATTTCTAAATTTAAATTTTGCACTGAAATTTTGCTTATATATATGCTTGAATTTGCCTAACTCAAAAGAAGCATGCGACAGGTATCATCCCGGCTGTACTTGCCCCTGGGCGGCTGTGTGGTTGGTTTCACTACCTTGTCGATTGATTGACTTAAGAACTTGTGATACTTTAGAGAGTATGGGAAGTTCCTAAGTCAATCAATCACAGTAGTGATTTCTCCAAACTAATCGCACAGCTGCCAACTACTCAAGCGGACAACTGTCAGACCAGGCGGCGGAACTGATGCACTTCATCTCCTCCGCCTGGGGTATCTGCAGCCGTCACTGGGGGAACTTGTATAATTTTGTTGAATAATCTAATTTAGAACTTCAGTCGGCAACCGGCTGATGTCTTTAGGTATACGGTATTCGAGCTTAATCATTCCTTAGATTATTTTGGTCAGACGACTATGAGTTGACCAATTTGGTCGTTCAATATTTGCTGCCTGCATGAGTATGTAGAGCACTTAGTTACCCAGAACGGAGATACTCTCTACGACGATTCCACCTGGATGGCGTCGCCGGACGCCTTACTCATGTTGGAGCAGACGAATTTATAAAATAAAATAGCATCTGTCCATTGGCCTTATAGTTGAACATTAATTTAGCCACTAAGTTTTTAACTTAGTTTAATTCATTCAATTAACCGTCTGTGCATTGCACCGGCGGAATTTGTTTATTACGCATGTATATATACGAGTTAATTAATGGAATTGAAAACAAAAGGCAAATTTTTCATTGATAGGCTTTTTATTTACAAAAAATTTACAAATATCAAAAGTAGTACTTTTTCAAGTTGTCTACGTTACAAGTTCTGGGCAGCCGCCTGCCGTTTCTCACTTCATCATAGATCCGATAAGGGCCTTCCCAATTAGGAGTTAGCTTTCCATGCTCATTGGCCCTACCGGTTGCCTCCATTTTTCGCTACACAAAGTCCCCAACTTTTAAGGGCCATTTTTGCACTTTCTTGTTATAAGCACGGGTCATTCTTAGATGGTAAATCTCATAACGCAAGGCAGCATTGCCCTTGCGCTCCGGGAGTGAGTCCAATGATAGCCGCATGGCCTCCTAGTTTGCCTCTTCATCGTATAGCATAGCTTGTAGAGTTCGCTCATAAAGCTCGATGGGCAAGACGGCCTCAGCGCTGTAAACCATGAGAAATGGGGTTTCACTGATTTCCCCTTTTTTGGTTGTCTAGATGGCCCATAGGACATGAATTAACTCTTTATCCCATAAACCACCCGCTCTTTCAATTTTCTTTTTGATGTCGTCTGAGATGAGGTTGTTGAAGGCTTCAACTTGGCCGTTTGCTTGGGGTCGGCCGACTGATCCAAAACAATGTGAGATCCCTTGATCTCCCAACCAATTCTTGAGCTAAGGCGTCTCAAACCGAGGGCCATTATCAAACACCAAAGATGTAGGTACCCCATACCGGGTGATGATGTTCTTCCAAATGAAAGAGATGACATCCTTTGTATTGATGCTCTTGACCGTCTCTGCTTCCACCCACTTGGTGAAATGATCCACAGCCACCGGAATGTAGCGCTTTCCACTTGGTGCAGGCGTATAAGGACCTAGAATGTCCATGCCCCATTTAGCAAATGGGACTGGGTTGTGGATTGTTGTCAAGTCAGTTTTCGGCTGAAAGATGAATGATGCGTGCCATTTATGGCACACTTAGGCTAGGTTTTCTTCTTATTTTTATGATCGCTTTTAGTCTTTTATGTCGTGTTTTTAGAGAATAATGCTTGATTTGCGTGTTTGTGTGTTAGTTTAGAGAAATGTGTGCTTTTAATGGTTTTCTTATTATTTTATTCATTTCTCGGCTCTTTCTCTCGCTTCTCTGTTTCTTTGCCTTGTTTTGTAGGTGTGTCGAGTTTCTCGGGATTTAATTATCAAGGAGGAAGCTCGAGCACATTCAAGAAGGTTGATGGAGCTAAGTTCGGGAACCCAAACATGCAATTCAAGCTAGCTTCGCAAACACAAGGACCTTGGAAGCAATGCTTTGGCTTGGAAGATAAAGGAGCTGCCCTTCTCACGAGCATCGCCTTGAGTGAACCAATGATAGGGATGCTCGGGAGCACGGAGATCGATCGAGCAAGCGAAGGAAGAAAGGCCACGAGCTCCAAGAAGGGGTGCGCGCGCTGCATAGGTGGTGCGTGCACGCAGACCCAGCTGTGCGCGAGCGCGACCTGGGTGGTGCGTGCGCACAGAAAGGTGGTGCGTGCGCACAGAAAGGTGGTGCGTGCGCACGGTTTGCCCTGTTTCCCCCGCTCGTTTTATTATAAATTAGCCTTGTCATTTCTATTTTAAGGACGATTTTTGGATTAGTTTGGGGACTTTCTCTCTCATATCTTAGGTTAGGTTGAGAGCTTCTCTCTCTAGTTTTTAGGGATAGTTTAGGAGTAGTTTTAGAAAGAGAAAGTGAGGGATTTCAATGGTAGTTTGAGAGATTGAAGATTCAATGGTGACAATTGTATTGAAGATCTTCTTAATCAATCAATGAGCATTTCTCACTCTATCTCATCTTATTGCTTTGTTCAATTTCATGTTTTTTTGGTTTAATTTTGATGTTGGATTCTTGATAGTGTAATTGTTCTTGATATTTTGTTGATTCTTGATTTCTTTAGTTGATTGTTGATAGATGATGATTCTTGAGTAGTTGTTTGGCTAGGAAATGGGTGAAACTTGTATGATTGATTGATTGTGATTAATTTGGGAATTGTGTTGCACTACTACAAATTAAAATTGGCCGAAGAGACCTTAATTAAGAGACCATTTAATTAATTGAATGGTCTCTTTGTTTCAAGAGACCAAATATTTTAAATAAATGGTCTCTTAGGTACAATCTTAGGGAGATGAAAATAAAGGAGAGACCACTTTTCTTAAATAAATGGTCTCTCTTTTTTTTATTTATTTATTAAAAAAAGGAGAGACCACTTCTTTAATATAAATGATCTCTGTTAGTTGAAACGAACACTACAAGAAGGGGGGTGAATTGTAGGTGAATTTGATGAGTGTCATTTATGGCACTCATAGGGTAGTCTTTTAGGGTTATTTCTTTCCCCTTTTCATGCTTTCTTCTTTTATTTTTGGTCCTTTTTCCTTTAGTTTCTCTTTTTCCTCTTTTCTTTATGATTCTCGTGTTTTTATCGTGTTTTCCTTTATTTGGCTCTTTTTCCCTTTTATTTCCTTTCTTTGTTTACTTGTGTAGGTATTGTGAGAATCACTTTGGCAAAGGATTCAATTTGGGACCTTAATGATCAAGCAAGGAAGAAGCATTTGGCTAGAGAGGGCTTAGAGAGGCCTTGGAGAGGCCTCGGAGAGGTTTCCAAGGCAAATCCAGCAGGCCGCGGGCGCGGGCCTATGTTACTCAAAATTGCCAAAACTTGGCAGGAACTTGCCGCGGTTGCCCCGCGGGCTCTCCGCGGGCGCGGGTAAAATGGAGAGGCCGCTCCATTTAGAGAGACCGCGGCCCCTTGATCAGGCTTTGGGAGCAGGGGATTAGCCACGGGCGCGGGTTTCACTGCCGCGGGCGAGGGTCTCTGTTGCCGCGGGCGCGGGGTCTGCCCAGATAGCACGCGGAGGGTTCCGTACCCATTTCTCCGCGGGCGCGGGTCTATCGAGAGAGGGCGCGGGAGCTGCCGATTTCTTCTTTACTTATAAATAGAATTGTATTTCCTTTTTTTTGAAACCAACTTTTTGATAATTTTCATTAGCTTACTCAACATTTGATCAATCAAGTTTGGATTTCTTCATTTTCAATCATCAATATTAGTGAGAATCTCTTCCTTCTTTCATCTTTTACTTACTTGCTATTTGATTTTTGCTTGTTGCTTGTTCTTCTTTGGATTGGAATTAGATATTGTTGATTATTTTGATTTCCCTTAGATTTTGATATAGAAATGAATATTAAAGCAATATCTAGTTGTTTGTTCTTAAATTTCACCATGATTAGTGAGTAGATTAGTTGCTAGGGAAAGGGGGAAGCATGTTTGATTAATGAAATTGCTAGTTGATGCTCTTTGATTGATTGATTTGTTGCAATTAAATTGGTTGATGTAGTTTTGCATGTGATTGATTAGACTAGGAGTGATCAACCTATAAGATTAATCTAGATTGCATTGCAACTCTTAATGACATGAACAATTGAATTGAAAGTTGCTCTAATTGATTGGGTTTGCTTGTGATTCTTCTTGATTTGCCTTTCATAGTGACACCTAGATTGGCCTATAGGAGATAGAATTTGAACTCTCTTGATTGCTACTATTGTTTGTCCATTGCAATACTTGAATTAATTGATTGAGCTTTAAACTAGCATTATCATTGAACTTGCATGTGGAACCCATATCCCTAGTGTTTAGACCTTTGTTTTACTTGATTAGACTTGCTTTATTTTACCATAGTGCCAACCATAATATCAACTCCATCTTCGAGGTAGCTTGACTTAGACTCTGGTTTTCATCATTGCATTCCCTAGGGATCGACCCTTAACTTGCCCTATATTCATATAAGGTTGGTTAGGTGTTTACAAATTTTGTTTGACTTGGGGGAAGGGTACATAACGACATACATTTTCCTGTTGTCAAAATGGCGCCGTTGCCGAGGAGTGCTATTGGTGCTTAGCTTTTATTGTTGAGTCTACTTCATTTTAATTGAAAAAAAAATACAAAAAGATTTTGTTTCTTTAGGCTACACTTGTAGCCGAGCTACTAATATTTTCTTTGAAGTTTTGCATGCATAGAGCTCGTGATCGATCCATTGTGCCTTTTGACCCAGAAATTGAGAGGACTCTCTCAAGAAGAAGAATAGCTAATTGATTCTCCTTGGGGTATAGTTCTTCAAGTGAATAAGAGATTGAAGAAGAGCAAGGCATGGGAGAAAATCCGAGAGTGGCCTTGAAGGAGCTAGGAATACCCGGTGCTTATAGGTTTGAGAGCGGCATAGCTCCGCCTACAACACCGGCAAATGATTTCGAGATTCGGCCGGCCATGATCACCTTAATTGAGAGGAGGCAATATAGTGGGGCTAAGAATGAGAGCCCGTTGAACCATCTTAAAGAATTTGAAAAATATTGCAACACCATCAAAGTCAACGGATTTTCTCAAGAGTTCATACGCCTCAAGTTGTTCCCCTTCTCTCTCATAGGAAGATCCTTAGAGTGGCTAGATAAAGAGGTGAAGCCCAATTCCTTGAGAACATGGGATGATGTTACAAAGGCCTTCTTGTCCCGTTTTTACCCTCAAAAGAAGACGGCGGAGGCAAGAGCCTTGATTCAAGGGTTCAAGCAAAGGCCAAATGAAAGCCTTTACGAAGCATGGGAGAGATACAAAGAGTATCAAAGGGAGTGCCCTCACCACGGAATCCCAACATACCAAGTGGTCCAAATCTTCTATTGCGGTTTAAGTCCCCAAGGCAAGTCATGCCTTGATGGGGGGGGCCGGGGGTCCTATCATGAACAAGACCGAAGAAGAAGTGGTGGACATCATTGAGGACGTGGTAACGTACTATAGAGATTGGCAAGATGGGGAGAGAGACTCTTCAAGCAAGCAATCTTCATTGTACTCGGTAGACCATCTAAATGCGATCAACAACCTTTCCTCCCAAATGACAAACTTGGGAAAGGAGATGACCGCAATCAAAGCCAAGTTTGAGAGCACTTCTACTTCATCCCAAGCTTCGAATCTTCCCTCCCAATTTAAGGGGAGAGGTACTCCTTCTAACTCTCAACCCCCTCCCTCTTCACATAATATGCCTATGGGTTGTTTGTTTTATGATGCATGTGGATCGTATGATCATGACTCTAGTAATTGTCCTAATGAATGTGTTGATGAGTTTGATAACAATGAGAGTGAGCATGTGAATTATGTGTCAAATAATAATGCTCAAAGGTTTGATAATCAAAGAGGTCAATGGAATAGGAATTACCAAAACCAAGGCAATTTTGACAACTATAATCAAGGTGGTGGTTATAGAAACCAAGGGAACCAAGGTTTTCGTGGTAGCTATAATAATCAAGGTTATAATGGCCAAAATCAAAGCCAAAATTATGGAAATCAAAACCAAGGTTATGGAAATCACAACCAAGGTAGTGGTAACCATAATCAAGGTGGTGGTAACCATAATCAAGGTTATGGACAAAATCAAAATAGGGGTACTTGGAACAATCAAGGGAAGGACAATTTTCAAAATAATGCTCAAAGAGGTCCCCCACCCGGATTTGTTCCAAGGACTCAAGGAGAAAATTCCTATTCCCAACCTTCTTCACCTAGGACCAATTTGGAAGAAATAATTGAGAATCAAACCAAGTTGTTGAACACATACATGGCCGTTAGTGATAAGAAGTTCAATGAAATGATGACCCACAATAAAATGCTTGAAAATCAAATTTCTCAATTTGCTAATGCTTTGAAAGATCATGCAAGCCCTTCTTCTTTACCTTCCCAAGGTCTTGATCCCAAGAAACACGTGAATGCTATTGTTACTAGGAGTGGTAAGGTTCTTGAGGAGAGATTGCCTAGGAAGGGTGAGGATAAGAAGATTCCTAAGGAAGCCTTGGTTGAGAATGAGGGGGATAGGGCATCATTGGATGAGGTTGCGGTTGAGACACCTAGAGAGGTGAGAGTAGAGAAAGAAATTGTGAAACCCAAGCTCCCTTACCCACAAAAATTCATGAGACACAAATTGGATGAGCAATTTGGGAGATTCATTGATATGCTAAAACAACTTCATCTTTCTCTACCTTTTACCGATGTGATCAACCAAATGCCAAATTATGCCAAATTCCTCAAGGACATTTTGAGTGGGAAAAGGACTTGTGAGGTTGTGGAAATTATCAATTTGACCGAAAATTGTAGTGCTATCATCATGAACAAAATGCCACCCAAATTGAAAGACCCCGGAAACTTCTCCATCCCTTGTGCTATTAACAAGATGCAAATTGATAATGCCTTATGTGACTTGGGAGCTAGTGTTAGCATAATGCCATATTCGGTTTATCAAAGGCTTGAACTAGGGGAACTCTTACCTTCTAACATTACCTTGCAATTAGCCGATAGGTCAATCAAGTTTCCAAAAGGTAAGGTAGAAGATGTTCCATTGAGGGTTGGGAAGTTTGTGTTCCCGGTGGATTTTATTGTGCTTGAAATGGATGAAGATGCTACCATTCCAATCATTTTAGGTAGACCCTTTCTTGCTACCTCGGGTGCTATGATTGATGTGAGGAGTGCAAAGATTTCCCTTAAGGTAGGAGATGAGGTCATTGAATTTGATTTGAATGAAAGCATGAAATATCCATCTTCTTCTCTAGAAAATTGCATGATGATTGATTCACTTGATCATGTTGTGTCTTCCAACTGGAAGTAAAACCTCAACCCTTCTAAGGGATTTCCAAAACAAAATCAATCCACTATAATAGGGCAAACAAACAAGTTACAACCTATTATAAAACAGACCTTTACTCACAAGTTCTAGATTGAACTTGCTATACAGTAGACCCCCTATCCTACCCAACCCAAGTTCCACACTCGAGTTCACTCGTACTCTCACAGTACAACCTCACAGCTTTTCACTCAAAGCTTACACACCTGTATGAAATATAATTTTCACACACACACACACCCAATAACCTAACCAATACAGAATGTAAACACCTAGAATATGTTAGGCAAGCAATGCACGAAACCCCAAACTAATATGGCAAGATTAAAAGCTTGGCAAACTTACACAAATTAAGCTCAGAGATTTCTTCACGCAAAACTCACAAAAACTTATGAAAATGTGATCTCAACTATTTATACAAGATTAACTTGTATAGCAAGTAGGGTTTTTCAAAAGATAAATAAGTTAATTTAACTAAATCACACAATATAGTTTTATGTAAATCTTTTCAAAGAAAATCTTTTCGGAAAATAAGATAAGATAAGTTATAGCAAAAAGAATAATATCTTTTTGTTAAAACCGATTTTAAGAAATAAAATAACTTGAAAATCTTTTTCTTAAAATCTATCTTTTATCTTTTCCGGTAATTAAATTTACCAAATAAACTTGTCATGCTTCTAATAAGTTTCGTGCATATCTACTTAACATATTTAACAATAAATCTAGAAGATAAAATTTTAACTAAATAAATATTGTTGTGTCGCGTTTTTGTAATATTAAATTACTTGGGCTTCACGCAGACCAGGACCAAGTTCTTGCTGTCACTTTTGCTCCAGTCTTCAACTAGAACTTCGCATACTAAGTTCTTTCCAGAACCTACTGTCTTCACCTTGCACTCTTCCAAGTTCATATTAGGGAACATTCTTGTTAAGGAACTTAGTTCTTGTTAGAGAACTCTTCTTCTAATTTGACTAACTTTTCTACAAGGTCTCTTCACATCTTCTTAGCTTGAGTTACTCTTCCACCACCATGGTCTACTTCACCTGTGCTAATCAAATACTTTAAAACCCTTATTAATTGAGTTTGCTTATTAGTTTAAGTCTATCATCATCAAAACACTTAAGCTTCAATAATTTCCCCCTTTTTGATGATGACACAGTTAAGCAAACTCTATAGAAAAGTTAAGACAAATAGGAGGATGTATTTTTGGATTTTTGTTTATTGACAAAAATTAAATGCACAACTAAAAAAAAACAAATCAAACAGAACAGAAAAATAAAACTAAAAGAAACTAAACAGAAACTAAGCTACTGGCATCATATTAGAGGAAATTTCTGATACTTTCTCAACTAGAACCCAGAACGACTTCGGCCTCCAAATTTGCTTTCTTCTTTTTCCCCCTTTTGGCATTATCAAAAAGCTCTATTTTTAAAGTTATTAAGAACCTAGCCATGACCCCACAAGCAATTCATCGAGTGTGGCAAACTGAAGGCAGCGCTGACTAGTTCCCTTTAGTTAGTTCCACTTTCCTGCATATATTTTCATAACATACAATAATACACATGCATAGGTAGAGTTCCAAATAAGCCATTTAAAACAAAAGAAGTTAACATCCTGCCAAATTTGTTCAAAAATTATTACAAACCCAAAACATTTAAAAACATAGATTGAAAATGCTCATCATAAACAACAAAATGTAAAGAGGCTAGGTAGGCTGGGATTAGGATAGGCTAGACTAAGACTGAAGGAGTTCTAGAATCTTCTTGTTATCCTCCATAGTCTGCTTTGACATAGCCTCCAACTTGTCTTCAAGATCTTTGATAGTCTTTTGGAATTCAAGCTTCTGAAGCTTGAGACAGTTTTCAAGTCCCAAAACAGTCTTCTCTAACTTCTGAATCTGACTGTTGCTGTTTTAAGCTGCTTCTATGCTATTTCAGCCCTGTCTGCAAGTTCAGCCACCTGTCTTGCCATAACCTTGTTCTCATCCTCATCTAAAACCAGTGGCCTCTCCATACTTGTTTGAGGTATAGCAGTAGATGCCAACCTTCTACTCTTCCTCACTGATCCCTTAGCCACCTCGTTTTCTTTCTTTTTCTCACTGAGTGCCTTATTCTCCTCAGCTCGTCTAACTGACCCATTCACTACTTCCGGGCTTAAACCTAGTAGTGTCTCACTATTTATCACGTTTTCTGCTTTTTCCTCCAAACAACCATAAACTCCTTTGAGCTTCACTCCCAAAGTCTCAAATAGTTGATAACACAGCTCTATAGCCTACTTTGTTCTTACCAGGAACACAGTGGGCCAGATGTTGGTACATCAATGAAGGAAAATTGATATTTATTTTCTTTGCTAGACAGAAAATGATGGCCATGTCCATCAAGCATGCTACATTCTTTTTCTGAGTCCTAGGGAGAATTGTCTTTTTAACCAAATTAAACAGCAGCTTGTTTAGAGGACTTAAGTCATTGTGATTCATGACATTCTTCCCCCTTTTTCCTCCTACAAATTCAACAATGTCACCCCCTAGGTAATCTCCAACTTTCACAGTAGACTTTCCCTTGATATACATTTCAAAACCCTAAGTGGGAACTTGCAGAATGTTGCCCAATTTTTCAACTTGAACTGGATTTTCTTTTTGTTTATCTCACTAGAAATTCTAGCTTGTTTAAAGAAAACTTGCTACAAAATTCGTTCATTGCAGCAGGATACAGCACATTATTAGATGAAATAGACAGAAAATGTTCCCACCCTTGAAATTTGATAAGATCCAAGAATTCTAAAAACCTAGATTTTCTACACCATGATAAATCAAGTTTGTGACCAACCACATACCTATCCGCACTTGCGGTGAGTTCCAATTGCTCTTCATAAGTCAATATTCTTCGATTATGTTCCCTGTCTTGCGGAAGATGGTCACAAGGCGGTAAAAGATCGTTTCAAGCGAAGCAATCTTCGATAGTATTCTCTAGCTTGCAGAAGACTATCACATCAAAAATTGGAGGCAGTTACAAGCGTAGCAGTCTTCAGGCGGTATCCCCTAGCTTGAGAAAGATCGTCACAACAAATCGGTTACCTTCAGAGATGTGCGCTCGACGATGAAAGATACGCGTTTCTTAACTCTTTCATCTGTTTAGCTAACGCTAGTGTGCAGGTATCGGCGTTACAAGAATGATTTAGGGTTGCAGAACGTTCTGAATCATTCTCCGTCCCTATCGCTACTATGACTTTTGTTTTTGAAACTTGCGTTTCTCCAAACTTAGTCAAAGTAGGGGCTTCTGTAAACACCCATTTGTGTCTCCCCAAAACCAAACCCAGTGATGAATACCTTTCGCGTCGATTCATAATCGAATGAAGTGAAAGTGTGGAAAGTCTAATGTTGTGGTTAGTTTTTATTAAAAATCTCTCTTTTTGTTTTCGAAAACTTGCTCTATTTTATGAAAAATAGCCAATCCAGTTTAGTTTGGTCCATAACAAGGCTCCAATAATAGTGTAGTTGGATAGGGCTCGAAAAAATCTTAACAACGATACATTATAAGTCCAATTCCGATGAATAATGAGGAAGTTATGGCAAAATTACTAAACTGGGCCCGGTTTGGTTTTTTATGTGCGGCCCAATGATCTAGGGGAGGGCCTATTATGAATTATCATTCCTAATGCAATTAGCTTAGGATTGATTATAGTCTTCTAGCAACTTCTAGAAGGTTCTTTTGAATCCTAATGGGATTGGGATTGATAATTATGTTTTATGAGTTTTATTTGGAATAAAAGAAGTGTTTTGAATGAAATTACAAATTTACCCTTTGTACGGACTTTTACGACTTGATTTTATCAAAAAGTAGAAAACGCGTGGAAAACCTTCTGCAGCGCCAAACGTCAGGCTGTTGCCTAACGACAGACTATGTCGCCTGGCGACAGACCCTGTTGTTGACGACAGAGGCGTGTTTTATTCCTTTTCAAACTCTGATTCTTTTTATCGATTTCGGACTATTTCGTTATAAATAGCGTTCTTAGACCTCCGTTTTGAATAATCAACTCTCATCAATTATCATCAAGAATTTCTTGATTTTCTCTTTCTCTCCTAAACCAACCTTTTTACAAACAAAATTCCGCATTCAGAAGTTCTAGACACACCTAGCTAAGTTCGAAGTTGCCTTCGCCCTAGACGTGAAAGGTTTGATATTTCTAAGGGTTTGGTCCCAAATCTCTATTTCAATTATTTAATCTAATTGTTTGTTTTATGTTTTTCTTGAAGTTACTAACGTGTGTATTTTGTTATTATAAAGAGGTACGAGGCATCTAAGTAAGTGCTTTAATTATTTAATTGATATTTTGATATAGAAATCATACTTAGGTTGTTATTTTGATTCCTAGTATCATGTTAGGATGCATTACTCAGTATGATGTTTAGGGTAAGGAATAAGTTCCTTATATCAATTATGATTTCTATGATGCTTCCTATTTTCTTTCTTAATAGCATGTTAGTATCATGTTAGGGCTAAAGCTTTGATCTTTGATGTTTAGTGACATGCTAGGATTCATTATTAATCTTGTTAGTATCATGCCTAGGATCTTGCTATAAATATTATGCTTTAACATGATCATTTCAATTATGATTGTTTTTATTATTATGATGATGATGATTATTATGTGTCTTGATTGTTATTTATTGTTATTGCTTGATCACGCCTTTTATGCATGTTTAAAGGGAATTTGTACTTGTAATCACGCTTAATAAGGTAATTAATAATATTGTTAGGTTAATATGATTATAATTCAAGTGATCGCCAATAATAGTTTTATTTGTGCATTAATATTCAACCAACATAGATAAACAGGTTTAGGGTCGGTAAACCTAATGATTGCATGTTAGCCAGAAAGCGCACATGAATACGAAAAGAATAAAGTAGAGGCTTATTATTAGGGCAGGTTCTTTCTCTTTTAGATTGGATTTGTATCTTCATCCCCAAACTTCCAGTCTTGGTTCCAGACCTATTGGAGTTAACGATCTCTTGGATCGTTAAGAGGTGTAACCTTCACCCTTGTGAACGGGTTACAAGTTCCTAAAACTTGTTGGCGACTCTTTTGCTTAGCTTCCTTCCCTTTGGACGCCACCATGCTTAAGTGTATGATCACAGTGGGGTTCAAGTTTGGGGTGATGCTTGAAATATTCCCTACAGTTAGTAACTTCAAGGAAAATATCAAATCAAACCATTACTTTAAGTAATTGAAATAGGGATTTGAGACCAAAACCCTCAGAAATTATCAACCTTTCATGTCTAGGGCGAAGGCAACTTCTAGCTTGGCCAGGTGTGTCTAAGACTCGTGAATGCATTTTTTGAAATCCGTACGGAATCCTTAATCTAATCAAATTTGATTAAGTCCATACTTTTCTTTTAAAATCAGATTTAATCTTTTTTAAAACACTCGTTTTAATCAAAATAGAATTCTTTATTTTCTGAAAATATAACTATTAATCCTAATTTCACTAGAACTCAAAATAACCTTCTAGATTATTCTAGAAGATTAAAATCAATCCTAATGACTTTAGGATTATTTATTAATGGGCCCTCCACTTGATCATTGAGCCATATAAAACCATTTCAAGCCCAATTTAGTATTTTGGTCATAATTTCCTCATTATTTATCGGAATTGGGCTTATAATATTTCATTAGAAAGCTCTTTTCGAGCCCAATCCAACTACACTATTATTAGACCCTTATCATGGACCAATCTAAATTGGACTGGACATTATCTTAAATAGAGTACATTTTCGAAAACAAAAAGGAAGTATTTTTATTAAAACGACATCATCACAAGACTTTTCACACTTTCACTTCGTTCGATAATCAATAATGTGAAAGATATTCATCACCGGGTTTGGTTTTTGTGGAGACACAATCAGGTGTTTGCATAGTTGAAAGAAGAGAGGAACTTGGAAGCAATTTTATTATTATTATTTATTAAAGCTTTTATTTCTCTATTTTTATAGAAAAAGAATTTGGTGATTAAGAAAAAATAATTGTTTTTTTTTATTCTCTAGTAATTGTAAAGAAGGGTATTTTCGGAAAATACAAATTCCTAACAAAAAATGGGAGTTTACTTTAAAGAATAAAGAGTAACAAATGGGTGGTATAAGTGTTATTTCACCTTAAAATATTGAATAAGTTAATGAAAAATGAGGGGTTTTTTTTTATAAAAAAATGCTTATTTAGTGGAACAAACTCTCTAAATACACTTGGAAAAATTAATTTTAATAATCCCACCTTTGACCAATTCATTGTTAATAATCCCATCTTTTAATTATATTCTAAAAATCCCACCTTTATATAAGATTCTCTTCTAATGATCCTTTATGACTGGTTACCTATACAATGGGTATTTTTTTTTATATATAAATTTAAGTGACATGTATTATAACACAATTGGTCAAAAAAATTAAAAAATTAAAAAACGAAAAAAGCAAAACATACCCAGCCACCCAAAATTCACGCCATCCGCATCCCAACTTCCTCAGTCGTCCCTCTTATCTCCTCCACCCTCCAGCAGCCCCTACCTCTACCCTCACTGGTCACCACCACTAGAATCTTTCCCTCCCCACGACCCACCCAACGACAATGCTCCCTCCTCGAAATCCACCATGAAATCGTAAACCCAACCCCTCTTTTCTCGACTGCCGACCTCTTTCTCTCCTTGTGGTCGCCGACAATTTTGCTGCAACAATCTTGTGACTTATCTCAAGTTTAATTTTTACCTTATTTATTTGTGTTAATTGAATTTGATTCTAAATTATTCAATTTCTTCATATCAATTTACATGTTATCATTTTTGTATCTAAGTGGGGGTCCTTAATTTGATGATAAAGGGATTGAATTGTTGGTTTTGGAGAATGTTGGTGTTTTTTAGCATTGTTGAAGGGAAGAGGTGTGGTTTTCGATGTGGGGATAGGGGACGGGGTGGTTTTCGGGGGTGGGTTTAGCGTTTCGTGGTGGACATCAAGGTGAGAGGGCGTTGTCGTTGGGTGGGTCGTGGAGAGGGGAAGATTCTGGTGGTGGTAGGGGTGCAGATGGGGGCTGTCGGAGGGTAAAGGGGGTGTGAAGGGATGGGGTAGCATGGGGATTGGGTAGTTGAGGTTTTATTTATTTAATATTTTAGTTTTTCTTTTAAAAAAATTCAACCAATCACAAATTAACATGTAGCATATTCACCTATCAAAACTAGTTACCAACAAGTTAGGGACCAATAGAAGAAAATCGCCCCTAAAGGTGGGATTATTAGATAATAATCAAAAGGTGAGATTTAACAACGAACCAACCAAAGGTGGGATTATTAGAATCAATTTTTCCAATAAACTTTCCACCAATAACTTTTAATTAGCTTATTTTATAGTGAATAAATGAATGTTGTTCAAATAAGCTTAGAATTTGTTATATACATCCGGGTGTACCGTACACCAAACTAACCTAAAGTTAGTTTTTGCTCTTCATATGATGATAAATGAAAAACAATCATCAAAATGAGAACAAATACTTATGGGTGTATGGTACATACACCCGGGTGTATATAACAACCTTTCAATTTTACTCAAATAAGCTACTTCATCCGTTTCTTATTAGTTAACACATTTCTGTAATCACGTTTGCCAATGCATAAATTCAATCATTAATTACCTGATAAGCAAAAAAATAATGAAAAGTTGATATTTTGAAAACATATATCGTGACGAATCTAACAAAATCCTACATTACGTATCTGCACCAAAAAATAATTTTCATTATGTATAAAGCACAAAACACAGTAAAAAAAATATATGTAAATTGTGCCAAAGACAAAACGTGTCAACTAAAAAAATGGAGGTAGTATTTACCAAACACAACCACAATGTTTCCGTAGTTGGCCCTGCCGTTGGTTGGAAGGTGGGCAAAGGGAGGAGCGTTCGCATTACAGTGGATGACTGGGCTCCTGGTGGTTCGGTTCATTTCAAACTTGGTTTATGTCAGTCGGAAGTTCCGACTCTTGTGTCTGATATTATCGATCCGCGTTCAAACGCGTGTGACTCCTCGAGAGTCCATCGGTTTTTTTTTTTTTTTTTTATAATCCAACGGCTATTCGGATTCTAAGCCTGGACCATCCTTTGGAACTTATGAATGATTTTGTGTATTGGAAATACACTAGGTATGGCTCGTTCTCCACAAAGTCGACTTATGCTCTCTTGTTTCAGTAGACTTTGGCTTGTCCTTCTCGGGGTTTACTTCCTCCTTCTTGGTAGGGAAAATTCTAGGGTCTCCTTATTCTTCCTAAGTGGAAAGTTTTTGGTTGGAAACTTATTCATTCTAATCTTCCAGTGGCAGTTATCTTAGCAGTTCGTGGCATTTCAGTGGATTATGTTTGTTGTTTTTGTCACCGTTTCCAGGAGATAGTAGGTCATTTATTTAGAGATTTTGCCTTTTCATCCTCATTAAGGGTGCACAGTTCCTTTCGGTTTCAACAATAGGGTATGTTCGTCTTTCGTTCCTTTAATGATTTTTCACTATGGTTTCTCTGTTACGGACAGCTTAGGATTGGGAGATTTTGGTGCCTTTTTTTGCCATGTTATGGGCCATTTGGCTTTATCGTAATAATGTACGTTTTCGACACCAGAATCTTTCTCCACAGGTTGTTTTGTTTCTAGCCTCTCAGTGGGTTGAACGGGGTCTACAAGCTCAAGAGTTCCGTCACCGTCTCTCGATTGAGGGTATTCGGTCTAGGCCTTCTAGCTCAGTTTTGAGGCTACTTTTGTGGGGACTCCTCTTCTGGGATTGATATTTGTCTACTGTGTGATGGGGGTTGGTCTCCTGTGGATAATTCGGCTGGAGCAGGTTGGGTTTTTCGATATTATGGTTTATCTTCGGTTCGTGGCAGTGGTTGTAGGGAATATTTCAAGCGTTAATCCCCTAGCTTGAACCCCACTGTGATCATACACTAAAGTACGGTGGCGTCTAAAGGGAAAGAAGATAGAGCAAAAGAGTCGCCAACAAGTTTTTTAGGAACCTGTAAACCGTTCACGAGGTGAAGGTTACACCCCTTAACGATCCAAGAGATCGTCAACTCCATAAGGTCTTGAACCAAATAGGGTTCGGGATGAAGGTAAAAATCCAACCTAAAAGAGATTGAACCTGCCCTAATAATACGCCTCTACTTTATTCTGATTCATGTGCGCTTTCTGACTAACATGCAATCAATAGGATTAACCCTAAACCTGTTTATCTATGTTGGTTGAATTTAATGCACAAATAAACTATTATTGGCGATCACTTGAATTATAATCATATTAACCCTAAACAAGATTATTAATTATCTTATTAAGCGTGATTACAAGTACAAAATTCCCTTTAAACATGCATAAAGGTGTGATCAAGCAATAATAATAAATATCAAGCAACATAATAATAATCATCATCATAATAATAATAATCATAAAATTATAATAATAATAATATTCATAACCATAATCATGAATCATAAAAATAATCATAATCATAATTAATAATCATAAATCATGTTAAAGCATAATAATAGCAAGATCCTAGGCATGATACTAACAAGATTAATAACAAACCCTAGCATGTCACTAACAATAAAAATCAAATCTTTAACCCTAACATGATACTAACAATCATAAATATTAGGAAGAACATAGGAAGCATCGTAACAATCATATTTAATTTAAGGAACTTATTCTTTACCCTAAACATGATACTAGGAATATCATAATAACATCATAATATCAATAAAGACCATTAAAGCACTTACTTTGATAGCTCGTACCTCTTTCTAATAACAAAATACACACGTTAGTAACTTCAAGGAAAATAATAAGCAAAACAATTAACTTAAATAATTGAAAGAGAGATTTGGGACCAAACCCTCAGAAATTAAACCTTTCACGTCTAGGGCAAAGGCAACTTCGAATATGGATGGGTGTTTCTAGATCTAATGAATGCGGAATTTTGTATTTGAGAGAAGGCTAGTTTAGAAAAGAGAGAGAGAGAGATCAAGGAAACTTGATGAGAGTTGGTAGATTGTAGATGAATGAAAATTGATGAGAATTGATGATTGTAGGTGATTGTGGATGAATGTTGATTAATGGAAATTGATGATTGAAAACGGAGTTTTTACGACGTTATTTATAAAAAAAATCAGCCAAAAGATAAAATATCAAAACAGAGTTCTGACACAAATAAAATTGAATTAGCGCCAACGTTGGCTATTGGCGCCAGACGCCAACATTAGCGCCACGCGCCAAGCGTAGCGCCAGGCGCTACAGCTGGCGTTTGGCGCTGATTCAGAAATTCACGCGTTTTCTTAAAATCAGATAGAAATTGTCGTACAGGAGGATAAAATCGTATCTTCCTAAAAAAACGTTCTTTAATTTTAATTAAAACTCTGAAAAGTCAACAAAAGTCAATTTATCAATGCTAATTGAATTAGGAATGAAAAAACCTTCTAGAAGAATCTAGAAGACTAAAATCATTCCTAATTGCATTAGGAATGATAAATCATATTAGACCCTCCTCTAGATCATTGGGCCGCATACAAGGCTCAAACCGGGCCCAGTTCAGTAATTTGGCCATAACTTCCTCAATATTCATCGGAATTGGGTTTATAATATATCGTTGGAAAGCTCTTATCAAGCCCCATCCAACTACACTACTATTGGACCCATATCATGGACCAACCAAACTGGATTGACTGTTTTCTTAAAATAAGTTTTCAAAAACAGAGAGAAGAGAAAAGAAATTAAAACTATCCGCAACACTAGACTTTCCACACTTTCACTTCATTCGATTATGATTCGACGCGAAAGGTACTCATCACCGGGTTTGGTTTTGGGGAGACACAAATGGGTGTCTATAGTGGTGCTCGGGCCTCTCTATGGTCTTTTGTTATCCATTCCGAGTTACAAGCTTGTTTCTAGGGGTTCTGTCATGCTTTTTCAAAAGGATTCCGGAGAATCCTTATTTACTCAGATTGTGAACAACTACGTTTGATTTTGGCTCACAGGCAACGTGATGAGATATCTCTTTACTGGTTAATTTGAGATATTCGGGCTCTTGTTTCGACGATTGAAATCTGTAGGATTCGGAAGGTCCCCCGGCATAGAGTGTCTCCGGCACATTGGTTGGCATGGAAGGCTAGTATTCCGGAGTTAGTTTGTGTTTTTGCTTTTCTTTGCTTGTTCCTCACTATTAAAAATTAAAAAAAAAAAAAAATTTAAAAAATGTTTCTTAGCTCGAGAAACCCGTATTTTCTTCCGATTTTACCCCAAAATATTACAGTGCTCCCGTACGACTTTGCCACCTTATTTCACTTTTTAACCTCTCACGAGTTTTTCATTTTAACGCTGCACCACTCTCTCTCTCTCCTCTACTAAAGCTTATTCTGACTTCTCCATTGAAGCAGCTTCAAGCTGAGGTAAGCAGTTTTTTTTTTTTAATTAATTAATTTTTTTTTTCTCTGAGGGCTTAGTTCAATTCAACAAGGTAGGGCTTAGTTTCACCGACCTTAATTTCTTCCATTAATATGGCTTATCAGTAAACTCATTCGTGTAAGGGTTCTTCTAACTTTCTAAGTTGGATTATTGAACTATTGATTATTACTGAACTTATAGAAGATTATAACGAACCATTTTTGTTGCTGGAGTTTTGGTATATGCAGTTTACATCTTGAATAATTTTATATGATGTTTTTTTTCCAAATTTGATAATTCTGTCCATTTTGGTTACTAAATGTGTTGCATTTTTGAGTTTTGAGTCATTTTGTGATTATTAGAACCTGATACAAGCTTGGGTTTTTGAGGCTCGTCGAGCTTCGAGTTTAAGCTGGGCCTGCCAAGCCCAGACCTGCTCTTATTCAGGCTCGGCTCGAAGGTTTAGCACCCCTCATTGAACCCCAATACTATTAACCACTTTAACCATGAACCCTTTTGATGTTAGGATGGAAAAATGTCGAAGTGAGGCTTTTCTTCCTAGGCTTGGGGCGGCTGCCCCTCCTGCCATGGCTATGTGAACCTTTTAATAATGTCTGACATTAATTTTGCATATGTATGACATGTTAATGTATACGGTGCCATGTCATCTTGCGTGCTTTACATAGTGGTTTGGGTCCGTACATGACCGTATTGTTGATTTGGTCTTGATGTTGTTTTGTTTTTAGTTCTTGTTTGGGTGTCATTTTGTGTGCTTTACTTGTTGATTTGGGTCTGTTCATGACCGTATTGTCGATTGGGTCTTCTTGTTGGTTGGGTATTTAGTGTTTGTTTGGGAGTCATTTTTGGTGCTTTACTTGGTGGTTTGGTGTTTTACTTGGTGGTTTGGGTCCGTACATAGCCATATTGATGATTTGGTTTTCGAGTTGGTTTATGTTTAGTACTTGTATGGGTGTCATTTTGTGTGCTTAACTTGTTGATTTGGGTGTCATTTTCCGTATTATCACTGTATTGTTGACTTGTTCTTCCTGTTGGCTTGTGATTTGTACTTGTTTGGCTGTTACCGCTCATTCAATTTCAAAATTGTTTCGCTTGTTACCAAAGAACCTATTTATGATAGTTTACTGCTCAATAGTTTCTAATAGTTGTATAATATTGACCAAAATCTATTATAGGAAGTGTAGATCCTAAGCTGTCAACTTATGTATTAGAGCTCTGAATTTGTTTCTAAAGGTGCTTCTGTATATGCTCTTGACAATTGTGTTGCATTTGCATTAAAGTTACAAAATGGCAAGATACTGTAACTGTGTTAGGTAAGCGGACGATTTGACTGATCCTGCTCCTGCCACGGCATCAGGCTGAAGTTCATTGATATAAATGCTGCACTGGTCCTGAAAACTTGCTCTCTTGAAAAATAGGTGTGGGTACTGGGGAGGAATTGCTTAGCTATTTTTAATTATTTAGGAACATATATTTTGATTTCTCGATCATCTTTGTCCCAAGGCACATTTTTTTGAATCAAACACGGGATACTATGTATCTAAAAAGATTATTTATTTTCATTATTTCTAGAAAGCATTGATGTTGGAGACCCTTCCATGAACGTTATTCATTCTGTTTCTCTGCTGAGATGAAGGTTTGGTAGTAGTTATAATGATTTTCCTACTCTGATGTGTTTAGAAGCATTCATGTATTTGGAAATGAATCTGTTTCCCACTTTATCTTTCTTATCTATTTCTAATAATATTAAATAAGCAATTTCTTGCTGCAGCAGAGATCCACAGATAAGTTCCATTTGTGATTGGGAAAGAAATGGTCTGCAGTGAGCAAGTACCTTTCAGTGGTGCTGACTACAACAATGGGAATCTTTTACCCTTTCCTCCTGCAGATCAGACCAGCGCTATGATGGACGGCCAATTTTGGTATAGAGACACAATTCTAGCTGCTAATGGATTCTCTCAGGTCCCGATGAATACAATATATAATGCTACTGATGTCACGCATTCTGATGCATTGGCTGGTCTCACACATATTCCTCTGAGTACTGATCCTTTTATCGATCATTCGGAAGTGCAAAACTATGACATTTCAGCTCTAAGATCAAGCATTCCATTCTATGGGCCACAAGAGAGCAGCGGACATGGGGGATTAGACAATTTTGTGGTGAGTTCAATTGTTTAACTATGCTAAAGGTGCTTGTATACAAAATGAAATTGTTTGGAAGTTGAAATTCAAGCATTAATTGTCTACAATATAGCAGTTAAATCAATGGATGCCCAAGGAAGAACCTATATCATTTATGGATATGGAATGGCAACAAGTTGAGGTGAATACATCCAAACTTACTCTCCACAGCCTACTTTATCCTTTTAACTTATTTTTCTCTACCAGATATTTTCTTAAATATTTTTTATAATATTTCAAGTGTGGCTGATCTTGTTTGCAATTAATACAACAGAGTCCTGTGTTTCCAGTACAAGCAGGAAATGTAAATGACACCCATGAATTTCTGTCAAATGTGAAAGTTGAGGCAGATAAATCTGATGTAGCCCCAGTAACATTGAGGAGTGTGTCCAGAACAAACAGAGAACGATCAAAAGAAGCTGAAACTGTAAGTAAGATTGCTTTGCTGACCATATGGGTCAGCAATGTAAATCATGTACAATGCCATTGTTGGAGAAAATTTCAGCATTTCATGTTGAGTTAATTCAAGTAGATGGCCTGTTGCAATTTTTACCACTATCTAGGATGATTCCCCTCCATTAATAATTGATGACAATATTATAAAATACACCCACTTGAAATCTGCTCTTTAAGGATTTTTGCAATTTCTTTGATGCTGTTTAATGATGATATGAAAGGAACTAGAACCTGAGTTTGAATAACATGTCCATATACTTTCACATGGGAGTTTTTCTCCCTCTTTTTCCATGTAAACTTGATTTTAGTCCTAAAATTATTTCCTTTTTCTAACTTTGAAAGTGTAACTTCTAATTGGTGTTTGTAGTTATAGAATGTGTTCCAAAGCATATTTATGTGCCACATGGTTCTCTCCTTTCATTGGGTCTTATTACATGTCATTTACATAAGTTTTATGAGTCAGAAATGTAGTTTGTACAGGACTTGAATCCATGATCTCATGTTTCAACTTTAGAGAGTCAACCCTTAGGCTATGTCATATTACTTGTGCTCCTTTTAAATTTTATGCATAAGGACATAATTATTATTATTTGTCGGGTAACTAAGGCATCACCCAAGGCCATTAACTAGTTTTGATTTACTCCCTTTGTTCCCAAATAAAAGTCCCAAAATATCTTGTCATAAATAAAAAGTCTCATTTCTTCACTATCTTTTTTTTTTTTTGTTATTATCTTTTAATTATTCACCACTCAAGTCATTTTTAATCAATTAAATTTCACTATCTTGTTTCTTAAATTCACCCTTAATCAATCAAACCCCATTTCATTTTTTATCCACCTTCCTAGTAATCTGTGCAAAAGGTGAATGATTGTTTGGCTTTCTAACTTCTCTCCTTTGTGCAGCGTCGTAGACTCATTATCAGTCAAAGGGTGCAAGATTTGCATGATCTCCTTCCTGCAACCTTCAAGGTGTTTACTGTTTACTGCTCTAAATTGTATATATCTGTATTTGTTAGTTCTGTTGCAGTAAATTACCTTTTTTTTTTTTTTTTTTTTCCATAATTAGACTTTGGCAACTTTGCTTTTTTGATTTTTGTTTCTTGATTTTGGGAGTTTTGAGAAAAAATTTCCTTCCTTTGTGTGTGTGTGTGTGTGTGTTTTGGTCATTATAATTTACCTAATTTTTACCCTTTTATCTTGGGGAAGAGGTTTCGTATAGACCGTGGGTTGACAATAATAGATTTGTAGAGAGGGAGACAGAAAAGGGATAGCAGTAGAATGGCACTCTCTAAAAGTTTCCAGCTTGAGTGTCTATTCTATTTGTAATAATAGTATAGTGATGTAAGTCCTTCAGATGCAAATGATGGTGATGTAAGGTGATATTTACAAACTTCGTAACATACATGGTACAAATAGATACCTAATTACTCTGAGAGCAAGCGTTGAAAGAGCTAGTGCTCTCATAGTCCCATGTGTGCTTTGTTTCTCAGTTATTTGACTACCATTAGTAGCTTCATCTTCCTATGTTCTAATTACTTAATCTCCTGATTTAGATCTTTTTAGTTAGAATAGTTTGTCATAGATTTATTCTTTTAAAGATTATTATCAAAAAGTTGCTCACTCCTTTTGCTAGGCTTCATACATCATTGTTCATTTTTGGTGCTAAAAACGTTGTTACTTGGTAGTTTGTAGATGTCTGTTGAATTTTTCTTTTGTTTCTGTTTGGATGCTGCAGGATAAACGAGGTAACCAAGAGTCTGTTGTGAATGATGTCATTGGTCATATCAAGTATTTGCAGCTTCAACTCAAGGTACTTTCCGACTGTCAGGCATCATTCACTTGCACCCTCATATTCATGTATATCACATCCTAGCATGCTTGCAATTGTCGCTGATATTTGTGGTAGAAAGTCTAGAAACTAAACATGCAATTTAACAACCAGGAATTGAGCAGAAGCAGACTGGGAGGAGATTCAAGCTCTGGTCCATTGAAATTTGATGAGGTGCTTTCTGCTTTCCAATAATTTCTTTTTACGTCCTGTGAACGCGCAAGTATTTTGTCTAATTGTTTTAATATAATATAATGTAATTCCCAGGGTTATGGACACTACCAATCACATGAACAAATGTTTGGTGAGTCTCTTGAAGAAATTCTTGGAAGCTTATTAGAGGAGAATCCAGTAGCAGCACATAATCTTTTTGAGAGTAAAGGTCTCTGTATGGTTCCCATGGCTTCCACTGATGCATTATTATGCAACATAAAGTAGATTTTGCAAGTCATGCTCGAGCTATCTAGAAATGCTTGTTGCATATGCTAAGAAACTTGTGTATATAATAACACTTTTCCCCAACTACTCAAAACCTCTGAACTGTAGGAAACTTCTGGTCATGGTATTGCTTTCTTAGAAAGGCAAATGGCATGTAATTAACTTTATTCGCATTTGGTTGAACCCAAATTTTAGACATATGGAAGAAAATAGGTTTTCAGTATACTTCCGTAGTAGTTATGCTGTAAGTAGCTATGGACATGGTTTCTCTGTTCGAAGTAACATTCTTTTTATATCCAAATGAATTGATACTTGAGAACTAATTTTGCTTGTTTGCAAAAAAAATTGTTATTGAATCTTATGAGAATTAAAGTGATACTTTATTTTGTTACTAAGTTACTTTCCAAAATGTAGGAATGTTGGAGAAAGAATGTATTCTTGAATACTTTCTTGAAAATTCAGAAATTCATTTCACGACTTGAAGTTTTTCAGTCATATTTTATGACTTAAACCAGTTCTGTAACTGATGCTGATTTCATTTGTGATGTACTGATGTGGTACATATTTATGTGCAGAAAAATAGAAGAAAAAAAAATTGTGATTCTGTTTTGAGTAATGCTGAAATTTTTCTTTAGGAATTCTGTGGACCCTGGTCCATTTAGTATAGGTGAACCATTTACTAAATGCATGTGTATATGAATGAAACACAGCTCATTTTACTTCTGCTCTTCCCGCCATCTTAACTTTTCTATTACTCTCTCCATTTTAGTTTGTTAGTCCCATATACAAATTTGGCCGTTTCAAAAAGATGTACTAGATTCTCCTATTTTGTACATATTAAATTTTGATTGGTTAATTAATTCCTATTTCTTCAAGTATTCCACTTTTAACTTAGTTTGTATTTCCTATTTTATACATATTAAATTCTGATTGGTTAATTAATTAATTGTGAATTGATGACATGACTCTAAGTAAAGAAATTATTCCCTTTATGCAATCATAGTTGATGGTTTCCTAAAAAAAATCAAAAAATTTTAATAATTACTTTAATGCTAGATTCTAAATATATATATATATTTTTTTCCTTATTTTATGTAATTGATTCCATATAGAGCTATTATATTAAAACGGATAAGGGTTTTTTTTAAAATTTTTTTTTTTAAAAATGTTTTGTTTCCTTCTTTATAGAATCTCTCTTTCTTTTTTTAATTTGATCTCTTTCTATTTCTTTCTCAATTTTAATTCATTCTTTTTTTTTCCTAATTCTTATTTTCTCTCTCCTCTATTCTTTGATTCCCCCCCCCCTATTTTTTCCATTGATTTGCTGCATTTAATGTGATGGAAATTGTAAAGATCTCGGAAAAACAAAATTCTGTTTGGGATTACAAATTGACTTATTGATTGATAATGGATTCAAACAAACATGAAATTGAATAAAGCAATAAAGAGGAGAGAGAGTGAGAAAGCTTCATTGATTGATAATGGAGATCTTCAGTACAATTGTCATCTTGAATCTTCAACCTCTCAAATAACCATTGAAATTCCTCACTTTTTCTCTCTAAAATCTACTCCTAAAACTAACCCTAAATCTAGAGAGAGAAGCTCTCCACTAAGCTAAGAAATATGTGGTCTAATTCTAATTCTAATTCTCTAATTCTAACCCAAAAATGGGTATTTATAATAACAAGGTTAAAAGAAAATAAAAGAGAAAAGAAAATGAAAGAAAAATAAAAGAAAAGGAATTGAAATAAAAATAAAATAAGAAAAGAAAAGAAAAGGAAAACAAATAAAGAAAATTAAAAGAAAAAAGAAAAATAATAAAATCTAAAACAAACCCCCAAATCGTCAAACTCCGTGCTGCTAAAATAAATGGGATTCAATCCCATGCTTTGCTCCATCACAATCACGCACCATCACAACTTTCATCAACCTCCGTCAATCAATCACCACAGCTCATCATCATCGTCTTCATCAAACTTCATAGAAAGACCGTTCGATCTTCGTTAATTGTCACGTGAGAAGCTCGTGATAGGTTTATAAACACCCAGATGACCGCGCCCGCGGCTAGGACGCGGCCTGGGTGCGGGGAGCTACTGCCTCAAAATTGCATTATTCACGTTCTAGTACGCGGCCTCGATGTATCAATACGCGCCCGCGGAAACTAGAATCAATTTGGGGCTAGATTGAGTTCAATTGTGGTTGCTCGGTTTGAGAATTGATGAAGACAGGTGGCCGGAATTTGCTGCTGTGCCAGGTTGCGGTTGATGAGGGTGGCAGCGATTGGTGGTTTGAGTAGCGATGGTTGGGAATTGGAGTTGTGGTTATGGGTTGTAGCTCGTGGTGGTGATTGGAGGTAGCTGGTGGGAGTTGGTCGTTTGTGCGGCTGTTATGGGTTGAATTGGTGGCCGCAGATGGTGTGGGGGAATTGAGTCAGGGCTGCGACTATTGGTGATTGAGGTGGCTCGTTGGTTGTGCCGCCAGGTGCGGTTATTGGTGGTGTGGTGGCACTGGCTGGTGGTGTAAGAGATGTTGTTATTAGATTATGTATAGTTTATTATTGCATTTATTATGTTCACCTACATTAGTTGTACCTATTCATAGTTAATGATGTGCATTCTTGTATTTATACTTAGCAATAATAATGAGAACTCAAGGGGTTATTTCCTATATGGTATCAGGCTAGGTCTTTCTCCTCTCTGCCTCTTGTCTTCTTCTAGCCGCCTCTTCCCTTCTTGTCTTTTCTAGCCGCCAATCATGAGTGAAACTCCAAAAACTCCCCCCTTTCATCCTGCTCTTGCTGTCCCACCAATCAAAAGCCTTATTCCTGTCACATTGGAGATGAAAAGCTCCCAATACACCACTTGGGCAGAGCTTTTTCGAGTTCATGCCAGAGCTTATCAAGTTATTGACCACATCATCCCTCCTTCCCCTACAGATACGGCTGCTTCCTCTTCCTCTCAAACCACCGACCCTGATTTATGGGCTCGTCTCGACGCCATCGTGCTCCAATGGATTTACGGGACCATCTCCAACGACCTCCTCAACACAATCATTGAACCTGATTCCACCGCCGAAGCCGCATGGGGGAGATTGAAAGATATCTTTCAAGATAATCGAACAAATCGAGCGGTGCAACTTGAATCCGAATTTCTCAGGTGGATTTAAATAATTTTGCTAATATTTATGAGTATTGCCAGCATATCAAAATGCTCGCAGATCAATTAGCCAATGTTGGGGCTAAAGTATCCGATCACCGCCTTGTTATCACCGTTGTCCGAGGTTTATCCAAGGCCTACGATAATGTTGTTGCAATCCTCCAACAATCTGACCCTCCTGTCTCCTTTCACAAGGCTCGCTCCATGCTTCTTCTGGAAGAATCCCGTCAAGCAAATCAAGCTTCGAATGAAGCCAATGCTGCTGGCTCTGCTTTGATGGCTACGGAAAATTCTAATTCCCTCAATTTTGAACACTCCTCCCCTGTTTCTCACGGTCAGCGCAACCACCAGAAAAGCACCGGCCGTGGCGGCGGCCGTGGTGGTCACGACAAGGGTCGCGGTGGTGGCGGTCGCAACAACAACTACCGTGGCCGTGGTGGCCGTGGCCACAACCAACACCAACAACAATGGCAATGGGGGGCATAACCGTGGCAATTCCCTCCTTGGGGCACTTGGCCCACTCCACCATGGGCTGCTCCCCCATGTCCATACCCCTCCACTCAATGGGCCAGACCCCCAGCAAGGCCCAGACCTCAGCAAAATGGAATTCTCGGCCCTAGACCCCAGCAACAAGCCTACAGCACTCAATCTCCTTCGATAGTAGGCTATGCTCCAACTGATATTGAGGCCGCAATGCACACTCTCTCCCTCATTCCTCCTGATGAAAATTGGTACATGGATACCGGTGCTACCTCACATATGACATCTCATCAAGGTACTCTCTCGTCCTATTATAATTTGAGCACTCCTCATAATATTATTGTTGGTAATGGCAATGGAATTCCAATTCGTGGTTATGGTAAAAATTCCTACCTCCCTTCACCTTAAAAAATGTTCTACATGCCCCCAACCTTGTCAAAAATCTAATTTCTGTCCGAAAATTTACTAATGACAATTCCGTTTCCATCGAATTTGATCCGTGTGGTTTTTCTGTGAAGGACCTTCGGACGGGAACCATTCTTATGAGATGTGAAAGTTCCGGCGAGCTTTACCCTTTCACCAACGCCGTGCATCACGCCTCTTCTCCATCCTCCTTTGCTGCCTTTTCTTCTAACTTGTGGCATGACAGATTGGGCCACCCCGACGCCAATATTTTAAAGACTCTCAAACAACAAGATTTTATTAGTTGTAATAGAATTTTGGATGATAGTGTGTGTTCTTCCTGTGTTTTTGGCAAGCATGTAAAACTTCTCTTTTATCCTTCTACTACTTGCACCACTATGTCTTTTGACATTTTACACAGTGATATTTGGACTTCTCCAAAATTGAGTAGTGTGGGTCATCATTATTATGTTTTATTTGTGGATGATTTTACCAATTTTTTGTGGACTTTTCCTATCTCTAAAAAATCACAATTATACTCCATATTTCTTGAATTGCATGCCCTTGCTAAAACTCAATTTGAACGTGATGTAAAGTGTTTTCAATGTGATAATGGTGGTGAGTACGATAATGACCCTTTTCGACATTTTTGTTCTTCTAATGGAATGGTCTTCCGTTTCTCATGCCCTCAAACTTCCCCCCAAAACGGCAAAGCCGAGAGAAAAATCCGCACCATCAACAATATCATGCGCACTCTACTTGCCCACTCCTCTATGCCACCCTCCTTTTGGCACCATGCACTCCAAATGGCGACTTATCTCCACAATATCTTACCCACAAAACTCCTTTCTTATGACTCACCTACAAAAATCCTATATCATCGTGACCCATCTTACTCACACTTGCGGGTTTTCGGGTGCCTTTGCTATCCTCTCCTTCCCTCTACCTCCATAAATAAGCTCCAATCTCGCTCCACACCATGCGTGTTCCTTGGGTATCCCTCCAATCATCGGGGCTACAAATGCTATGACATTTCCTCTCGAAAAATTATCATCTCCCGACATGTGATCTTTGATGAATCACAATTTCCTTTTGCAAACATTCACTCACCAAAACCCACTGACTATGATTTCTTATCTGATGGACTATCTCCCATCCTCACTCATCATCTCTACACTCAGTCCAATCCAACACCTGCGGCCCAAGTCAGAACCCCAGCAGATCAGGCCCAACCCAATCTTTCCCACGCCTCCTCTCAACCTCACCCAGTTCTGGGCTCTCCTCAGCCCACCCCGGTGTTGGGCTCACCTCAGCCCACCCCGGTTTTTGGTTCTCCTCAATGCCCGCCCCCTAGCCCAATAACCTCCTCTCCCTCAGACCTTCAATAGCCCACCCCACCCCCACTCTTTTCGGGTCCATACCCGTAACCTCTGCTGCTGGGCCAAATATTCGGGCCTCTCCTCGTCTCAGACTTCAAGGCCCAGCAGGCCACCTCCACCTCCCTTGACAATCCAAACTCGTAGCTCCCATGGTATTTTCAAGCCCAAAAATATCTTCAATTTGAGCTCTATCTCCACCCCTTCTCCCTTGCCTCATAATCCCATTGCCGCTCTTTCGGACCCGAATTGGAAAAATGCCATGATGGATGAGTTCAATGATCTTATTAAAACTAGGACGTGGGAGTTGGTCCCTCACCCCCCCTAATGTCAATGTGATACCTTGTATGTGGCTTTTTAAACATAAAAAGAATGCTAATGGTGATTTTGAGAGGCACAAATCCCGTCTTGTTGTTAATGGCAGGAATCAACAGGTTGGCATTGATTGTGATGAAACTTTTAGTCCGGTCGTGAAACCAGCAACCATTTGAACCGTCCTCAGCATTGCTCTTTCCAAATCTTGGCCCATTCATCAAATGGACGTAAAGAATGCTTTCCTAAATGGTGATATTGCCGAAACTGTTTATATGCACCAACCTCCAGGTTTGAGAGACAAGGACAACCCGGGTCATGTTTGCCTTCTCAAAAAGGCTCTCTACGGCCTCAAGCAAGCCCCTAGGGCTTGGTACCATCGATTTGCATCTTTTGTGGCTACCATTGGCTTCTCCCATAGCACATCTGACAACTCTCTTTTTGTATACTCTCATGGGAAAGATTTGGCATATATTCTTCTCTATGTGGACGACATTGTCCTCACCACCTCTTCTGATGCTCTTCGGGTTTCTATTATGGAAAAATTGTGCTCCGAGTTTGCCATGACCGATCTCGGCCCACTAAGCTCTTTTCTTGGGATTTCGGTCACTAGGCATGCTGATGTTTTATTTCTATCTCAACACTCATATGCGGCCGAAATAATTGCTCGTGCAAACATGTCCTCATGTAAGCCTTCCGCCACTCCCGTAGACACCAAAGCCAAACTAAGCTCCACTTTGATCGAGAATTAGATAGTGTCGTTAGTCTACTAACCCTAATCAAATTAACAATTTATAATACCTAAACTACCCTAATACGAGTATAGGGGTAAGTAAAGGGTCGAACCCAAAAGGACTAAGTGTATCAATCTATGCTAATTAGACTACTAGGAAAGCTTGTGAGGTAAGAGAGGTTCAATTAAACACTACTAAGAGCAAATAACTAAAACTAGGGAAAGTGGAATCCAATTACATCAATGCATTCAACAACATCAAACAATTAGATGAAAATGACCTCAATTAGGACGATTTACACATTTAACTCACTCTCGCGCAATTAAACATGTTAATAATCCTACTAGACTAATTCACTCTCGTGCAACTAGCCTAGCAAAGATATGGAGGAATTTAGGGTTCTCAAACAACTCACTTTCGCACAATTGATTGAAAACACAATTAAAAGCATAGAATCAATTAGCTAGAAAGATTCTAATCCATAAAAGCATCATCCATACACAATAATCAAGAAACAATTTCATACTAACCACAATCAATCATTAAATTAATTAACATAACCTTCATCCATTTCCCTAGAACAAAACCTAAACTAACATAATGAACAAAAATATGGAAAACAAGGTAAAATAATAATAAAAGCAAGAATCAACAACTAAACTAATTAATCTACTCAAATAAACAAATAAATAAGCAAAAACAATAATAAATGAAAGCAATAAATGTGAGAGAAAGTTAGGAAGACTCATTGAATTTATGAGAGGAAAAATCCACAAAATGTTTCTTCAAAATCCCAAAAACTCCATGAAAATTCCAAGCTTTCTCTCTCTAAACTACTCCTAACCCTAAGAGAGAGAAAATAAAGGCTAAACTAATCTAATCTAGGCTAAAATAAAATGTTAAGAGTTTTGTTCCCCCTAAAATAACCCCAAAGGGGGTATATATATTACAAGCTAAAAATAATAAAGAAAATAAAAGAAAACAAATAAAGAAAATAAAATAAAACAAAAGAAAAGAAAAGGGAAAAAGAAAAAGGGAATAAAAATAAAATAAAATTAAAAGAAAGTAAAAACCCCCAAAATCCCCAATTCCCTCAGCAACCCGATTCTTCCTGTTCGAAATTTTGGCTGCTCTGTTTCTTCCATCATCACCATCACCACGCATCCCCTCATCTTCACCGTTCATCATCATCATCTTCATCAAGCATCATTAGAACACGGCCGTTGGATTTCATTAAAATCACGTGCAAAGCTCGTGATGTGGTTCAAATTGAACCCCGATCTACGCGCCCGCGAAGACACCGCGCAGAGGTCGCGCATAGCTTCTGCCTCGACTCTGAATTTGGACTCCAATCGTGTGCGCTTTCTGACAGGGGTGCGCGGCCGCGGAGGTAAGTGTTGCTGCAATTGTTGCGGGTTGCTGCTGGTGTTTCTGTGAATTGGTGGTTGACGTTGTGGTGATTGGAGGTGTTGGGGTTTGCTTGGGTGAATTGGTTGCGGTGGCTGGAAATTGGTGTGATTGAAGGTGGCTGAAATTGAGTGGGTTGCGAAGGCTGGTGGTTGAAATTGGTGGCTGGTGCCGCGAATTGCAGATTGTTGTCGCTGCTGTTCAGGTTTGTGTTTGGTGATAGGTGCAGCGCAACAGTGGTTGCGCGTGAGTGGTGGTGGGTGGTTGTAAGTTGCGATTGGTTGCGTTGTTGGTGTTATTGTGGGGTTGCGCGTTGGTGGAAGCAGGGGATTGTGGCTGGTGGTTTAATTGGAGATGGCTGATGGTGTTGGTGTTGTTGACGGTTGTTGGGTGGTGTTGTGAGGGCTGGTGGTGAAATGGGAATGGTGTGAGTGGGCAGCTTTGCTGTGAGGGCTGGTGGTGGATTGGGAGAGCAGGGAGCAGGGGAAGTGATGTTGTGTGTGTTGGAGCAGGGGAGATGGTGTGGTGGAGGTTAAGGGATGGTGTGGTGTAGGTTAAGAGGTGGGCAGCAGCTAGATCGGTTAGGGGCATTGTGAAGTTTGCTCGAACCTTGGACCCCGAACACAAACTTGACTTTGAAACCCGGAGCGCCTACAACCAAAAACAACACGAGGGTGAAATAGAAAAAAAAATAAAATAAAACACGAAAATAAACTAAAAACTATAGAAAATTACAAAAATACTCAAAATAAAGATAAAAGACGAGAATAAGTAAATAAAGAAATAAAGGACAAAAAGGGTTAAATTATTGGAAAAATAAGCCGAAAAACGACTCAATAAACACCCTAAAAAGTGGCATAAAAGTCACTTATCAAACTCCCCCAAGCTAACCTTTTGCTCGTCCTCGAGCAAATTAACATGAAACACGAAAGAAGGAGAATGATTTATTCAAGCAAAGCTAGAACACTTAAGGAGACAAGAATGTACACTAACTCACTTTCGTAGGAATCACGGTCACTTTTAGCAACTAATGACAAGCCCTTTAAACCCCTAGATCGCCCTAGAGGACGAGTGTGCTCTCGTGAGGGTGTCCTAAGAGTTTAACCCACAACTCTAAATAAAAACCAAGGCACGGCAATAAAAAAAAGAAAAGAAAAAGAAACATAAAAAAAAGAAAGAAAACACAATTTCATATTTGGACAAGAGATAGGAACAAACACCAATGAATGCGAACCTTTCTAAATAGACAAATGTATGCACGTTCTAAGATGTCAATGGTTGATTGAAACATAACATATGCTAAGCATAGAGAACTAATGAGGACTCAATTCACCCTAGCCCCAACCAATCGGGCCGCGTTCTCTCCACTAGCTTCAAATCAACCCTTAAGCTAGCTTCTCATGATTCCACGAAGGAACCGGAAAAAGATAAAGAAATGAAAAACTTTGAGAAGGTAATCCCGACATCTCAACTATGCATACTCTCTCCATAGGTTTGAGATCTATCTCCCTCCACCGTTCTTTGACCTAACCCCACTAAAGTCTAAGGGACTTTTATTAGGTTGTAACGTAAGGCTAAGGGTTAAGGCGGGGTAAAATTTTGAAAATTTTGGTGATATTTCCTAAGTGAAGCAAAAGAGTGGCCTACTCTCAAAAACAAACTCAAGAATTCACAAAATATCAGAAAAAAAAAAAAATACCAATAATGCCATCTCCCACAAGCTTACTCAACACTAACACACAATATATACAAAAAGAATGAAGGAGCGCTCCCCCCCCCCAAGCTTGAACGAAGCATTGTCCTCAATGCTTAAACAAGGGAAGAAAACGAAACCAAACTAAAATATATTTGTGTTTTTTGTTTCTTTTTTTTTTTTTTTTTTTTTTTTTTTTTTTTATATGTGTCCTTGCCTTTTTCTAACCATGGACGGCTTTTTCTTGAAACTTCATTTGATTTTCTTGAATTGCATCTTTCTTCTCGAACTTTTTGCATATTCTTTTCAAGCTCAACTTTCAAATACTGTACTTAAACCAATTCACAAAGTTTTCTTGCTCATGATCAACACTCTCAACACTCAAACCTCACATGCCTATGCTTCACTAACTAAAAGGGTTGGTAAACATAGGCCATTGGGTTTGTAATGCGGTTTAAACAAGAGCGGGAAACATTAGGCTCAAATTGGTTAATAAGTAGGTTGATGCAAAATAGAAAATCAAATTTGTAACAAAATAAAAAGAAGATAAAGAAAAATGAGAAAAGGTGCCCTTTTCCTCCCCTAGAGAGGCCCGGTCGCGATCTTGGGAGCTAGAGGTCAAAACAAGGATTAAGACATGCATAGTCAAGGATCCTAAATAGCCGCTCAACAAGGTGATGAAGGCTAGAACAAATGAAGCTCACAAGGGATTATAACCAAACAAATACCAACCAAGGGTTTCAAATCCACTATAGAGAGCAACTCCATCTTACCACATTCCCGTGAACTAAGGCTTCATGGACCCCTAAAAGTTCTTAAACCGGCTACCTTAGCATATAGTATCCTAGAGTCAACCAATGACACTCTCAAACCGTGCATACATTTACCACTTAGGAAGAAAAACATTCAAGGATTCAAGTCCCAAAACAAAATGTCCAATATAAGAACAAACAAAAAACATTTTGCCAAAATTACCTTGAAAGTACACAAAAATCTTTTTAGAATTTTCAAAATATAAGAAAAGACATGAAAATGCATATACTCAAGTGCATGGCATAAACGAATCAACATCCCACCAAACATGATACGCCAAAATTTGATCGAGAATTAGATAGTGTCGTTAGTCTACTAACCCTAATCAAATTAACAATTTATAATACCTAAACTACCCTAATACGAGTATAGGGGTAAGTAAAGGGTCGAACCCAAAAGTACTAAGTGTATCAATCTATGCTAATTAGACTACTAGGAAAGCTTGTGAGGTAAGAGAGGTTCAATTAAACACTACTAAGAGCAAATAACTAAAACTAGGGAAAGTGGAATCCAATTACATCAATGCATTCAACAACATCAAACAATTAGATGAAAATGACCTCAATTAGGACGATTTACACATTTAACTCACTCTCGCGCAATTAAACATGTTAATAATCCTACTAGACTAATTCACTCTCGTGCAACTAGCCTAGCAAAGATATGGAGGAATTTAGGGTTCTCAAACAACTCACTTTCGCACAATTGATTGAAAACACAATTAAAAGCATAGAATCAATTAGCTAGAAAGATTCTAATCCATAAAAGCATCATCCATACACAATAATCAAGAAACAATTTCATACTAACCACAATCAATCATTAAATTAATTAACATAACCTTCATCCATTTCCCTAGAACAAAACCTAAACTAACATAATGAACAAAAATATGGAAAACAAGGTAAAATAATAATAAAAGCAAGAATCAACAACTAAACTAATTAATCTACTCAAATAAACAAATAAATAAGCAAAAACAATAATAAATGAAAGCAATAAATGTGAGAGAAAGTTAGGAAGACTCATTGAATTTATGAGAGGAAAAATCCACAAAATGTTTCTTCAAAATCCCAAAAACTCCATGAAAATTCCAAGCTTTCTCTCTCTAAACTACTCCTAACCCTAAGAGAGAGAAAATAAAGGCTAAACTAATCTAATCTAGGCTAAAATAAAATGTTAAGAGTTTTGTTCCCCCTAAAATAACCCCAAAGGGGGTATATATATTACAAGCTAAAAATAATAAAGAAAATAAAAGAAAACAAATAAAGAAAATAAAATAAAACAAAAGAAAAGAAAAGGGAAAAAGAAAAAGGGAATAAAAATAAAATAAAATTAAAAGAAAGTAAAAACCCCCAAAATCCCCAATTCCCTCAGCAACCCGATTCTTCCTGTTCGAAATTTTGGCTGCTCTGTTTCTTCCATCATCACCATCACCACGCATCCCCTCATCTTCACCGTTCATCATCATCATCTTCATCAAGCATCATTAGAACACGGCCGTTGGATTTCATTAAAATCACGTGCAAAGCTCGTGATGTGGTTCAAATTGAACCCCGATCTACGCGCCCGCGAAGACACCGCGCAGAGGTCGCGCATAGCTTCTGCCTCGACTCTGAATTTGGACTCCAATCGTGTGCGCTTTCTGACAGGGGTGCGCGGCCGCGGAGGTAAGTGTTGCTGCAATTGTTGCGGGTTGCTGCTGGTGTTTCTGTGAATTGGTGGTTGACGTTGTGGTGATTGGAGGTGTTGGGGTTTGCTTGGGTGAATTGGTTGCGGTGGCTGGAAATTGGTGTGATTGAAGGTGGCTGAAATTGAGTGGGTTGCGAAGGCTGGTGGTTGAAATTGGTGGCTGGTGCCGCGAATTGCAGATTGTTGTCGCTGCTGTTCAGGTTTGTGTTTGGTGATAGGTGCAGCGCAACAGTGGTTGCGCGTGAGTGGTGGTGGGTGGTTGTAAGTTGCGATTGGTTGCGTTGTTGGTGTTATTGTGGGGTTGCGCGTTGGTGGAAGCAGGGGATTGTGGCTGGTGGTTTAATTGGAGATGGCTGATGGTGTTGGTGTTGTTGACGGTTGTTGGGTGGTGTTGTGAGGGCTGGTGGTGAAATGGGAATGGTGTGAGTGGGCAGCTTTGCTGTGAGGGCTGGTGGTGGATTGGGAGAGCAGGGAGCAGGGGAAGTGATGTTGTGTGTGTTGGAGCAGGGGAGATGGTGTGGTGGAGGTTAAGGGATGGTGTGGTGTAGGTTAAGAGGTGGGCAGCAGCTAGATCGGTTAGGGGCATTGTGAAGTTTGCTCGAACCTTGGACCCCGAACACAAACTTGACTTTGAAACCCGGAGCGCCTACAACCAAAAACAACACGAGGGTGAAATAGAAAAAAAAATAAAATAAAACACGAAAATAAACTAAAAACTATAGAAAATTACAAAAATACTCAAAATAAAGATAAAAGACGAGAATAAGTAAATAAAGAAATAAAGGACAAAAAGGGTTAAATTATTGGAAAAATAAGCCGAAAAACGACTCAATAAACACCCTAAAAAGTGGCATAAAAGTCACTTATCAAACTCCCCCAAGCTAACCTTTTGCTCGTCCTCGAGCAAATTAACATGAAACACGAAAGAAGGAGAATGATTTATTCAAGCAAAGCTAGAACACTTAAGGAGACAAGAATGTACACTAACTCACTTTCGTAGGAATCACGGTCACTTTTAGCAACTAATGACAAGCCCTTTAAACCCCTAGATCGCCCTAGAGGACGAGTGTGCTCTCGTGAGGGTGTCCTAAGAGTTTAACCCACAACTCTAAATAAAAACCAAGGCACGGCAATAAAAAAAAGAAAAGAAAAAGAAACATAAAAAAAAGAAAGAAAACACAATTTCATATTTGGACAAGAGATAGGAACAAACACCAATGAATGCGAACCTTTCTAAATAGACAAATGTATGCACGTTCTAAGATGTCAATGGTTGATTGAAACATAACATATGCTAAGCATAGAGAACTAATGAGGACTCAATTCACCCTAGCCCCAACCAATCGGGCCGCGTTCTCTCCACTAGCTTCAAATCAACCCTTAAGCTAGCTTCTCATGATTCCACGAAGGAACCGGAAAAAGATAAAGAAATGAAAAACTTTGAGAAGGTAATCCCGACATCTCAACTATGCATACTCTCTCCATAGGTTTGAGATCTATCTCCCTCCACCGTTCTTTGACCTAACCCCACTAAAGTCTAAGGGACTTTTATTAGGTTGTAACGTAAGGCTAAGGGTTAAGGCGGGGTAAAATTTTGAAAATTTTGGTGATATTTCCTAAGTGAAGCAAAAGAGTGGCCTACTCTCAAAAACAAACTCAAGAATTCACAAAATATCAGAAAAAAAAAAAAATACCAATAATGCCATCTCCCACAAGCTTACTCAACACTAACACACAATATATACAAAAAGAATGAAGGAACGCTCCCCCCCCCAAGCTTGAACGAAGCATTGTCCTCAATGCTTAAACAAGGGAAGAAAACGAAACCAAACTAAAATATATTTGTGTTTTTTGTTTCTTTTTTTTTTTTTTTTTTTATATGTGTCCTTGCCTTTTTCTAACCATGGACGGCTTTTTCTTGAAACTTCATTTGATTTTCTTGAATTGCATCTTTCTTCTCGAACTTTTTGCATATTCTTTTCAAGCTCAACTTTCAAATACTGTACTTAAACCAATTCACAAAGTTTTCTTGCTCATGATCAACACTCTCAACACTCAAACCTCACATGCCTATGCTTCACTAACTAAAAGGGTTGGTAAACATAGGCCATTGGGTTTGTAATGCGGTTTAAACAAGAGCGGGAAACATTAGGCTCAAATTGGTTAATAAGTAGGTTGATGCAAAATAGAAAATCAAATTTGTAACAAAATAAAAAGAAGATAAAGAAAAATGAGAAAAGGTGCCCTTTTCCTCCCCTAGAGAGGCCCGGTCGCGATCTTGGGAGCTAGAGGTCAAAACAAGGATTAAGACATGCATAGTCAAGGATCCTAAATAGCCGCTCAACAAGGTGATGAAGGCTAGAACAAATGAAGCTCACAAGGGATTATAACCAAACAAATACCAACCAAGGGTTTCAAATCCACTATAGAGAGCAACTCCATCTTACCACATTCCCGTGAACTAAGGCTTCATGGACCCCTAAAAGTTCTTAAACCGGCTACCTTAGCATATAGTATCCTAGAGTCAACCAATGACACTCTCAAACCGTGCATACATTTACCACTTAGGAAGAAAAACATTCAAGGATTCAAGTCCCAAAACAAAATGTCCAATATAAGAACAAACAAAAAACATTTTGCCAAAATTACCTTGAAAGTACACAAAAATCTTTTTAGAATTTTCAAAATATAAGAAAAGACATGAAAATGCATATACTCAAGTGCATGGCATAAACGAA
This sequence comes from Chenopodium album, assembly GCF_948465745.1. Lineage (NCBI taxonomy): Eukaryota > Viridiplantae > Streptophyta > Magnoliopsida > Caryophyllales > Amaranthaceae > Chenopodium > Chenopodium album. Next base: position 57,770,640 of record NC_137836.1, on the reverse strand, counting down.
TCAACATCCCACCAAACATGATACGCCAAAATTTGATCGAGAATTAGATAGTGTCGTTAGTCTACTAACCCTAATCAAATTAACAATTTATAATACCTAAACTACCCTAATACGAGTATAGGGGTAAGTAAAGGGTCGAACCCAAAAGTACTAAGTGTATCAATCTATGCTAATTAGACTACTAGGAAAGCTTGTGAGGTAAGAGAGGTTCAATTAAACACTACTAAGAGCAAATAACTAAAACTAGGGAAAGTGGAATCCAATTACATCAATGCATTCAACAACATCAAACAATTAGATGAAAATGACCTCAATTAGGACGATTTACACATTTAACTCACTCTCGCGCAATTAAACATGTTAATAATCCTACTAGACTAATTCACTCTCGTGCAACTAGCCTAGCAAAGATATGGAGGAATTTAGGGTTCTCAAACAACTCACTTTCGCACAATTGATTGAAAACACAATTAAAAGCATAGAATCAATTAGCTAGAAAGATTCTAATCCATAAAAGCATCATCCATACACAATAATCAAGAAACAATTTCATACTAACCACAATCAATCATTAAATTAATTAACATAACCTTCATCCATTTCCCTAGAACAAAACCTAAACTAACATAATGAACAAAAATATGGAAAACAAGGTAAAATAATAATAAAAGCAAGAATCAACAACTAAACTAATTAATCTACTCAAATAAACAAATAAATAAGCAAAAACAATAATAAATGAAAGCAATAAATGTGAGAGAAAGTTAGGAAGACTCATTGAATTTATGAGAGGAAAAATCCACAAAATGTTTCTTCAAAATCCCAAAAACTCCATGAAAATTCCAAGCTTTCTCTCTCTAAACTACTCCTAACCCTAAGAGAGAGAAAATAAAGGCTAAACTAATCTAATCTAGGCTAAAATAAAATGTTAAGAGTTTTGTTCCCCCTAAAATAACCCCAAAGGGGGTATATATATTACAAGCTAAAAATAATAAAGAAAATAAAAGAAAACAAATAAAGAAAATAAAATAAAACAAAAGAAAAGAAAAGGGAAAAAGAAAAAGGGAATAAAAATAAAATAAAATTAAAAGAAAGTAAAAACCCCCAAAATCCCCAATTCCCTCAGCAACCCGATTCTTCCTGTTCGAAATTTTGGCTGCTCTGTTTCTTCCATCATCACCATCACCACGCATCCCCTCATCTTCACCGTTCATCATCATCATCTTCATCAAGCATCATTAGAACACGGCCGTTGGATTTCATTAAAATCACGTGCAAAGCTCGTGATGTGGTTCAAATTGAACCCCGATCTACGCGCCCGCGAAGACACCGCGCAGAGGTCGCGCATAGCTTCTGCCTCGACTCTGAATTTGGACTCCAATCGTGTGCGCTTTCTGACAGGGGTGCGCGGCCGCGGAGGTAAGTGTTGCTGCAATTGTTGCGGGTTGCTGCTGGTGTTTCTGTGAATTGGTGGTTGACGTTGTGGTGATTGGAGGTGTTGGGGTTTGCTTGGGTGAATTGGTTGCGGTGGCTGGAAATTGGTGTGATTGAAGGTGGCTGAAATTGAGTGGGTTGCGAAGGCTGGTGGTTGAAATTGGTGGCTGGTGCCGCGAATTGCAGATTGTTGTCGCTGCTGTTCAGGTTTGTGTTTGGTGATAGGTGCAGCGCAACAGTGGTTGCGCGTGAGTGGTGGTGGGTGGTTGTAAGTTGCGATTGGTTGCGTTGTTGGTGTTATTGTGGGGTTGCGCGTTGGTGGAAGCAGGGGATTGTGGCTGGTGGTTTAATTGGAGATGGCTGATGGTGTTGGTGTTGTTGACGGTTGTTGGGTGGTGTTGTGAGGGCTGGTGGTGAAATGGGAATGGTGTGAGTGGGCAGCTTTGCTGTGAGGGCTGGTGGTGGATTGGGAGAGCAGGGAGCAGGGGAAGTGATGTTGTGTGTGTTGGAGCAGGGGAGATGGTGTGGTGGAGGTTAAGGGATGGTGTGGTGTAGGTTAAGAGGTGGGCAGCAGCTAGATCGGTTAGGGGCATTGTGAAGTTTGCTCGAACCTTGGACCCCGAACACAAACTTGACTTTGAAACCCGGAGCGCCTACAACCAAAAACAACACGAGGGTGAAATAGAAAAAAAAATAAAATAAAACACGAAAATAAACTAAAAACTATAGAAAATTACAAAAATACTCAAAATAAAGATAAAAGACGAGAATAAGTAAATAAAGAAATAAAGGACAAAAAGGGTTAAATTATTGGAAAAATAAGCCGAAAAACGACTCAATAAACACCCTAAAAAGTGGCATAAAAGTCACTTATCAAACTCCCCCAAGCTAACCTTTTGCTCGTCCTCGAGCAAATTAACATGAAACACGAAAGAAGGAGAATGATTTATTCAAGCAAAGCTAGAACACTTAAGGAGACAAGAATGTACACTAACTCACTTTCGTAGGAATCACGGTCACTTTTAGCAACTAATGACAAGCCCTTTAAACCCCTAGATCGCCCTAGAGGACGAGTGTGCTCTCGTGAGGGTGTCCTAAGAGTTTAACCCACAACTCTAAATAAAAACCAAGGCACGGCAATAAAAAAAAGAAAAGAAAAAGAAACATAAAAAAAAGAAAGAAAACACAATTTCATATTTGGACAAGAGATAGGAACAAACACCAATGAATGCGAACCTTTCTAAATAGACAAATGTATGCACGTTCTAAGATGTCAATGGTTGATTGAAACATAACATATGCTAAGCATAGAGAACTAATGAGGACTCAATTCACCCTAGCCCCAACCAATCGGGCCGCGTTCTCTCCACTAGCTTCAAATCAACCCTTAAGCTAGCTTCTCATGATTCCACGAAGGAACCGGAAAAAGATAAAGAAATGAAAAACTTTGAGAAGGTAATCCCGACATCTCAACTATGCATACTCTCTCCATAGGTTTGAGATCTATCTCCCTCCACCGTTCTTTGACCTAACCCCACTAAAGTCTAAGGGACTTTTATTAGGTTGTAACGTAAGGCTAAGGGTTAAGGCGGGGTAAAATTTTGAAAATTTTGGTGATATTTCCTAAGTGAAGCAAAAGAGTGGCCTACTCTCAAAAACAAACTCAAGAATTCACAAAATATCAGAAAAAAAAAAAAATACCAATAATGCCATCTCCCACAAGCTTACTCAACACTAACACACAATATATACAAAAAGAATGAAGGAACGCTCCCCCCCCCCAAGCTTGAACGAAGCATTGTCCTCAATGCTTAAACAAGGGAAGAAAACGAAACCAAACTAAAATATATTTGTGTTTTTTGTTTCTTTTTTTTTTTTTTTTTTTTTTATATGTGTCCTTGCCTTTTTCTAACCATGGACGGCTTTTTCTTGAAACTTCATTTGATTTTCTTGAATTGCATCTTTCTTCTCGAACTTTTTGCATATTCTTTTCAAGCTCAACTTTCAAATACTGTACTTAAACCAATTCACAAAGTTTTCTTGCTCATGATCAACACTCTCAACACTCAAACCTCACATGCCTATGCTTCACTAACTAAAAGGGTTGGTAAACATAGGCCATTGGGTTTGTAATGCGGTTTAAACAAGAGCGGGAAACATTAGGCTCAAATTGGTTAATAAGTAGGTTGATGCAAAATAGAAAATCAAATTTGTAACAAAATAAAAAGAAGATAAAGAAAAATGAGAAAAGGTGCCCTTTTCCTCCCCTAGAGAGGCCCGGTCGCGATCTTGGGAGCTAGAGGTCAAAACAAGGATTAAGACATGCATAGTCAAGGATCCTAAATAGCCGCTCAACAAGGTGATGAAGGCTAGAACAAATGAAGCTCACAAGGGATTATAACCAAACAAATACCAACCAAGGGTTTCAAATCCACTATAGAGAGCAACTCCATCTTACCACATTCCCGTGAACTAAGGCTTCATGGACCCCTAAAAGTTCTTAAACCGGCTACCTTAGCATATAGTATCCTAGAGTCAACCAATGACACTCTCAAACCGTGCATACATTTACCACTT